>NC_134276.1:37776266-38083516 GCF_949628215.1 Phalacrocorax aristotelis | reverse complement strand
AAGCAGTCCAAAGGACAGGTCACTAATTCACACCCTTATGTCCATCATGACACGCGGGCACCTTTAGTACATCCATAAAGTCACACTTTGTATTTAGACTCCTGTTAAAGAAATCAACTTTGCAATGACTGAAACTACTCTGAGCTGAATCACATGGTTTGCTCTAGAACAAAGCACTAGATATAATCATTGTTTAATATTTAATAAATGCATAAAAATTCATAAATCTGTTGTCAATAGCAATAGAGCGGATCCTTCATATATCACAAGGTGTGTTTAATTGTAACTCCAACTTCAATGAATTTATTCCTAAATATACTTGAACAAATGAAAAGACAGTCAAGCACCATTTGAAGAAATTGATCACCAGGGCTAAGAACTACACTATGTACTGTTTTCCCTAATGTGCCTATTCTACCTGAAACAAAGCAGGTATTATATAAATGTAAACTTTAACTGGGTTTATGTTAAAAGATTTTTTTTAATTTCCCTATCTTCATTTTTTTGTATGTATGCATATATTCAGCACCCTTTTTTAAATTTGTAATTAATTAAATTATTCATTTAAAACAAAGACTGTTCTATGTGGTGCTAGCACTGTTAAGTCATAGATGTTCCTGCAGACTAAGTGTTAATATTATAGAGTCACTCTTTTTGTTCATTAATTTAGCAATTTTATTTTTCAGTGCAGTATGTTTCTCACATATTTTGCATTCTGGATCTTCTTTTCATTACGCCATTTCCCCCTTCTTTTTAAAGCACCACTAATTCACCTCAGTGCAGCAATAATGAGTAACTGGGAAGGAGTTTGGAAGGAGAGAAAGGGAAAAAGAGAGCTATTGAAGTAAATGAAGCATTACCCATGACTGCTGCACACGCCAGTGTCTGTTCCTGTACTAGCGTCATATCCCCTCTTCCGAGCATTAGAAGGATAACTCATTTCCCAGAGCATTCCATGCTCAAGGGCAATAGTTACCTTCACCACAGAGAGAATTAGCACTGGCTGGTATAATTTTGGAAATATGTAGCAATTCCTCGCAGCAGAAACTCGGGTCTCGGGATCCCTTAATGAAGGATGACAAAGAGTCGAGCTCAGAGACAGTGGCCCAGAGCTGCTAGGTTTTCTGTTCTACACCGTTAGTTCACAGAATGCCCATGCAGCTCATCTTCCTTTTACTTTTTCTGTCTTTCCTCCTCCTTTCCACCTGTCTTTACACTCTAATCAACTTCGCACCTCAGCTGTATTACCCTTCTTGTCCTTTGCATTGCATTTACTTATGATTGCATTTGGCTTGTTTTTTTTGACTCACCATAACTTAAAAAATGAAAATGTTTAAATGAACTACGTTACAGTGTTGCCTTGCATAAGCATGCACTTTTCCTTGTTTTTCTTAGAAGTTCCTAGGATACTTGCCTTTGGTTTGGGTTTTTGTTTTGGTTTTTTTTTTTTCCCCCTCTATAATTCACAATTAAAATTAATTTTACTTTGAAGGTCTTAAGGAAGTATGAAAGCTATGCGTAGGTGTAAACTCCTGCAACTAACCATGTATTTACACTGTTGGGGGTAGCATAATAGATAGACGTCATTTAGGATTATGCCATTTGTGATAAACAAAATAAAAAAGATAAGGTTAAAGCTCACTTCTAAGTACATGAGCTCTCTAATGGCATTTATTTTCAAACTGATTCACAGCAAATCTTAAGGCTGAGGCTGATGCCTGTCTCTCCGGGTAAGTTTTATTTTTACATACTGTTATGAAGATGGCTGTAACTGAAAAAAAAATTGCTTGAAGGAATGTCTGAGAAATACCGTAGATAAATAGCTACACTGCTTTGAATGGATGGTTGCATGGCACTAGTGCTTTTCTTTCTGAAAGGATCTTGGACACTCCTTTGTTTGAGACACTTGTGATTAGAAATTATTTTATCATAGGCACTCTGGTGTCTCAGGCATACAAATTTCATTGAGCTAGGGATGCGTTGCAGAATGGCTTGCAGCTGGACTTCATGTCACTGATCACAGCTCTCTGAGCCCAGCAGTTCAGCCAGTTTTCTGTCACACTACTTTCTGCTTCTCGCATCCATACTTCCCCAGTTTGTCTATGAGAATATTATGGGAGACAGTCTTGAACGCCTTACTAAAGTTGAAATAAGCGACAGCTACTTCTCTCCCCTCATCCACTGAGTCATTTTGTTGTACAAGGCTACAAGGTTTATCAGTCATGACTTCACCTTTGTAAATCTGTGCTGACTACTACAATCACTTTCTTTCATTTTATGTGTTTGGAAAAGGTTTCCAGGCTTATTTGCCCCATCACCTCTGGGGCTAAGGTGCAGCTGAGTGAACTATAGTTCTCTGGATCCTACTTCTTGCCTTTCTTTCAGATGGATAAAAATGGATGGCCTCATGCAAAGAGTTGCATTCACCTGCTTGGTGTCCAAGTGGAAACCAGCAATAAGTGGTGTTCCTCAAGGGTCTGTACTGTGACCAATACTATTTAATATCTTCATCAGTGACATAGACAGTGGGATTGAGGGCACCCTCAGCAAGTTTGCAGATCATACCAAGCTGAGAGGTAGAGTTGATATGCTAAAGGAAGAGATGCCATCCAGAGGGGCTTTGACAGGCCTGAGGAGTGGTCCATGTGAATCTCATGAAGTTCAACAAGGCCAAGTACCAGGTCCTGCACCGGGGTGAGGGCAATCTCCAGTACCACTATGAACCATGGGGTGAATGGATTGAGAACAGCCCCTTAAAGAAGGACTTGTGGATACTGGTAGATGAAAAATTGGTCATGAGCTGACAATGTGTGCTTGCAGTCCAGAAAGCCAACGGTATCCTGGGCTGTAAAAAAAATGTGTGGCCAGCAGGTTGAGGGAGGTGATTCTGCCCCTCTACTCTGCTCTGGTGAGACCCCACCTGGAGCACTGCATCCAGCTCTGGAGCCCTCAGCACAAGAAGGACATGGAACTATCGGCGTGGGTCCAGAGTAGGGCCACAAAAATGATCCAAGAGGTAGAGCATCTCTCTTATGAGGACAGGCTGAGACAGTTGGAGTTGTTCAGTCTGGAGAAGAAAAGGCTCCAGGAAGACCTCATTGCAGCTTTTCAATATACAAAGGGGGCTTATAAGAAAGATGGAGAGAGCCTTTTTACTAAGGCCTATAGTGACAGGATAAGGCACGATGGTTTTAAACTGAAAGAGGGTAGATTTAGATTGGACACAAGGAAGAAATTGTTTATGAAGAGTGTTGTGAGGCACAGGAAGAGGTTGCTTATAGATGTTGTGGATGCCCCATTACTGGAAAACGTCAAAGTCAAGTCAGATGGGGCTTTGATCAACCTGATCTAGTTGAAGATGTCCGTGTCCATGGCAGTGGGGTTGGACTGGATGATCTCTAAAGGTCCCTTCCAACCCAAACGATTCTATGATTCTGTTAGACTCCATGGATTTGTGTATGTCCACTTTGTTTAAATGTTCCGTAGACTGATCATTCTCCACTGAGTATAAGTATTAATTGCTGTGGACTTTTGCATTGGTCTTGGGGACCCCGTAAGGTCAAAGCCCAGCAATGGTACACAGACCTCTAATTCCTCTTCTTTTTTGCCCATGCTTTCTGCCTTATCAGATGGGCACCGAGTCTTTCTGATTTCCTAGAAAACATACAATAGCTTCTACGCTGGTTTTGGCTGGGAGAGAGTAATTTTTCTTCACAGAAGCTAGTATGGGGATACACTTTGGGTCTGTGCTGAAAACAGTACTGATAATTCAGGGATGTTTTCGTTACTGCTGAGCAGCGCTTGCACAGAATCAAGGCCTTTTCTGCTTCTCACACCACCCCACTGGCGAGTGGGCTGGGGCTTCACAAGAAGTTGGGAGAGGACACAGACGGGACAGCTGACCCGAACTGACCAAAGGGATGTTCTGTATCATATGTTGTTATGATCAGTATATAAAATTGGGGGAAGAAGAAGAAAGGGGAGGACACGTTTAGGATGATGGCATTTTGTCTTCCCTAGTAACCATTATCGATGATGGAGCTCTGTTTTCCTGGAGGTGGCTGAACACCTGCCTGCCCATGGGAAGCAGTGAATTAATTCCTTGTTGTGCTTTGCTTGCATGTGCAGCTTTTGCTTTAGTTATTAAGGTGTCTTTATCTCAACCCATGAGTTTTCTCACTTTTTGTCTTCTGATTCTCTCCCCCATCCCACTGTAAAGGAGTGAATGAGTAGCTGCGTGGTGCTTAGTTGCCAGCTAGTGTTAAACCATGACACACTTCCCAATAGTGCAGTCCTTTAGGGACTTCCTTATATAAGTGCATATGCTTAACATTGGCCCCTTTCAGCCCAGTACTGTTCATTATAAGGTCTCTCCTGTCCTCATGATCTAGCACCCTTTCCTTGTCATCCCTATCCACCCTTACATGACCATGGGTCATCATCTCCCTCCTTTGTCATTCTTAGTTTAAAGCTCTCCTCATAAGGTTGGATGGCCCGTTGGTGAAGTTGCTTCTTGCCCACATAGTCAGATGGATCCCACCTCTTCCTTGCAGTCTGTGACCATCAAAGAGGCTTCACTGGACACAGATCCCCATGTCCTTTCTGCCACCAAGGCAGTGACCCTATTCTATAGTGGAGCGGGAGCCATCCTACTGAAAATTTCCTGCTAGAAATTACCAGACTCCAGTCTTTGCTACCCTGTGGGTCTCCATTTCACAACCCAATAAGGACAGACCCTTACTGCCCCTCTTTCAGTGCAGCTGGGGTCTCAGGCTCTTGTATCCTGCAAGGTCTCTGAGAAGAGTCATTCAATATTTTTTTCATTATCCCTGATGCTGCATAACCAGCTGATCTCTCTCCCACAGCTCCTTTACTTGGTGATGAAGACCCTCCCCTGTGCTCACGTCCTGCAGGTGAGGACCACGTCATCCTTGACCCCAGGATCACTGAGAGGCCCCAGGAGTCCCTGTGGCCCCAGGTTTGCAGAGCTGCATCTATCCTGAGGAGCTCCAGCTGGGCTGAGGTCTCCATTGAGCCAGAATAGTTGCTACAGTGGGTACTGAGGACTATGCTCTGTGGTGTGTCTACTGCTGCTGAGCATGTGTATACTGTCCTCAGCAGAGTTTCTTGGTCCTATCTTCACAAAATGCTGTCCCTTTGAAATCCACTTTAGATCCAGTACTTATGTTGGGACTTCCCTAGTACTTGTTGAAATGGTGCATAACCGTTTCAGGAGTCAGGAGTCAGCTGGAGCAAGAACTCAACACCCTTTGATCAAGTTTCTGGAGAAGCTGCAAGCTGCCTTCTAAGGATGGGTATGAAATAACTAAAACTGCCCTGAATAGGTAGAAAAGTGACATACTTTTAATTTAAAATGGATTAAAATGCAATAGCTTGGTGTAAGAGTACTCATGATATCCACCTACAACAGACTAATGGAAAAATGAAAGTCAGAAAAAGACAGGGCTGATCACTAGGAGCGGTAACTGCTTTAGGAGGATTGATAGTATTGCTTTAGCACTGCTAATCAAAAGTAGATGGGCCATAGTGCTAAAACACTAATAGTTACCACATTTGTAACTTTGATTTTAATTTTGAAGACTTCCTGTCCTTTTAATTTCTATTACTAGTTGTCTTACGTTATAGTAACCTTCAAGAAACAGTTTATAAAAATTAGGCTGATTTTGAATGCTGTTAAATAACACTAATTTGGTGTTCTCTCTTACACTCATGCTCTGCCAGCATTTTAATGTTTGTGGAGCAAATGAAGAATTTCTAAACAGTACCAGAGGGGCATCGTGTTAATTCTTTGAGAGGGAAAATCCTTACAATTTTAGTATGCCTCAAGCACCGCTGGTTTATGATAAGGTCTTTGTAGAAGTGCAATAAAGATGATGGCTTAGTTAAAATACTATCAATATACTTGAAATTAAAACCCCAGTCTTTCATGTGTTGTATTTAAATGAGTGAATCTTCCTATTCTTCCTTAAAGAATTTCAGTGTAATCATGGGTAATCTGTTATGATGTTTTTATTTTTGGTGTAACTGCATTTAAATATAGAAGTGTTGTCAGGATTAAAAGCCAACCTTCTCTGAAAGACTCCAGTTCTAAGAGGAAGGTGAATATACATTGGGATGAACAAATACCATTGCAGATATCTTTTTAAATTCAAGTGTAAATACAAATGCCTATGCTCATACAAAACATGTAAATGTACATTCTACAAAATATCTTCATGCTTTGTGAAGGGAGTCAATAACATGCAAAGCTGAATAGACTATTAGATAAATAATCAGTCATTTAAGATTCTTGTTGCAGATTTTGTGTTCCATCGCATGTTCTTTGCCTAAAAGTTTCGGCAAAGGGTGCTAATGACATGTGGTGCTAATATAGAGAAGGGACTACATAGTTTACTTTCTGGTGGCTGCTTTTGACAGCAATAGACCATTTGAAGTGTATGCAGGTAGTAAAGTGCAGAGGGAGCACAAGGATTTATTTGACTGTCCAGGAAAGAGGAGTTCAATTATCTTTTTGTATATCTCTCATCACATGTGTAAAATATGGGTGTAAAGTAATTTGATCAAAGCTGAGCAACAGCACACCAGGAGCACTGTGACAGGAGCTTTAGATATAGCAGTATGTTATGTATCATCATTTTTTCTTCCCACTAAAACCTAATGGGATAGTACAGCTTTGTATCCCTGCTGATAAGGCCTTGTACGCATTCTGTATGACAATATGCATTTTCAGCACGCTGTTCTTCCGGGACATATAAATAAATATTTTGAAGGTAGACATGAGTATGCTCATTTTAAAAGTTTCCTTTTCCAACAAGAATAATTTTTCAGGAGGTAGGGTCCAGGGTTTCAGACAGAGGTGATATGGTTCAATAGAGTAAATTGTAGCTATGCTGATTTGTACTCCCAGGTCATTTGAATGCTTTAAAAAATCCCACTCTTGTTATACCTAAAATCTTGCTGAAGATTGTTACAGATTCTGTCATGCTTCCCTGTAATATTTTTGAAGTCACTTAAGTAGTCAGTTACAGTATGAGTTGTCTGTATCTTGATGTTTTCCACAGATTACGTTGGCTCACAGTCATCCATTTGTAAGTGTATTGAGTCTTTAGCCAGATACTGAACGTGGATGTTAAGTTGCTAACAGTTCCACTGGCTCCTACAAATGTTATTATTTTCCTGACTTCTCTGGCACCATACCTTTGACCTTCTATTTATTAGGTACAGTATAATGATTCTGCTACCCTGAGGTAACAGCTACTGCTATTCTCCAGATATTGTCAGGTAAAGTGTTTTCCCACATGACAGCGAGGACAATATTTTCCTGTGACAAGATAACAATTTTATTCTTTCTCCTCTTATTCAAGGGCTTTCTGTGAGCCAGAATGACAAAATTAACATCTGAAGACCTGGCATTTTTTTTTTCAATGTCTCATTAATCTCTGTGAGATAAATGCTTGGTAGACTCTGAAGACAGAGTGTGTTAAAACAGACACAGCTATAATATTAATATAAAATGTAGTCAAAATGTACTTTTTTTTTTTAAACATATATGCAAGTGCCACACTGAAGAAGGTAAGTACCATTAAGTTCATTTTACATACGGGGAAACAGACTTGCTCAAGTTTGTGCATGGGATTGTAAGGAGCCAAAGTCACTTTCCTAATTTTCTGTGAAAAAGATAACTTGATGTTTAGTTAACTTTGTCACAGAATCACAGAATTACTGAGGTGGGAAGGGACCTCTGGAGTTAAGATAGTGCACCCCTGTGCTCAAACAGCATCAGTTACAGCAGGTTGCCCAGGAAGTTTAAACTCACTATTCATTCTTTGAGGTTAATATGATTTTCCTACCTGGGATTCAGTATTTCAAAAAGATTCTACTCCACTGTTAGCAATAATTTGTGCTATGCTACACCTTCCTATTGTAGTTAGATACAGCTAGTTTTAATATTTCTTCTGTGTTTGTCATCTAGGAAAACTCAATGAGCACAGAGTAGCAATCAATTAAAAGTAAATAGGTATCTCTGACAGTTTAAAAGAGTCCCAAAGAGGATGACAGGAGAATGTACAAGACAATAAATAATTTATAGCTGGAGAAAATTAATCAAGAACCCCCAATTCCCTCTGTCCCCACACGCAGGTGCTCAATTACAGTACCTCTAAGAAGAGGCAGGAGACCAATAACCAAACATCTGTGACATAAATGAATTTAACTATTAGGAAGAAAGTCTTGAAACATATAAACACACTGAAGTAACCAAACCAAATTACACTACAATGTACATTTGCTTTGTATAATGCCTTTCATTATACTATTTCCCAGAACTCTTCGCATAATTAAATAATCTAAATGCTATAGAGTATAAGTGAACTACAGCAGCAGTAGAGAGGTTTTCTAATGGAGGCAGAGTACGCATTCATAAGCTAATTCAAAGGAGTGAAGAAAATCAGAAAAACAGAGATAGAGAAATTCAAAGAAAGATGAAAAGTTAGCAAGTTAGGCATTGACACTGGACCTTTAAAATGAGTGGAAGTGTTGCATTGTCCTCAATGGAAGCAGTAATTCCAGAGGATAACAAGGAGTTTGCAAATGGAAGCATTGATGGAGAAAAGCAAAGACAAAAACAATGACAGTGATTGTTCGGAAAAGGGGTAAATAGATATGTGAGATCCCTGAAGTATTTTGGAAATAGTTGCCTGCCTTATTACTGGTTTTCTTCATTTTGATGCCTAGGTAATGCAGATGAAATAAGTGAATTGAATTAACAGACCTACCCCAGTTTAAAGCACAGAAGGGACCTAAAACTGCAGTTCAAAATGGTTCCTAAAATGACTGTTAATTCATATACATGTAGGAATAGTCTTTTCTATTTAATTTGTACCTCTGCAGATTTATAAAGCAGTAGTGCATAAATCTACCTGGAGCATTGCTTGTGAGTTTTGAGACTCCAGGGGCTAATTTGATGGGTTGCTCATCTTGTTGCTTCAATGTTAAAACACAATTTGGCTATTGAAGGCCATTTCTGTTTGACTCCTGACAAATGAGGTAAGTAATAGCTTATGTAACAAAATTGTATTTACTCACTTTTTTTTCTTAATTGATTAAGAAATAAGGTAGTCATGCCTATAGTATTTTTATGTATCTTGACTTTATATAGATATAAATATATATGTAATAAAATTCAAAACTTAATTCCTAATTTCTTTAGATGATGTCATTTACGATTCTAGTTCAATATTATTTTGGGCAGGTTTTTTAAAAACATTCCATAAGACTCAATGATCTGTCATTTTTGCTTTGTATTTATATTTCTTGTCCAAAATACTTTTCCTAATCTTCACTTTTTTTTACTTAGTAACCACATGGAGGTGGACTATTCACTTCTCTGGTAAAACATAATTCTTTTAAATTTCTTTCTAAGGATCCCAGAAAGAGAATATCTCTCTCTTCTCATTATAGCTTATAAAACTATTATGTTCCTTTCAGGCAAAATGGGCCCTTAGTTGTTGTCATCAAAACCTTACTATTGTACTGATGTAGTCATAAGATTTATTTCTACATTATTCAGTTCATGAATCGCACTAATAGATTCATTTGAATGAAAAAGGGTTATGACCTGTAGTGGATGAAGGTGTAAGACCCAATTCCCTATTGTTTGACACAAATTATAGTCAATTAAAAACATAGAGAAAAGGATAAACTCCTATCAGTACACATTATTTCTGAGGGATGCAAGTTCCTACCCAGGATGAGATTCAGCAGGCACAGGTCTCCTATGATAACAGATTTCATGTCCATAGGGAGACTCTAGATTACTATTAACAGTGCTTTATTAAATGCATTTTCACCAGTTTTATGATTATTTTTTACAGGTATTTTTAAATTTCTTTTCTTTATAATAGGAACTTCAGACCGTAACTAAGCAGTCTCCACATCTCCTTTACTTTTTCAGCATAATTTATTTTTACCTGTTTTAGTAATGTTAGTAATGTTGCTTTTTCTGAATAATACATACCTCTTATCCTTCAGAATGTGGATCTACTTATAATGCATTAGTTTCATTTAAATTATATTTTTAATATTCTTCATCCTTCCTGTTGCTCTATGTAAATCGGCTTCATGTTGGAGAGTGTGCAGTTTCACAATTAACCCGTTTTTAATCCAGTTAATAGTAGATCAGTTTTCCTGATTTCACCTAAATAAAAAGCATCTTTTAATTTCATTTGGTATTTTCAAGCAAGGTTTCAATGCCATTAGTGTTTGAAATTAAGAACCTACTGCTGCTTATACATAATTACATATTCTAAATGGCTGCTTAACTACAGAATTTTTGCGCATGAGAATCTTTCAAAATTAGTCATGAAAGTTCAGTTTCAAGGGGTACTAGGGCCCTAAAAGAAGACTCAAGAAGTCTCAAAAAATATGTGTATTGTGTCTTAAGCATGGGTCCATACCCTTCTCCAAATCTGCATGGTGCCATTTTTGAGTGATTCTGGAATGTAGTAGAAGCATTCTTGGCATTTCATTCCTCTTCTCGCAGCAGTGATTGGCCTGGTGATGGCATGGCCCTGAGTTTGTCATTTTGAAGTCTGTTTTATGTGTATATTCCAAAAGGTCCTTGGGGTGATGCCATATGGCAAATATGGAGCAGATAAACTGGTTTGGATTATTTTGTAGAACTGAATACCACATGATGCAAGTCACTTTGGATACATATGGAAATGATCAATAGGTATTTTAGGACTCATTTTAAGTTATATGGAGTGTAATGGATTTAAACTGTATGGAGTGCTTGCCAATGAACATGCATTACTCTTCCTGTGGACCTGCTCTCCACAGAGCAGTGCAAAGGTACATTACAGCCAGTATTGCTACGTAAAGAAGTTTCTCCTTAGAACCTGCCTATATGTAAAAATGTTTAAAATTCAGCCTTCATGTCCAGCCTGAAATGTCCTTATTGTTCTCATTTCTTCTTTTTGTACATACCCAGAACCACCTAGGTTAAGAGCACCCACCTACACCTCATTGGGATCTAGAAAGTAGCTCAGCCATGTTGAATTAAGTGTATAATAAAATGCTGTTGAATTTTCTTTCTTTTTAAAGTCTGACTGGAATAAATTTTTTCCTTCTCTTCTCAATTTCTCTCCCCTGGTAGGTAGGGAAATCACTGGAGAAAGAGAAGATCTTCATCCTTCTGATTTTTCAGCACAAAGGAGATGAAACACAGCATTGCCACCTGCCAGGAGTGCCACCTAAAAACTCCATTTACAGTGTGTGCAGCAAAGGGTGAGTCAAGTGGACTTATTTGGAGCTATGGATCCATGTTCCTGTTGATGCTGTACCACTGTAACACTACAGAATTTCAGGAAATGTGCAGGATCTGGAAGAGCATTCTAAGGAAGAATAGCTCTGTGGTCCAGCTGTTGGAGCTCATCTAGGAGCTCACCTACTAGGAGATCATCATAGGTTCTGGCTGCCAGCTTTTGTTTATGTATTTTACATGGAATAGTCATTCGGCAAGGCCAACAAACAATTCTGAATGAAGAAAAGCAAATTCCTTAGGGTTAAGGAGGACTTAACCCCATGTTTTTCTCATAGCAAGGACTGTTCCTTCTTCCAAAATGTAGAATCATAGAATCATAGAATTATTAAGTTTTGAAAAGACCTCTAGGATCATCAGGTCCAACAATCAACCCAGCAACACCATGCCTTCTAAACCATGCCCTGAAGGGCCAAATCTACATGTCTCCAGGGATGCTGACTCCACCACCTCTCTTGGCAGCCTGTTCTAATACCTGACCACTCTTTCAGTAAAGAATTTTTTTCTAATATTCAATCTGAGTCTCCCCTGACACAGCTTGAAGCCATTTCCTCTTGTTCTATTGCTAGTAACTTGGGAGAAGAGACCAACACCCACCTCACTACAACCTCCCTTCAGGTAGTTGTACAGAGTGATAAGGTCTCCCTTCAGTCTCCTCTTCTCCAGACTAAACAACCCCAGTTCCCTCAACCTCTCCTCATAAGACCTGCTCTCCAGATCCTTCATCAGCTTCATTGTCTTTCTCTGGACACTCACCAGTTTAAAAAGAACAATAATTACATTCTAGGCCCATGAGAGAATTGCAGATCTGAATCCAAAATAAAGAAGGGTGTCTAGGTTTTTGGGACTCAAGTTCCAGACGCAGCATTGGATTCAGGCCAGTTTAGTGATTAGCATTTCTTCATTCCTGATTTTCGACCTCTTGTTAATCATACAGGATTTTTTCATTACCCTTCTGATATGCTATTCATGCCTTATACACAAGTTACATGTGCTTACTTAGCTCTGAGATTTGAATTTCATTCTGGGAATCAGGCCTAAAATTAAATGTTACAGTGTATCTAAGATAGGCACTTATGTCTTTTATTGCATCTAGTCCTCAATAACATGACTTATGACACAAAAGAGGTGGTATGGAAAAGATTACCCACACAATATTTTGTGGAGGTAGACAATGCCCCCATTTTGCAAGGGTTATTCATAATATCTGGTTTGTGTATTTAAAGATATTGAATCAGTTTGACTCATCTGCTCGACAGAATATGTGTTTCTAATCTGATTAGGAAACAGGTTCTATTCTGAGAGCTTTTCTGCTACCTCTTCAACATTTCTCATCAGCTAATAAATTTCATTGCTTGATTTAAATTGTATGATTCAACAATACATATCCATATTTATGACTTCCCAATCAAAATTCTAGAATTAGTACCAGCTGTAGTTTGTTCCATTTACTTTGTATCTTTGAGGTGTCCCATATTATCAACTTAGTTTTTACATCATCAAGAAACAGTACAGGTTTTCTTTCTTTGGTGGATAATTTCTGTATTTTTTTTTTCAGTCTACAGTCGGTTAGCCTAAATTATGCCAGAGTTTATTTTTTCTTTGCTTTAAGGAGCTGGACAAAAAGCTTATAAAGGTGTTGGGATAGAACCCCAGACAGCCAAGGCCATGGAGCGGAAGTGCTCCATTCTTTCTTTAGAGCATACTAAAAGATCACAAAATCAATCTTTATCTCTTTCAATCTTTAAAGCTGTGTTTTGTCAGAAATATAACAAACAACCAACCCAAAATGAACTTAGACTAGGAAAAAGGGTCTTGCTTTTCAGCCAGCAACTCTTAAATTGAGCGATTTATATACAGTCTGGATCCCCCTTGTTCACTTCTGCTGTAAGAAAGTTCCTTGCTTTTCTTGTAAGTCTCTTGGCTCTGTTTATATTTAAAATTCACCATTTTCTTTGTTTTTCTCTGCCTGCTCCACTGTCTATTTCGGATATTTCTTCCAGTGGAGCTTGCTCAGCTGCTCTTGAGAAAAGGCCAAGTCTTCTGGGGCAGGAGTCAATCAGATCCAGAGTAAAACAGGCATAACAAGGCACAAAGGAAAACTTCCTCCCTTAGCCCCAGCTACTTCAATTTTTATCATCATAATGCTCACATAGTAAGTTATAGCAAAAGAATAACATAAATATTCCTTTTGTTACAACAGCTCACACACTTATCTACAGATCTAGTGAATTTTCATTTGCTTTACTTCTAATAGTTTGGGGAAAGTAACTGAGCTTGGAGCCTAAATTTGTCATATGGCACACAAATATTTTTCTTCCAGAAAATAATGGAGAAATTGCCCTACATTTTCATTTGAGAAAAAGGACTGGAAAAGATATGATTTTTTTTCCTAAGAATCTGAAAAGAAGGAATTTCTGAAAAAAAACCCCAAACCTGAAAGAGGAATTTCTATAGGTGGAAAGAATTCTACTCTCAAAAGTTGGTTTGTTTCTTTCTTTGGTTGTTTTTTTTTTTTACTGGATAAACCACATTTTCTATACGTAGAAGCATTTCCTTTTACTCTTCCAAATATTTGTAATTTTATTCCTCTCTATTGTAGGAATAACAAATGTACATTGTAGCTATGCTATATGTAAGCAACACTATTCAGTAGTGTAGTCCAGTGTTTTCATAATAAGCAGCTATTTGGATAACACAGACCTTCTGTTTTCTTACCTAAGAAAATGAAAACTGCCTTTTTAAAACAATTTGACTCCAGTGCTCTCTAAAATGGTATTTCTTTAGATTATATCATCTTAAGAGCTGTGTCCCTTAACAGCAATAGAAGCTTTTGAAAGTCTTAGCCGTGTTGACCAAACTATTATTCATGGAGTAAGGAACAAATTAAAAAAATTGATTTTTTTTTTTTTTTGTCTGGAGTGGCTGTAGGAGAAGTTTTCTGCTTTTTGCTTGTGCTTATATGTACAAACTTATACCAGCCCAAGTCTAATGCTGAGAGGGTATTCTGGAGACAGACTGGCTGCGTAATGTTGATGTTAAGCTAGTAGGCATAACCACCTATATCGAATAAAATGGCTGTGTATAAACCTGTATTGGAAAAGACTGAGTAATGTGCTCTGCTGTGTGATCTTTCTGTGGAAAGCAGGGTACCTGCTAATCTGAGCATTGTACCCCAGATTCTGATGTGTACTTACTTATAGACTCCTCCAGCAATAGCAAGAATAGCTGAATAGCACTTACAGGTTTCTCACCCTGCTACTTCTCCCAGTGCTCATTTCTTCTTATCACCAACTTCAATGTGCCCTGGCCTCTCTATAATGCAGATAAATAAATTACCTTCCTTACAGCAGATTGTAGCTGTTCAAGGAGATACATTTCCTACCACCAAGACAGCATCTTCCTTAGATGTAATGTACACAGAGTCATCTTGCAGAATAAAACTACAGCTGTCTTACTGAAATTATGGAGCTGGATTAATTTTTCCTCCCTTTGAATCAGATAGGCCTCACCAGGGAACTCATTATCTTTGAGGGACCGCTCTAAAAATAAGTTTTGTTATGTTGGATCTCACCTTGCTGATTCACTCTATCTCTGCCATCAATATGGTGAGAGGATCAGTGATGTTTTTTCCCTGTTTTTTGTCTCCCAATGATATGATTGAAGCTCCCAAAGTTTGTTTTGAGAAGGGGGAAAGCAAAGGACAATTTTACTGAGTTTTGGAAAATGCTAGATTCTAAAATGGTAGAGTTACAAAAGATTTTTTTTTTCTTGCAGTATGGATAGGCAAAATGTCAAAATTTGCTCCTGAGCATTCTACGTTTATGGAAATAAAAATATGAGTATCTTGACATGAATTACGAAGTAGGGATTTTAGAATCTGAATACACATCCAGCTTCGCAGATGGACTCCAAACTATGATGGGACTAGCTCAAATCCCCAGAATATGATGTCTGAACTTTGTAAGGGGAACTACATCCAGATCTGGATTTGAGTTTAGCAGGTGGAGCCCATCTGTATTTTGAAATCACATTACATGAGTGTACAGGGTGTGTGTGAGAGTGGAATGCTTGATGAGGGTTGCCATCACCCTGAAACAAAATACATTTTACAAACCTGTGTGCTCAAAGAAAAACTTGACAGGTGGCACCCTAATGGGAGTTTGAACCTGCACAAATTTGCCACCTCTAACTTCTGCACTGTTTGCAAAAACAAACTGACAGACCTGACTGGCTTTTCTTGACACAGCTTTAAAGGAGGGCATTGTTTCAGAGTGCATTAGCATATACATGCAATGGCAAGACACACTTGATTTAAAGATTTTTTTGTTTCTGGGTTTTTTGTTTTTGTTTGGGTTTTTATTTTCTCCTTTTTTGTCACTGATGGTGCAGAACGTGCTCCTGCTCATCATTCTTTTTTAATCTGGCCCAGCGATGAAACACACAACTGGGGCAAGCTTGGCAGTTGAAGGATCCAGATGCTAAACTCCAGGATTAATTTCTCTAGCAGAGGCATCTGGGAGTCAGATCCTCTCCCCTGGCTTTCCTGGCAGCTTGGTTTAACCCCCAGCAATCCAGAAGGCTCATTTTTGTGTTAGCCTGGGAGTTCAGTTATCCTGGCAGGTAAAGGACTGCCAGATTGACGTTGTCAAATGAAGGAATTTGTATTTAAATAACAGTGCCTTGATTTTCCAAACGATGTAAGCTCAGTCATTGAAGAATTCTGTCTTTGCTAATGATGCTTTCCTTTGGCATCTTCCTTAAAATGTGACAAAAGAAGGAAGCTGACATTAGCAAGTGAGAACAATGAAGGGGAGGGGAAAAATACAACAATGATACTGTGACATTAGAACAGGGAATGCAATTCTGATCCATGAAGAGTGAAAAATGAAAGCAGCTTCATTCATGTAGAAATGTAAAATCAGTGTAAATGACATGAGATCGGCATCATTTGACCATGACCTGTTGCTCTTTTTTTTTTTTTTAAGAAGTAACCATCTTCTATACTTGATGACAGGGGAATAATTTGCAACAGAACTGCAGAATGAAGAAATCTTGCATTCCTCCAGTAAACCTTTTCCACTTGTAACATTAGTACTTCATGAAAAGTAAGCCCCAAATATTAAACTTAATTCAACTTCTGAATAGCGTATACTGTAGTTGCATTGACTATTAGTCATCTGAAGCCCTAAAGCAGTATAAACACAGTATGGATTTCCAATGCTGGTATGAAAGTAATGCATTGGCTTTTAAAAAATAACTTATTTTTATTTTTATCAAGCAATATAGGTTGAAGGTGAACTACACACTAGGTAAGAAGGATGTCATTTCACAAAGGTATAATTAGGGATAGAATTAAGATGAATGAGAATGAAAATGTAACTACCACAGAAAAATACTTAACACCTATAAGTAATACAATGAATGCTCAGTTTCACATTTGAAAACAGTTCCTTTTATATGACTGTATGTAAACTAATAGCATGCTTTTTTGTAACATCACATCAACTGCTGGTTAAAACAGCAACAACAAAAAAGCCCCAAATGTAGTGTGTATCTCAAAACCAGGCAGGGTTACATTCAAATAATTTTTCCTCTTCCTGCTATTGGGTCATTCAAACCCATTTTACATTATCTATTGATGAATATTAACTTTAGAAAAGGAAATTCAACAAGCTCTGTGGAACAGTGTTTAAAACTTGAAGTGAAAAATGAAAATTAAACTCCACAATCAACATCTTCAGCACAGAGATAGACAGTGATCTTAAATGTTGCATTTATTTTAAAGCTTTATTCTGCTGTTTCTAGTAACATTCTTCACCAAATGATCACCAGAAGTGCTCTGTGGGAAAGGAGTTAGAATCCAGCTCCAGCAGAGGTGGGAGAAGGCTACAATTTAGGTTTTCTCCTTTGCTTTCCTGGAAGAGTACATTTACCCAGAGCATAGAAAGAAATCCATTGTCCTGAAGGCAATGAATGAGCTTATGTTCATTGTTTCCACATTTGTGCTGTATGCACACTTCAGCTAGCATGCAGTCAAGGTCAAATGGATTTTATTTAATAGATGATAATTATGTGTATGCAGTATAAGTAGTGCATCTGCTTATATGTTGATCTGAAAAGTGATCTGAGAGTTTTTTGGCTGCAATCAAGCACTAATATGATGCCAAGATCCATGACCTATGGTTCATTGGTGGGAGCACAGGTCTTAGAGTTGTTCGTGAGCAATCAATTACATGCTCTTGATTAGAGAATTTTGGAGTATGGTTTTGGTCAAGGCCTTGTCAAGTGAAATAGACCCAAGAAATGATGGATCAGCAGAGGGATTAAATTCTGGTGTAAAGAAATACATTGAGGTGTCTCTGGGGATAACCAGACCTTTACTCCAATTAAGCAGAAGTCAGCAGTATTATATATGTGAAAAGAACATGAATAGTCTCTAACCTGTGTTCATGTCACCTTGTAAAATTAGAGTTTTCTTGCCTGGGGCAGGATCCTTTACAGGAATTTTGTTGCAAAGTGGTATTAAGTCACCTGACAGCATTTCTTACGGTCCCCTGAAGCACAGTCATTATGGGTGAAATCCTGACCCCGTTGAAATCTAAGACAAAGTTCCCACTGACTCTGTTGGGGCCACGATTACAGGGTTTTACCTTACAATCAAATTTTATTTGATTTGCAGTAGATGTGAGTCTTTGCAGATTGGATTGAATGGGAGAAAGGAACTCCAGTGCTTCTCACGGAAAGGAGTTTAACAGTTAATTGGTTAGTTTTATATTATCTGTGGTATTAATAATACATAGTCAGTCTCAGGTACAGGAAAGCTTTCAAAATTTTGGTGGGAAAGAAACCCTATGATTTTTAATTTTTTGTTTGTTTGGTTTTGTTTTTTTTTCCTTTCTTTCAAAACTGTTGCAACTCACATTGATTTTCACTTTAGAGAATCCTGGTAATAGTGCCAGAGAACTTGCAGAGCATATAAAGTCTCAGAAAGAATACTCCTCTTAAGGAGATCACTTTTGCCAAATAAAACAAGAAAAAACCATGTCACTTTTTACATACCAGTTTTGGAGTTTGTAACAGGAGGCGTGAAGTCACTGTGAATGGTTCATCATGTCTGGATAGTGAATTATTCCAGATATTTCAATCACTGAACTAACTATTTAGCTGTGAGATTCTTAAAAAAAGGACACAGGTGGTGATATCACAGTGGAATTTTTTTAGTAACGTAATTTTTAAAACAAGAATTTGAAGGTATGTTCTTATATCATATCATTAAGGCATATAATCTCACTGTTTAATTTAGAGTTAGAGATAGTAAGTTGTCTCTAAACAATGTTGATATTACTGTTTTTTTCATTTATATGGGTCCTGATTATATCCTTGCTTGGAAAATTGCTACTGTGAAAGACTCTGTAGATCAATTTAATTATCAGTAAAACCTTCCTACAAAAAAAAAAAAAAAAAGTAGCATATGATTAATCCATGGAAGCCTGTAAAAGCTGTAGGAACTCTTCTTGAGAGGCATAAATTTCTTCTTTTATCCAAATACATAAACAAATTGGTTTGAATAAAGGAACATTCAGAACAACAGAAAACAAACCAGTCATTTTTGATTGAAATACTGTAAATTTTTATACCAAACTATCTGACATTTATCTTATCATATTCATGTCTGTTCCTAAAATATTTGAGTATCTCAATATGATTTTGAATTAGAAGCTTGCAGATATGGGGTTGTGTTGTGCTGGTTGGAAGATAATAGTTCATCTAACAAAGCAGTTATACTAGACTACGTTTATCGAAGCATTGGAAGGTATGGTAGCTAAACACCAGTAAGTAGGCCTGATTCTTCTGAAAGGAGACAATACACATCTCTGTGGTTGTTCAACTGGTTTTTCTAAGATTTTGTAATATTCTGTACGGAACACCAAACAGTCTTTCCTTTCCAAAGTTTTATCAGAATGTGAAGTTGTTTCGTGTCAATAGAATTATATGATCAAGTGTGCCTTTGGCATCTAGAAACTAAAGGCAACAGCCTAAAAGATGAAAATATTTGGAAGCTTCTTCACTTTTTTCAGTATTAAATTCCAGAAATTGAAAGGACCCTTGGGTGTATGTTTTAATAGAACAATCCTTACTGAGTTGCACCTGGGAGGGATTGTCAGTGAAAAATGTTAACTTATGAATTATTTCTCAGCAAATAATTACATTGCAGCTCCCTCTGTTCCAATGTTTTTATTTGGACTTTAGCAGACTGTGTCTCCCTTTTGGTCATTCAAGTGTTGTTAAATCTGTTTTGAGTTCTGTATGCTCTAAAAAAGAATTTATTCTTTAATTCTCTCGAATATTCAATCAGCTGTGGAATGTGAAAGTAGAAGTATATAAGATATATGTGACATGTTTTGTCTTAGGAAAGAAACATAAGGCCAACAGATTTAACAGTAGTCAAGGTGCTTTCCTTGCCTGTCAAGCCTTGACACCATCTCTCTGCATAATACCCTTTAGTAAACTTTTTAACCGAAGCTTGAATTGAAAACTTTGCAGCAGAGATTGTGTCCTTATGGGTTTTTGCCAAAAATCTGATCTAAAGCTATGACTGTAATAAAACTATTAGTTATAAGAAAATTACTATGCTTCATACTCTATATAAATAATAACCTATGGGAAGCAGTACATAAGATCTAGTCAGAAGAAAAATTATCACCAATCCCATGCCCATATATGTTCGAACATTGCCAAAATATACTTTTTTTATTTGCGTTTGTGTTTGTGTTATGTTCTTTTTATATGTCATTATTATGGCATCTATGTTCCAGTAGTGCCATTTCTGAGGAGTGAATAATCTGAGTCTAAATTATCTGGAATGCTATTCTTATTTCTAACAAAATCTATATATTATTCTACATGAGGTTTTTCATTTAATAAAAGATATATAATTTCATTAAGCATCACATTAAATAAATAGATGCTAGGAGCATGTGGCATAAAAATCCAAAGGTAAAACTTTCAACTGACAAAGGCAGCTTTGTCCTGATAACAACTTTCATACATTTATCTGTTAAAAAAAGTTAGGTTTTGCTCTGCCTCTCCTCCCCTCCACATTTTCCTATTGCCTTGACTTTTTTCATCCAATTCACCTCCATGGCCCATAGTTATCCTATGGTCAGCTGAATACAGTTCTTCCCCTTTCATGCCTTCAAACAGATGAAATCCTAGTTGATAGCAAAAAGTATTGTTATTAATCCCAAATTACATTACCTTGTGCTCTATACTATTAGTTTTTCTTAGTAAGATTTATGGTATAAAATTCTTTATTAAGGTCTGTATTGGTCATTTCTCCCTCATTTCATTTATCTACCACTCATTTAAAATCATCTGTGAAGAACATCTGGGTAGTCTGTTAGCCTGGCTATCACAATTTTTATGAGCTTGCAGGCTTTTTTAATCTTATTATCTGTTTACTTTTAAGTCTTAACTCATTCTTTCATTCAAACTAGTTCTAAATCATTACATAACAATGAAGTGCCTAAATAAAATTTTTCATAGTACAACTACAGTGGTACTATATGGATTGAAAACAGCAGTTACACTCAGCTGAAAGACTTAGAATTACTTGAGATATCATGTCATCTTTCTGATAGGGATTATCATGTCCCCCAACCTGAGTGCATTGAATATCTAGTGAGATTTTTTTTGCATCCTACTTATGATAATTTACATTTGTAGACCCTGGTTTCAGTAAGCTATCTTTCCTCTTCTAGTATGCTTAATGCCCTCAACTTTCGTGAAAACTGGGGCAAAATATTAATTCAGATTGTGGGGCCATAACTAGATTATATTTAATCTCTTTCCTTGATCTATTTTTAATTATGTGGATAAGGAACTTTTCAGTATTTGTTTTAATATCCTTTGCAAGATCTAATTTATCTTGGCTTTTGCAGTTCTCAGTTCTACTCTAAACATATTGACCTGTAACACATAACTCTCACTACTGATTAAACCCTTCTTCCTTTTCTTGCAGCCTTGCTTCTTTTCTCACTTTTGAAGACACTTTTTCATCCACTTAGATCTGAGGCCCTTTTCTCCAAGTTTACTCTACTTTTCTTGTCATGAAAATTGAAGAAAATTCCTGTACTTTTGACTTAGTCAAATACTAAGTCTCTGCCACATCCAATTCAAGTCCTGCAAGTTTTCTCTTTTAAATGTAAAACCTTAATTATAGATGTGCTTTTGTTTGGTTTCCCTTCATTTCAGCTGAGTCACTCACAACCACTTGATCCAAAGTTACACACACTACTTACAGCCACTTGATAAAATGTTTTTAATAGTAGTGCCTCATATGAGGCTCTGTGATCATAGAATTCGTATTAGGAAATATAATTCATGCAAATTCACATGAATTTATCAGACAGTGAGCCATTTTATAGATAATGATAATTTCAACCAGCTGCCTTTCTACCCTTGATCCAAGACTGATCTATTTCCTGCTTGTTGGAATGAACTGTGGAAAAAAAACAAACCAAGAAAACCTCAAAACAAACCCAAACAAACCCCTTCCAGCCTCCCGCCTCCCCCCCCAAAGGCATTAATAAAAAACAACAAAAAAAACCCAGGAAATAATCACTAGTAAATTTTGGAGAGTATGCAGTAACTGAAGGAAAACAGCCATGTAATTGTGAAGAGAATGGACTACTGCCACTACACTACCTGAAGCACCTAGGCAGACTGGCACTATCAAATAACATGTATTTTATTATGGCCCAAAGTAATATTTAGAAGAAAATAATGTAATTCTAAAACCAAAGAAAATGTCCATGAAAGAAGAGACTAAATTACTTAATATCTAAGACCAGATCTTAACCTGAGTCCTCTATCTCAAAACTGACAGAAGTGAAGGGTCATTCTGAGTGTTGCTCTAACCCAACGCTTATTATTCCAGAAAAAAAATTGGAATAGCTTCAATATGAGAGATCCTCTCTTATGAATCAGTAAAAATAAACGCAGGAGACGGATCTATAAGATGTATCTTTCATATATCATGAAAATTAAAAATAATTAACCTGTAATTTAAAAGACAAAGTTGTTATTTCCTCCTCCGCTGGCTGAATATTCTGAGGTAAGATGGGCCTTGAAGGGTAACAGCAGGAGACAGAGTCAGGCTCTCAGATACTCTGCTTAGACGTACAATTTTTACTGAAGAAGTTTGTGAAAGTTGTTCTCAGAAAGAGGTGGGAGGGGCAGTCCACACTAACTAACACTTGTAGCCATTATCTCAGTAAAACTCTGTGGGACTTAGATTTTCAAAATGGAAAAAATGTCAGAAATATATTCATTGTCTGTATTTAATTTCTTAATTGGACTTCTATTATCATGAGAGATTCTTATTGCTAATTATGTAGTCTATTCCATTGCTGAGAATGGTATTTTTTGCATGGCTCGAAAAGGTTGACTCCCTTCTTAAGAGGTGAAGATGGTGGGCCACATGTGCTATATATTTTACATTTGAAACTGTAAGAGTACTGTGGTGGAATTTTTATGGGATGACTTGGTCTCTAGCTTACTCATACATAAAATCCCTTAGTACTTAATCAAATATGTAAATAGCAAGTCAAGCAAAAAATCTCTTGCCAGGCTCCTATTATTTGGTACCAGATGCATGTGAGACTCTTGTCCCCATCTGCCTGTTTCATCTTAGATATGAAAACATCATATTAATTGTGACTATCATATTAATTACATCTGATTGTTTAGGACATGAGTTACTGAATGTATCTCTCAGTGCAGGTGGCACAGTTTCCAATGTGATGAACTATAGCAATCATGGAAACCCAGACAATTTATTTATAATTTACACTGAAAGAATGAAATTTAGTTTTTAGGGAAAATATGTAGATCTTTTAATCATTAAGGAAATTACAGTAACTTTTGTTGTAGTAATTTCTCTTTTCTAAAAAAATGTTGCTTAAGGAAGAAACATTACTTGACTGCAATTGATTTCTGCTATATTTTATTCTTTTATGCTACACCTGTCATCGTATCTGCATGTCTTTCAGATTTAAGACTACAGAAATGACTGTAGCTGAAGGTGATATTTGTGATATGCTGTGGATTGTATCGAAATCTTTTGAACTCATTTAGGCTATGAGTCTGCGGCAGATTAATTAAAATAATTCACAGTTACTTCAGCCTGGGTTGGAGAAGGGGAAACAAGTCTCAGATATGAAATGCACTCATCAGATTCTCCCACTGCTTGATTACTCTTGTATCCATCACATTTGCTCTGCAGTGGGCTGTCAATATTTTGGTCACAAAAAAAAAAGAAGGCAGAAGAGCACTCCTGTGGTAAAAAGGCAAGTCTTTTCCCACTGGCAACACAGATATGCTTTCTGTGTTTCTCCAGAAGCAAAGTGAACAATAGAAAATACTTCCCTGTTTCAAACACTCTCTCAAAAGCTCTGTGTGATTCACCTCTGTGACCTATCTAAGCCTCTGTTCAGCAGGGAAGCCAAAAGCTTGAGTTTGACTCTCTGTCTTGGCCCCACACCCTCATGGCACGTTGCTTCAGCACGTCTACAAGGCTGACCATAAACTGCTTGAGGTGATGACAGCCTTTTATTTCTCTGGGTATTTAAAATTCACTGCAGGAGGCAAGAAGTTGTTCAGCTGTCTTACTTCGTTTTATTGTGCCCTTCATAAAATGCCCAAATTAAATACTTTTTTCCACTTACCAACAGTTAGCAATCTTTTTAGCTTAGCCTGCCAACAGTTCTGAGCTTTTTAGGGAGGGGCACTCTGCTGTGAACAATGAAGAATTAAAAACTCAGCTAATAAAGCTGATTTCAAGTGTCTTGATATTACAAAATTAGGATATTAGAGAGGTTTTCTCCGTGCTTAATGGTGTCATATGACTCAGCTGGGACTTCAATTGATCTTTGTACTCATTTTCTCATTTTGTAGCTGAAATTCAGCTAGGGCTGGGACATGTTGCTACTGTGTTTACCTTCAATACCTCCTGCTGTTCTTCCACAGCTCTGTGATGACACATGTCTTCATCCATTCGTTCCTGGTTTACTCTGTCACATTGCCGGAATTAAAATGTCTATGATGTGCATTTCAGACCCTTGAATGTGATAATGACCTTCAGGTCTAAGAAGGATACAAAGATGTCAGAACTGAGATGTGATGCCTTACATATGGAGTCTTTGAAAGTTTCTTTAGGGGGGAAAAAAGTAATAAAAAAATAATTGTTTTACAAACACAAAAAAGTTGTGTGAGCATGTCAAGCTTGTGAGCCTAGGATCTGCCTAATTGAACTCAGCAGAGAAAGACGCATGCTGTGGGATCTGTCTGCCCTGTGTGGTAGCTTGTGCAATTTCCATGAAGTAGTAAGCCCAAGAGCTGAATTTGGTACTGAGGCAACAGCAAACCTCACAGCTCCTTGCAAATGTATTTTCTCTGCTTTACATTCTGATTTTCATTCTTTTAGTAAGACTAATTCATGTTTTACATATCCATAGTATTGTTAAAATGTGAATCCTTCCAAGCAACTCTTTGTGACAGCATGGCTATAGAGTCTGAAAAAGGGGTGGGAGGGAAGAGACTAGTAAAAGAGATCATAGAAGAACACTGTGCTAGAAACTGTAGTACAATTCAACTGCTCCCAGATATTTGCTAAAGATGTGATCCCACATTTATGTTTTGAGAAAAAGCAGCTAATATGGCTTTTGTATTCTAGTACAGAGTACTCCAAAGTCCTTCAAAAGCTTTATAGCCTTTTCTAATTTTTCACTGGAATTTTACTTTGCTTTGCCATTTTAAAATTAAGATGAAATAGGGAAAAAAAAGTTTTGTGACAGCGCCTAGTCTCTAGTCAAAAACATGGCTCTGTTGGCTAAATGCAGTAGAAATATATAATCAGACATTCTGTGTGTCACAAAGAGGTAGTGATCTCATTTGACACACCGGACTCTAAGAGAATACAGCAGATGCAGGGACACATATTGGTCACACTAATTAATTAAGTGTTCATGCCTCTTGGCACTAATACATTATCATTTGATCTAAATGGAAAAAAAACATGTTTGGGATATTATGGGGTCTTTCCATTTGGAGAAGTTCTTTATAGAGACAGATATTTATTTCTTGCCACCCTGCTTATTTACAGAAAAAAAAAAGTCCTCTTTCAATGAGCACAGTCAGGCTCCAACAACATGCAATTTCTTTGCTCAGCTGCTTCCAAATCTTCCCCTGCTCAGTGCTCTCCCCCCAAACTTAACACTTGCCACAGAATTGCTGAGATACCTGACTTGGTTCCTTCTCCAGGTATGTGTAATAGAAGTCTGGCGTGATGAGGACTTCTACCTTCGGTCTCTGTTAGCTGTAATGTTTTGTCAGAACTATTGTTCTGCCATTTAACTCCAGAATGGACTTACCTGCTCCTTACCTCTATGCCCAGTTACACAAAGCTGTTTGCTCAAGCTGCGTAATTAGCTAAGCTGTGTTATTAGGTGAGTGTGTTAGTGAAGCTATATATTGCTTTTCCTAGGTGTGGAAATATTTTAAAGCTTCAACTCTTAAATTTTTTTTAAGCTTCAAAATGACCTTTTTCTTCTTAATCACATTATAGATATTTTACACACTGTGATATTTTTGTCCCAGAGTGTGACTGGATTGCTCTTTTAGGCCCTGATTCAGCAAAGCACTGAAGTATTTCCTGCTTTAAAAATCAGCAAAGCACTAATGTATTTCCTGCTTTAAAAAAAAGATTAAAGTTCTTAAAGTAATCCTTGGAAATTCTGCCCCAGTTTATTGAGAATTTTATTTAAAAATTCAAAGAGAGACTGTTATTCTTCAGATTATATAATATTTTAAACACGTCTAATAAAGGCATATCAAGTTTTTCTTCTCCCTTTCTTTTGTTTTCTTTTGGAAGGTTCATAGGGCTGTGATGGCTTATTTATTTGAATTATATTGTTTGTTTGGAAAAGAGAGTAAGACCCTTACTTCACATCCATGTTCTCCTGTAAGTTCAGTACACAAAAACACATGGGTGATGTTGAAGAAATAATTAGTAATACTTGCTTGTCCCTGTTAATGACTTTATTTCTCTGAAGAACAAAATGAAAATACTGGAAATACAAATCTCAAAAAGGAAATTAATTGTCTCATGTCTTTGCAGACGCTGTATCTTTTGAGAAATGTGTTTTCCCAAGTTGTTAGTCACTGGAGAAGTTTTGTTCTGTCAAACAGGTGTCCTATAGAATTGATGCCACCCTTGATCACAGTGCTCCCTATTGAAAAGTACATAACAATATTTCATAAAGCAGATTAAAGGCTAGATTGTTGCATCATGAGTTTTAACAGTGGCACAATAAAGGGGCTGCCAGATCAGCTATGTGACTCCCTGCAGAAAAGATTCCACTTCAGGGCAACATTTAATTGATGTGCAGCTGGCATTGCAAGTGCAAGAAATGCATGTAGACAGAAGTAACCTTGGAGGGATTGTCCTTTGCTGTTCCCAACTTGCTCTTTCTATCAAAGGGCTACTGCAGGCACTGTTCAGATTTAAATAGCTGAACTCCTTTTGGATGCTTGTTCTTGCAGCCTAGATAGAACAGCATCATGGTCAGGCACTGGAACAGCATCACAAGTGTTACAACGGCACAACAGGGATTGTAGGGGAATAGACAGGGATCGGCGACCGGAAGATCACGGGATGTGACGGAAAGATAGACTCCTCCCCATAGGAGTGGCAGGAACAGGAAGCGCAAGAGCTATATAAGCGTGTGACGCAGTTAAATAAACAGACATTTTGCATCCATATTTTGCATCATATTGATGTCTGTGCGTCACTGTCCCCAGGGTGGGTAGAGCCCTGTGTCCCGGAGATGTGTGGCCCAAGATAAGTTCTCCCACAGAAGCGTACAGCTACAAGGGATCAAGCGCCATATAATAAAAAGGTTTCATGCACCCAGAGTAGCACCCATGACACAGAAATACAGCTAGATAAAATGGACCAGGCTTCAGCAATCTTTCAGCCCAAAATCTGTACACTTCAGTAGAATTGGTATATATTTAACACTGCTGTAAATGAGAATCTTCCAGTTCTGTTTAACGAATGAATGTATAAAATGATTCAAGTCGTCTTTTAGTTTGGATTATATGCTCCTGGCATAACAGCAAAATGAACAGACCTGAGCCTTCTGAAGACAAAGTAAGCACTGAAACAATACTACTGTCACAATACTTTCCTTTACAAAGCCACAAATGAGACATTTGGGAACGGAAAACTGTTTTGAGGGAACATTAAATCGGCCAAGAACAAATTGCTACAGAAAATGACATCCTCTTCTGAACATCCATTAGTTTCTGATAATCAGGAATTCTCGGGTGCTTGAACATTCCATTAGTACGAAGCAGCGAGTTAATTGTAATAATTATCAGCAGTTTTAATTGTTTTGTTATAATGTACTTTGCAGTTTGTTTGACAGTGTGAAATCGATATGCACCTCTAGGAAAAATATCTAGTATAATACAATTAGGCTCCATTATGCCTCCCAACCTTAGAATTAAACTTTGTACGTAAATATGTATTTCTGTTGGTGTACCTAGGAGAACTATACTGAATGAGCAGAGATGCATAAATACATTGGACTTTGTTGTTAAAGGGGAAGATGTAGTCTCTCCTTAAGAATTGTTTCTGTCTTTCAAACCTTTAATTTTCAGACATGAAACCAGAACACACTCCTATCTCTTCAACTTTGTTGAATATTCTTTTAGATAACAAAGAAGTACTTTACAGAGATTTTAGTAATGATTTCTAGAATACCTTTATTGATGTCATGCTAACAAAAATGTGGTGAGGTATATGAATGTTAATTGTAGTAATGATTTCCAGATGGGGATCCCAAAGCACTTAGAGACTATAAAGAATTAAATATTGCAACATGCTTGAGACTGTCCTAGTAACAGTTTAGTATATCTGGTGTAACAAAATCAGAAAATTTTGAGAAATAATTACCCAAATTTACCTAATAGCCTTCAATATGATGAGAACTAAACCCCAGACATTTAAATTCCTACCCTGCAGTTTAACACTAAAATAACATTGACTCTTTCATTACACACTGTGAGGTCATTAACTATAATTCCTCAATGTCTGTCTTTTTTTCCTACGGTCTTTATACTGTTCCTAAATATTGTAGTGGGGAGTCTGATACTGGAACAGGATTCAGTTTGGGTTTATTTCTTTGAAGAAGATGTTAAAATATTGGAAGTTGTACAGAGAAGAGCCACAGGAATGATTTAAGCAGTGCGGAGGGATGTACTCCAGTGAGATATTCTGACAGTTTTATCTGCCAAAAGGAAGGTTTACAGGCAGTTTGATTAAAGTGTTTAAATATCGTTTTGTGAGAACACCCTGTAAACTTAAGGACATTTTAATCTTGTGGAAAAAAAGAAAAAAAGAACCAATAGCAAGATCCTGCAGTAAGAAAAAATCAAACTGGAAATAAACCTTTTTGTTCACCAATGATTTTACTGGATGATTAGCTGGTGGAACAAGCAACCAAAACCAAAACCAAAAGAAGTGAGAAATTCTACATTTCTTTATTTCTTCCAGATACCTTTTGAGAAGATTTGTTTTAATCAAATGTTCAGTTATTGAGTGCTGTAAAGGCATAAATGAGTTGAAGTGTAATAGCCTAAGTTATAATAGTTTTTGATACACGAAATATCAGACAAAATAATCTAATGATTTCTTCTGGTTTTATGCTGTGATCTGATTAAAGGAGATTATTACGTACACAATTTCTGGGCAGCCTCCACATTGAAGTCTCTTGACAAGAGATGTGTCGGTCACTCTCTTGGGAGTGTTAAAATCTTCATTATTGTTTGTTCTTTTTGCTTGCTTGTGGAAAAAGACTGGACTGTGCTGTGGGTCCTGGATAGACTAAAGAGGGGCGGAAGCTGAACTGGATCCCAGAGGAAGACAGGAAGTCATCCTTCATCCCTCTAGGAAGACAGGAGTTGGGGAAGACAAGAAATTAGTGAGGGGGAAAGATGACAGATGGGCTAGGAATGGGGAGTAGCGAGAAGACCAACTTGAAAAGATTTGTGATCGCTACACTAGGAAATAGTTGAGATTTTGAAGCTAATTTCCTAGAGTCTAATTTACATGTGAAATCTGAGATAAGGGTCAGTGCATACTCCAGTAAGGAGCAATATGAAAATGTTTTCTGATAACCTGCTCCAAGTGTCTTTAAAATTGCCTTCAGAATATGTTTGATCTATACTTACCTTATTCTGAATAAATACATGTTTTTGCTGGTTTGGGGGCTTTTGTTTGGGTTTTTTTATGTTTGCTTGGAGTTTTTTTGTTTTGCTGTTGTTGTTTTGTTTGCTTCATTTGTACTTCCTGTAGGCCAGTCTGTTTCTGCTTCTCATTTTGTTTCTTGCAGAATACAGGGTTGCTCCTGAGCTACAGGGAATGATACCCCTCTACGCTCTCCATGGCGCAGAGCAGCTGGGAATGTGTTCAGCACACCTTTGCACAGTCACCATAATGACTGGGTACTAACAACGTCCTTGGCTAAAAGCCTGTGTCACAGTTCAACTTTTAGGGACACAATATCAAGAAATGAACGTGTATAGTGAGTACTGTCTCTCATGGCTGCTCTGCTCTTGTGATCTATAAATAAAGAGAACTTTAACCTTTTGTAAGCTCAATGATAAGTTATTTGTTGGAGCAGCAATGTGTCAGACCCTAGCTGATTCAGAAATGACAACTAAGGAGCAAGCGGACTATGCTTCATCTAAAATCCAATTGTAGTGCCGTCATTATAAGGGAGGCTTGAGAGCTCTTTTGTCTTTTCAGTAGCTGTCATTGCCTCTGTCAAGGGCTTCATCTGTATTCAGAACACATCCCTTTATTTCCTTATAATGACTAATGATGATTCATATTTTTTACTTTCTGCTGTCTTATATTCCAACAACACATGTTTTTATACCTACTGTCTTAAATCCCTCTATTCACTGTTAAGGGAAACTTCTAAAGCAGACTCAGGTCTTCCACATACGCTCAGCCTTCCAGAGGGTACTCAACAGCTCCTGAGGATTCTTCCTTTGTTTTAAAACTGCCCCATGCTGTTTCAGCTATTCTGCCATCTTCAATATTGTAATTACTACTGTCATTGCTGTAGCTAGGCATCTACTTGGGGAGTGCTCCAGAGAGAAATGAGCTGCACCTCCTCCCTCCCCTGAGCCCAGAAGGGCAGATCCTTCTCATCCGTGCTGGTCCCAAAGGCAGGAGTCTTCTGGTTATTCTTTAATCCTGACCTCTTGCTTTGCAGTAGATAAAGCCAAAGACAAATCATGATGTCTTACTTTCTATTACTGAATTTCAAAACCCTAAAGCAACTTTTTGAATTTTAGCAATGTTTTTTTATTGGAACTTGGCTTTTATTTTTTTCTTTCTTCTGGTTTTTTTGTTTTTTTTTTTTTTTAACTGCAGCAGCTGGTGGTTATTACAAGTGACTTAACATGTTTCTTTTTATAAAGGCAACAGGTACTATTTGCTTTCTCTGCCTCTCTTCCAAAGAACGGAGTTAGTGCTTACTTTTAAGTGAGCTGGCTTTTGGTGAAATTATTTAAGACTCCCTCCTTTTTTTTAAAAAAAAAAAAAACTACTGGGAGGACATATCTAATGTACTCTCTTTACATTTCTGAAACTAACTTTTTTTATTCTGAGGTTGTGGCTTTGATTTTATTTCAAGGTGTTGTTGCTTTCCTCTGATGGGGAAACCCCCACTGAGATGCTACATTGTTTGGAGAAGATAGATAGCAAAAATGTCTACAGAAGGCTGCTAGGAAGAAGGAAAACTATGTAAATGACACATCAGTGATTGTATTCAGAGGCTGGCTATGTCTCATATATACAAGATGCAGACTAATAGGTATGAAGGGAAAAAAGAAGTGTATGCTTTGGGGGAAAAAACAGTGTTTTTCACTGAATGATTTTTATTCCACTTATTTTTAGGAATGGATTGATTATATATTCCTTCACAGTCTAGGTCTTTGCAGGAATAGCCTGTGCTGGCACCATGCAATGTCAGAACTGCTGCAGACTTGAAAGGATCTTCAGTGTGTTTTATTATACGCTTAAGAAGAACAGACAAGTTGCCTCCCCATTCCCAAGAAAGAGGCTACTACTTCAAAACCTTTCTCTACAAATACACGAGAGCTGGGCGGAACTTCCTTTGGACTAGACCCGATGAACTAGTGTAACTCACTGAGGAGCAGGAATGAGCACCACAGGAGTGTAACAGGCTCACCAGGCTGCAGTATATCCATTTATTTTTAGAATTCTGTGACACAGCTGGAGCTGACAGCTCCAGGAACAGTAGTTCTCTCCATGAAAAGTAGAGAGAGCTGTGTTCACAACCCATCCTCTAAAAGACATTAATAATAAAAAATAGAGCAATGTATGAAAGATACTATTTAGAGGATGCTTTCAAGATGGCCTGTGTACCGGCAGACTACATGTAGAGGAAAATCTCTGAGACAAATTTCACTAACAAGTATAAGGTATTCAGAATGTCACATGGGTAATATCCAAGCCACCATTTCCAAGGGTGGCTTAAGTGAGAGAAAAACAAAATGCAGATGTGTCTTTCCAATTTGTTTTTGCTGTATTAAGTGTCCCTGTGGTATTTTTAAGTGCATTTTCTGCATATTTTTGCATTAAAAACATTAGGTTATCACATCCTTGTGTATGCTCAAAGATGAACAAATTAGGAGGCTTCACAGGAGACTGAAATCTTTATACAAACTCTAATAAATCATCTGGGAGGGAAAAAGAAACCTTTCTGTGTGAAAGAAAAATGTCTTTATACTTTCATAAAAGGGAGAAGTAGTTCTCAGTCTGCTTACCTAGGAGATCCTAAATAAAACCAAGACTGCTATACCGTAAAGTTAAAAAGATCCCTCAAATAACTTTGTCTTAATTGGGAAAGCTACAGCTTTTTGCTACACCTCCACAAAGAAATCAGGCATTTTTTCCCTTTCCCCAATTTTACCTTTCTTGCTATTTATCTTTCTTACCTTTCTCACTTATATCACTAATCAGCATGCCACCAATACACTGTTGAATAGAATTCGAAAACTACCATGATCATTACTCCCTCGTGACTAAAGCAATACTGAAGATGTGCTAATTCAAAATACAGGCTAATTCTCCTTAGTGTGACACTAACCCTGTTCTGTAAAAGCTGCCTCAGAACTGTTGTTATGAAGTTAAAAGACATTTCTACAGATTTTGCCTATTGGATGCAGTTCACTCATACATAGTAATTTGGTTTTGACCAATCTGATAAAGCATTAAAAATTGACAAAATTGTAGTTTTCAAATGAACTTCTGTGAATAAAAGAAGTGTATGATATTAGAAGATTGAGGCTACTGATTTTATAATTTCTGACTAGTAAGAGATTAATGTTTAGTTTACTGAAGCATCCAAAACACTGGAATGTTATTCATTGCACAGGTGAAATTGATATATTCTCTCCCTCTTCTCTGTTAAGAAGCTGAAGATATATTCACTGGGAAATATAAGATGAAAAATTTAGTACTTTTATTTATTTATTTATCTATTTATCGAGGAACACACTGATACCAAACACAGCTTAGAAATTAATTTAACACTTTCCTAAAATATATTTTTCAAAATAATTTTGACTCAAATGCCTAAAATCCTCCTTTCTTTCAGACAATATATATACACCTTTCAACACTTCAAAATTTACAAACTGCAAATATTTATCGTAATATAATTACAATGTAAAAGAAGTTTCTTTCTAAAGGAACGTTAAGCACCTACAATCTATCTAATTTGTGTTTTGGTGCTTCTTGTCTTCTCTCTTGGACACCAAGAAAGGAGGATTATAGGTGGATAGAGAAAAGGTAAAAGTATGTGAGAGAAGAAAAATTCCATTATGGTGAACATCTCAAGAACTGTATTTTTTATATATGCTGATTATATATTAAGTTCTTACTAAAAGGTTAAGAATAAGCTATTATTCCTGATGTTTCATGTTTGTAATGAGCTGCAGATGTTTTCCCACTGCAGCCTGTGCATTCTCTACTCACGTAAAATGACAATAAGAGAAATGTAATGTATTTTAATGTACATTACATGTTTCTAATTGGTTTTCTTTTTATAGAGGTTTTTAGCTCTTTGCTGTTACTGGGATGTTTGATCACCTTTCAGGATTAAAAAAATATGTACTGCGGCATTTGCTATCGGTACAGTTTCTTCTCCCAGCTCCCCAGGAAAGAATATGCTAAATAATACTCATTATGTGTCTGTTTTCCAGAAATGCTCAATTTCTGTCCTTAAAACCAAAGTGAAAAAGTGGGTGTGTGTTTGCCTCTGAACCTCACATCTGTAGTTTCTGTGATTATTCTTGATCTTCTAGAAATTAATTCCAAAGACAATATTATCTTGCTGAGTAAGCACAGCAGTCACCCTTGAGGTAGATCAGTTTCTACATCCACAGGAAGCAAGCAAGAAAAATTAAGGTTCTCAAGAAAACCAGTCACACGATCAAAAGCAAACTACTTACATGGTGAGCTTAAACAAGGCCTATAAAATCAAGTTGCAGCATCTGTATAAAGTAATGAAACTGACACACTGATGGCACAGTGGTATTTTAGTCAAGGTGTGCATGGAAGCATGTATTTCAGCCCAACAAAAAACACATTGGTTTTGGCTCCAGAGAAAAGCAAATGTAGATAAAAAGAGAAAAGGGGGAGGGAAGGAGAGAGACATCCCTGCTGTTAGCAAGTTCTCCTCCTGGACCTTGCTGGCTCCATCCAGATCAGCCACGTGATGTGTGATACTTGATACTGGTTTACCACATAAATGGTATTACTGTTGTAAAATGAGTGACTTGTCAGAGTTGGATCTTCCTGTGTTTGGTGTAAACTTGGTGAAATTGCAGCTACCTTGGACAAACCCTGGTGTTTGCAAACATTCTCTGTTTGCAAACAGAGAACAGAGCTAGGCAGATTTTTTTCTCAACAGAGGCAAACGGGAGGACTTTGAGGAATATGTCAGCTGGAGACCAAGAGCAATAAGGAAATGGAGTCACAGAAAATATTGTTTTATTTCCTTTAGACTTGTGTCTTTCTTGTATTAGCAAAAGTGCAGACTGAAAAATCTGTGCGGTTTTATTACTGCCGGTATGATGATCTCTGAGAAAAAGAATGCTGAAGCTGTTTGAGAATCCACAGTAAGTCAGCACTGGCTGGGGGTGAAGACAGCTGGGTCAAAGGGAGGGGCAGGGCGTCTGGGTCATTGCATCTCATTTCTGTAAAATAGAATGGACAGAGAGCTATGTTGAGGATGTGTGAGAGGAAATCGGAAAAAAGAACAAAGAAAGCCTAAAAGGGTTTGAATTCAGTACAATAGAAGCTAAAGGTGGCAGCAGCCTGGTGAAAATCCAACTTCGGGGGTATTATCTGGTCTGTATAACAGAACCATGTATTAATAATTGATGGTGGGAGATTCAAATTAAATGATCTCATAAGATATTAGTGATATGAAATGTCCCTATAAAATGAAAGAAAGTTCTTAGCTAAAAAGAACATAAGAAATCATTCCTCCCTACAAGATTCAAAAATAATTTTTTTATCCAACTCTGAGCATAACTATTTAAAGAGGGGTTGGGTGTAAAACTGTTTCTAGGCTTTACAGAAGAATATAGAACTAAGTCTGTGAACAGTTTTTTTTTCTGTTTTGCAGTATGCTCTCTTAATCTTTATTACAGCTAGCAGTAGTAGAAAAAGACAAGGTGGTGCTGGTTGCTGGAGAAGATAAAGTGCACTACCTCTTTCCAATAATTTAATTACCATTTCAGAACTGTTAGTTTGCATATGCCTGAACTTTCAGAATAAGCATGAGTATGATTTGTTGAAGCCAGGAAAGACTACTTTTTTGGATAGGATACTCGACTGAAAAACCTGCCTCTCAGAAGGGTGACACTACTTTTTTCCCCACTAAAACACATAATTAAGATCAATTTATTTCCATTTCCATTTGGTAGATAAAGTAACTGTTGGCCAGAATTACTCAAAAGTATCATTTCAGAGCTTAAGTTCAGTAATGCATGTAAAAATAAAGAACCTAGACAGTAGATGGAACTGACTAATGTATAAAAATTTCCTCTCGTCTCTTCAGCTTTTGAGATTGTAGCAATGTTGCAGATGTTTAGATAGCAAACACATTGCTGAGATTTCTTTTCTTTTGTTCATGGGAGGTCAGCATATTAGCAGCCAGAGCGTGCCTGTCAGTCACCTTGGGAAGGGAGCAGCAGCAGCAGCAGCTCCACTGAAAAAAATTTCTTCTATGTTAAGAAAATTTCGGTTCTACAGGTATTCCCAGTCTTAAATTTTCTCACTGTCTCTGAAGCTAGAGAGGATCCTTCAGACCAGCTGGAATTTTCAAAATAGAACTGCTGGAGAAAATCATAATGCTGGCTCTCCAGAGCCAGGAAAATTGGAATAAAGAAAAGTATGTAGTTGTTCTTCTTGCAACACTTCAGAAAGTGTAGCCAGTAATGGTGAAATAAATAAATAAATAAGTGTAACAAAACTTAATGGAAGAGAATACAACTAGTGTTTTAAAACTTTCATTAGGAGACACCAGATATTTCTAACAAAAGAGGAGTTCCTGTTAACAGCCACTGTTGGAGACCGGATATGAGGAGTAGACGGATCACTGTCTCATCCAGCAGAACACTTCCTCTGTTCTTCTGTTCCCTGTTGTTACATTAGCATTTTTAAATGCTATTTTTAAAAATAAGATTAACTGCATTTAAATATAGGAAGTCGACTGTGGAGAAACAGTTTATTCTAAGAGATGAACAAATTTCCTCAAGTTTTTGATGAATGTCCCATTTCCTGCCCAAGGGTAGTCCTTTTTGGTAACTGGAATGCACTTAACCCCTTCCAAGTTGAATGCAGTAGATCTTGCCTGTGCTCTAGTAAGCTTGAAAACCTGTAATTTATCTTTAGGTGGTGATGTCATCAGGTGACCTTGCATAGAGAAGGAATAGTTTTATCAAATAAATAAGAAATGTGTTTTCCTTCAAGGTGTAAGATTTTGGATGTACTTCTACTTGCTTCAGTTAGAAACAGTCCAGAAGTTGTGTCTTCTGTTTCAATCTAAAGGTACTTTCACCACCACTGTGGCTGCCCGGGTCTGAGATCACATTTCTTTTAGCTCCTCTGCAGATAACATCAGACAGAAAATATTGGGCACTGAGAGTGCTACAGTTTCTTTGCATTTTGACTGTGCTGAGACACTAATAATTGAATCATGGGCCACACTGACTATTGTGCATCATGATTTAGGATTCAGGGTATTGGTCATATTACTATTCTTTGACAGGGGAGTTTTTTAATGAAGTTACAATTAAAATCCAAATTCTTTTGTAAGAAAGTGGGAATTAGGTACCCAAATGTCTTCTGTGCCTTTGAAAATCTCTGCATAAGTTTATAAATTTGATCACAACACTCCCTTCTGGCCCTCTAATCTATGAATCTCTTAACCTTCCTACCATGGGAATTAAACTAATTTTCAGCTCATAGATTGGTTATGCTGAGATCCACTTCATTTACTTACTGATGGGATTTATTTTTCCCTGTTTTATGCTGAAGGAAATGTAAAACACTCTCTTAATTCATGGTAGCTTTTGCTGATTTTGTTTGTTTGCTTGGATTGTGTTTTGGGGACTGGATGACCATGTCTGTTTATGTTGTCTAAGGCAAACAACATGTTTTAAATCAAATTGTCAAAGTTTTTAGTATGTGTTTTTACTACTATTTCGAAAGTAAAGAGAGCATGTAATCAGCAAAACGGGAAAGTAAGCACACTGCAGGACTGGAAGAGAAAGCTTACTTTGATTTTTCCCTCCCCAGTGATGCACGGATGAGAGGACATTATGGATTCATACACAATTGCTGTATCCCAGGAGGACTGCAAAGTGACTTTCTTCTTTCGCTATAAGACTTACTCATGAAACAACAATGTGAGACAAGGAACAGAGAATTCAAATTTTTTTCTGTACATCTCTTCTCTTGTCCTTCAAAAGTATCTTGAAAAACATTAGGATTTTTCCTAGGAACTTAGGGTTCCCATGAAAAATGAGTGTTACTTTGTGTAACGTAGAGCACTGTTTTCCAACACTACTGGTTGGACTAAGAAGACTAATCACACAAAACCCTGCATTGCACAAATCTTCAGCTCACCACCACTGCTGTAATACTGCAAGACACTCTGATGAGCAAAGCTGGATTTATCTGAAATATAAGCCGTTGCTTCTTTATTTTTAATTCCTCACTCTGCCTCCATTTAACCCCTTTTAGTTTGAAAATTTGTGGATCATGAGAATAATACATTCTGAGATGGTGGTGAGTGAGCTCATTTAATGAGATTACCAGCCTCTTATTGATAACCTCCACTTGCTCAAAGTCAATCTTTACAAGTGCAAGAATCCTTATAATTTACAAGAATATATTTTTACTTGTGAAAGAAAAAACTTTATTGTGTTTCAGAAATCTGCTTTCCCTGTAAATAAAATCTACACTAAATCTATTAGCAGGCATTTCACTGCTTTTAGAATTTCATTGTAGTCCTATGAATATTGTTTGTCATAGTAAGCTTTATAATATATTGGGGGCCAATTTGATTGACATAATATGGATAGTTTTCTTTAGCATCACCAATAATAATAATGGAATTAAAATCTAGACTAGCCTGCATTCTGCTCTGCCTATAAAGATCCGTAAACATTTTTAGTCAAAGCTTTTCAGCAAGACACTACAGGCTCAATTCAGTTGCCTAAACACAGCTGTCTAGTGCCACCTGAGATACTTTACAGTGCCCCACCTGACCTTCAGCAGGTGAAGACTCTGAGTGTTATGTTTGCTGCCTTTGCATGAATGGCTCAGATACTCTGGTTATCTCAGTGGTACTAAATACCTATGTGCTGGCAGCTGAAAGGAGGACTCTGTTCCAGGCTGTATTTAGGAATGCTCTGCCTGCATGTTAGCTGGGTGTTCTCCCGTTATGGAAATTGGTCAGTCCAGTCAGTGGACAGCAAGACTTCGCATGAAAGAGTAGTCACCTACATTTGGTCAACTGACTAGTTCTCTGGACTCCACTTGCTGTGTTGAGTAGGTCTCTGTGAACTATACTAGAAATTTAGACACTTAGTTCTCATGTAGACACATCTATATATTCAAATTCTGTTTTCTAGAGATGATTTTCACCCTATTTGAAGGAGGCTAGTTATTGGTGGAGCATGCTATCTCATAATTCAGAATTGAAGATATTTTCTTCTTTTCTTAAAAAAAAAAACAGAGGACCAGAGAAGGTTAGAACTGATTTTTAATATTTTTTTTCCTACCCCTCTGGCCCTTTAGAGAGTCAGATAGTATTGATAGTCGGAAATTGTGCTTTTGCAAAAAGTTGGTTACATTCTACTGAATGCCATTGGAAGAACATAGTTGTCTGAAGGAAAGTGTCTGTTGTTTCGGAATTTCACGGGAAAATTAAAAATGTTATAATAATTGGAGAAAGTATGTGACAACAGTAGGAGTCCCAGCACTATGGTAGTGTCTCTATGTGGTTTCTATGACTTGAACTGTCATGTCCGCATGATACTTTGTCTTCATATATATACACCCAGCTCACCAGAGGTAGTTTGAGTAGAGATACCCAATCGTATGTCAGGAAGGCATAAAATCGGTTCACTCTAAAGGAAGATTTTGTAATGGTTGACTTTGCATCGATAGCCAAAGGCATCTGTACATGTGATTGAAATTACTGAGATTGAAGTTAAGTTGAGTTGAAGACCAGATTAACAGAGCACTAACTTTAAGGCCAATTTCTTATAATGTGAAAACAGAGGATATGAAGTTTAAGAGAAGGTAGGAAAATAGAGTAAGATGATTTAGAGGCAAGTAGGTACAAAATAAAATATTTTATTGGGTAATCAAAGTTAGGAAAAAAGAGTATGCATTAATTCCAATGGAAAAAACAACAAGATTTAGACCTGCTAGGATCTCCTCCTTCACATCTTCTATTCCGTCTGTTTTTCCCAGCGGCATTGCTACTTAAAAGAAGGCTTGGCTAAATGATAAGTTCATGCTTAAGTTATATTAAAAATACAAATATGTATATAAAAATGGAATTGTTTTTCATTTTCCCCACCACTTATATATCACTCCCAAGTTAATAAATGCTTTGGGTAAAATGTAGTGGCCTAAACACAGGCATGTAGTGTTATTTCAGGTATTCTGTATCTCATACCTTCACATGGGGCTGACAAATATGAGTCAGGACCCACTGGGGTTCAGTGCCCTTCTCCTGGAGTGACAGATGATCAGGTGTGATATGAAAGGATGCAACTCTAGTTGGGCAACCAAGTCACACTTTTTAAGACAGAGATCATGTGGGAAGCCAGGACCAAAACTTTCACTGATTTCCGTGGAGCAAGAATTATACCCATTGGTTATAGAGCTGCAAAATGTTAATCACAACATTCTGTCAGAGGTCCCCAATAGTGTCATTAATAGGGAGCTTTTCCTTCTCCAAACATTAGCAATAGAAGACATTTTGTTGACTTTTTCTGGAAGTTGGTTCAGGACACATGGGTCAGTCTTAAGAATATCTGCTAACTGAAATATGTAACTGAGGTTTAAGATCCTCACATACTCCCAAAAGATGTGCTGTTTGCATGACTAAAGCAATTGAGTTTACCTACAGAAAAATAAAGTGATCAGTCTGTATTTGTTCAAGTTTGTCTTTGGAAGTTTTCTATTTCTGTGATTTTCATGGTGGTAAAACTGTTGCTAGTAAAAGCACATCATTATTTAAGCAGAATTATCTTTTTGATCTTTTAAACACTAATTAAAGTCACAACTTGAATTATTTATAAAACTTTCTTAAGAAATTACACACTTAAGAGTGACTGCCTATGAACATAATTTTTTTTTGTGAATTGTACAACTTTTGTAGCCTGACAGCTTGGTGAAAGGAAATCATACCATCATGTCACAATTTATTTTGCTTTGCTATAATAGGAATTTGAGCATGATCATTACTCACACAAAGTGGCATCTGATTCAGTCTGTCCTAGCATGGTCCAGTAGCACCCTAGTTAAAAGTTAATATATAACACAATGTCAAGTGTATTGCTAGCTACTATAAGGTATTTTGTATTACCAGAACTTATTCTGATGAAAAAGATAGGAAATGTGGCAAGATATCGACAATCCTGAAGTAGATTATTTGCTTCCTTCAAAAGTAAATGCAAAGACATGACCTACTAGTTGCCAACCAACTATGGATTTATATTAGGGTGTTACTGTGCTAATAAAATGGCAGTTCTGAGAATTAATTTCAACATAGGCATTAGGAAGTCCTTAAAACCTTGTAATGTTCCTTAGAAAACATCACTGAGAGAAGAAGTACCAAGGAAGTATACTGCAGTAGTTAGGATGACATCAAATAAAAGAGAAGGGTGAAAAGAGGAAACACATGAACTTTCAGCACAGAATTGTGATGCTAAGAACAAAATTAATCAAGACACCAAAGGACAAAGAGAGAAGAAAGTCTTTAATCTTTAATTGTCTATACACCAATGATAGGAGCTTGGGTAATAAACAAGCAGAATTGGAATTGCTTATTTATGAGCATAAACACAACCTGGTTGGTATAACAGAAACCTGAGGGGATGATTCACATGACTGGAATGTTAAAATCAACATTAATGCTTCTCTTAGGAAGAATCATTTAGGCAAAATAGTAAGGGGAGTGTCACTATTTCTTAAAAAACCAATTATATCTTTTCTTGAGTTAGGGACCATTTGGGGAGAAAAAAATGTTAATAAGCAGTGTTTATATTAATAAATTGGGAAAGAACAGCATCTACACATATATGCTGCTAAGCAGATAAGCAGATAGAGCAAATTTACAAATACCAATTACCAAATTGCACTATAAGCTGGATGACTGGCTCCTTAAATAGCTATAAAGTTCAGGAAGAATTTAAAAACCTGAAGTGGCCTTCTGTAATCTAGGGGACTTGGTTCTTAATAAAATATATTTTATCCATAGTGTATGCATGGAAGACAAGAGGACAGCTCCCTCTACTTCCAGCTAAATAATTGTAATGTAGATTTTGCCAATGGAAGGATGACTTTGATCTCAGAAGTGGAGCAGCTTGGAAACTACTGGGTTACCTCTTCATGCAGTTTTAGGTTACTTTGTCACTCTGACATGACAACACTGGTCATTGCTCTTTCTTTGATTTGCAGGTTTTGTCCATTTTTGTTAGAAGTGTTTCTCTTAGGAAAGTAAATCATGCACAATAGTGTTGAGTACTGAATCATAGAATAATTAAGGTTGGAAAAGACCCTTAAGATCATTGAGTCCAACCGCTAACCTATCACTGCCAAGTCCACCACTAAACCATATCCTCAAGCACCACGTCTACATTTCTTTTAAATACCTCCAGGGATGGAGACTCCACCACCTCCCTGGGCAGCCTGTGCCAATGCTTGACAACCCTTTCAGTGAAGAATTTTTTAATAATGTCCAGCCTAAACTTCCCCTGGTGCAGCTTGAGGCCATTTCCTCTCATCCTATCGCTTGTTACTAGGGAGAAGAGTCTGACCCCCACCTCGCTGCAACCTCAGATAGTTGTAGAGAGCGATAAGGTCTCCTCTCAGCCTCCTCTTCTCCAGACTAAACAACAGCCCCATCTCCCTCAATCGCTCCTCATAAGACTTGTTCTCTAGAACCTTCACCAACTTCGTTGCCCTTCTTTGGACAAGCATGTAATCCCTGGATAATTTTAACTATGGTGCACAGGCAATGGGTGTACTGTAGTTTGGTAAGGAAGATAGTAAAGTACTCATCAGACTGCTTGAATATTAGTTTATTACAATACTTTTTATGAACAGTGTTATGTATATTATATAGATTTCATGCTTTTTGTATATGAGGCAACTTCTTTGTCAACGGCTGTAAATTTCATAGTGATGAGATAAAGTGCCAAACTATATGAAAATCAAATTACTGTATCTTTTGCAAAGAGGCTGTAAACTGTTACTGCTCAAAGGTTTTCATAAACTTAAACCAATTGTGTCCTTAAACCATAGAATTTAAATGCCAGAGGCTCTATTCAGGGTGAGTAAGCATGGCTGGGCTGTACTCCCCTTAACACACACCAAAAAAATTTTCTAAGTAATAATAAGGTTATGACAAATTTTTCTGCAATCTTTTCTTTAAAAAGACAACTGTTGAGATATTTCTCATGAATTCAAAATTTTTTTTTCTTCTTCTGTGGTTATAAAAGGCCACTGGGTATATGAAATGGTAATGGTAGTGTAATAAAAAAGTGATTATAACTCCTGAAAACTGCTCATATATATTAGAAATAATATGAACTGTAATAAAGAATAATTAGCAACTAAGCATGAACGTTATGTCTGGATGATCTGACAACCTAGTTATAGCCATAAGGAAAAGTGACTCAGCATCTGAATACATGAGAAAGACAGGAAACTTTCTAAACTTAATGAAGTTGAATTCTACATCTTTTTAAACTTGATGTATGCATAATTACATAAAATCTTGACCATACAGCCTATTTTTTTGATGAGCAAAACACACATTCTGGACCCTGAAGTACTCATGTGACTGTCTTAAATTTGACCAGTATAAAAATCCTTTACTTACCCAAATTCTTTCATTGTGGTTAACTGAGGTTCCTTTATAGGTGTGATGTCAGACTGCAGAGTACAGGAAAATTGGTGCATCAGGTAATGAGTACATTATTCTGGATTTCAGGAGACCTGTGCTACATAGACGCAAAGAATGTTAAATCATTTCTGTGAGGATTTTTCCCATTACCCTTGCTATTTAGGACCTTCAGCACATAAAACCCACATTTAGTTGCTTAAAAATAAACTGCAGGTCACCTCTAACTCACATCTTTGTTGTTTTGTAAGAAAATAGACTGTTTTCCTAATTTTTACATATAGAACACTAAAATATACAGAATGATCTCTACAAAAGTTTGATCACTGTTCCTAGAACAGATACAATCATAATGCAGCATTTGTCACATAAAATGAATGTAGGGTTTCTAATTACAGCTGTATATCAAAAGGACAAAAAATATGGTGACTTTTTCTCCTTGGAATAGTGTCTCTAAGTATTTGTTGTGTGCTTTACATCTGTTACATGACAGGTTGTTAATGATGTGTGTGTTCATTAAAGGTAAAGTGCCTCCTGTGTGTTGTAGTCCTTAAATCTGTCTCTGAAATCCCTACTCACGCACCCATGATACATTTTCGTAGATTAGGTCCACAGAGAGGTCTAAAGAATGACTAATAACTGTACTGTCCTCAGTCAAGTTTTCTATCAGTGGTCACTGCTGTTCATTTCTTTCAAGTCATGTAAGAATATTCACTGTAGAGTTACTTAAGCAAAAGACAATACAACCACCAGTCCTGATATACATTATTAAACTTTATCAAACACAGCCCCATGGATTTCTTTTATCTGCTTTGTTTTAACAGTCTTTAAGCATATTCATAATGTAAAAATATATTTTATTTTATTTTATTTTATTTTATTTTATTTTATTTTATTTTATTTTATACTACCTTATCTGCCTGCAGATGGAATTGCATTATCCTCGGAAACTAGTTATGTGCAAAACATGAATAATCTAGCCTTCTCCTTCAACTTTTTTCTTCATCTTTCCCAAACAAATTTCATCCTCATCCATTTCATTGACTAAAGTCACTGATCACCTGTTCTTTAGCTCAATCAAGGAAGTATTCAGCGATTTTATTAATCTTCTTCCTTTCGATCTTCATGATTTTTCTTTCCACCTATGCTTTCTCTCTTGGCTGTGCTCACCAACCCTTTCTTCAAATGGTACTGGTTCTCTTCTCCAAGGTTTCAAGCGCTACTTTCACAAAACTACACGGTTACTTTGGAATTACTGTTTCTTAAAATGAAACTTCTTCTAAAACTGTGGAACATCAGAATCAAAAAGGCTAACTGAAGTCTAGAGTAATGAGCATCCCAGAAATACTGAGGATGTACTTTGCTAGATGACAAAAGATTTTGGAGAAAATTGCTCAAAAGATGAAGATGAAAGGTTAGCTGTGATATAATATGATTTTAATAAAGCATTAGAATCAAAATTTCATGAGATCTTACTTAGAAAATTCAGATCAATAGAAATTATTTCGTGTAGGCTGAGAACCAAGAAATTATAAACAAAAGATAGTAAGGGATAAACAGTAATGCCCAGCCCCGTGCCAGACACGGCCTCTTCCAGCCGGCTCAAACCCACCCACCGCAGGGCACGGCTGAGCCCCTCGGCCAAGGTGGTGGTGCCTCGGGGAAAAGGTATTTAAAAAAGGGTAAAATGCCTCAGAGGCATTGAGGAGTGAGAACAGCCCTATAGACTGTTCCCAGGGTGAGGGAAGGTGGAGGGGGAGGATGTACTCCAGGTGCCGGAGCAGAGATTCCCCTGCAGCCCCTGGAGGAGACCGTGGTGAGGCAGGCTGTCCTCCTGCAGCCCATGGAGGACCCCACACCAGGGCAGGTGGATGGGCCCTGCAGGAACTGTAGCCCATGGAGAGCCCATGCAAGATGATGGAAAAGTGTGAGGTGGAAGAAGGGGCAGAGGGGAGCTGTTATAGGCTGACGATGACTCCCCATTTCCCTTCCCCCTGTGCTGTTCAGGGGCAGAGAAGCTATATGAGCAGGGGGTGAAGGAGTGAATGCAGCCTGGGAGAAAGGGGGTGGAGTGAAAATGTTTTAGTTTTTGTCTTTCTTTTCACCATCTGATTCTATTTTAATTAACAATAAGTTAATCTTCTACAAGTCAAGTCTGTTCTGCCTGTGACAGTAACTGGTGAGTGATCTCCCTGGCTTTATCTAGATCCATGTGCGTTTTCATCTTATTTTCTCCCCTGTCCTGTTGAGGAAGGGTAATGAGAGAGCAGCTGGGTAGGCATCTGGCAGCTGGCCAAGGTCAACCCACCACAGCAGTTACATTAAAAGAAAATGTGGGTTAAATATGAATGAGTGTTTTGTATCTAGGTATGGATAACCTCAATGAGCAATTGTGATAGCTTCATCGCCTGGGGCATTAGCTCTAGAAAATGCACACTATGGAACAGGGCTGGATCAACTGATAGCAAGACTGATTAGGGAATTGCTTGATTCTTTTACATCTAACCTCAAAGATTCATAAGCACTGCCATATTGTCTGCCTTTTGCTTTGTCATTGGCACAGAGCACTGGGAATGCAATTTTGACAGAATATTAACAGTACTATTTGTTACCTGCATCCCAGACCAAGAAGTAAGTTTTTCATCTGCTGAAGTGAAAAGAAAATGGAGTTGTCACCTTGTAAGAAATTAATTTCCAACACTAGGGTTTCTTTTGTGGTAGTTGCTAAGGTGTAGTTGTTCCTGCTGCAGTGCTGTCAATGTTCATTAAATGTCCCAGTCTCATGTAGAGAATGAAATAAACAGAAGTGGAAATTATCTAAAAGCAGAACTACTTGGATTTTTTTTCTTTTTATTGAACCTACCCAGTAAATCCTGCCTTAATGAAACCAAAATTTCCCTTTAAATCACTTTGATTAAGGAAAAATAGCAGTAACAAAATAGTGATTCACAACACAAGAAAAACTTCTTAAAACATCTTTTTCCCCAAAGAATTAAAAGTATGCATACATGTGTACATATACAATGTTACTATAAAAATACATTTTAATATATTAGTTTTATTTTATTTATTATTTCTCATTGCTGACTGGGGTCCAAAAAACAACAATACTTAATATTTCAAGTTGTAAAATTGTATAAGCAAAAATAAGTCAAGACAACTGCTACAGATACTGACATTTGAGTTTACACTTTAGATTAGCTTGCATCTGAGTTATGGTGGAACAGGTTGACCTTTGGGGTGTAAACATAAAGATTACTCCTTTTCCCTGTTGGCTAATCTCCCCAGGCCCAACATAATCAATAAGAAGAGAGAGGTTCCTCCTGAGGCCAAAGCAGACTCTAAAATTAGATTCAGGAGTCCTTTTCTGAGGATTATAGAATCCTCCTTTGAATTGCCTGTAGATATGCTTCTGTCTCTCCATCCGCTGTAGCAGGAGTCTAGGGAGGTCAGCCTCCCTGAGCTAAGGGTGGTTTTGTGAAGCACTGCTCTCTGATTTGTTCAAGGCATCTCAACATGAACTGCAAGACTTCTGTTCATTTCTATGGCCTTTGGATCCAGACATTTCTCATCATGAAAAGAAGGCACTCATCTAGAAATTAGAATGTTTCCATTCATCTTATGTCACATTTGTCCTAACAGTTTAAAGCTGAAAAACAGAATACAAAAGATGCAATATGCCATAGTAGACAGCACTGCATTATACACCTCTTGATGTGTAACAGAATAATGCCCAGAGAACAAAGTAATTAGAAGTACATAGAAATAAAGGAAAGTTTCATTTTGAAATAAAATGCATTTTTTCCTAAATGAAATATTCCAAATCCATTTATAAATTTCAGTTTCACAAAAAGAATGCCAAATATTTGGTTTGAATTTTGAGAATGAAATGTTGAAAATTGAAATTTTTTTACATGTTAAAATAGGAAACTCCCTTGAAATGGAATTGATCACATTTGACTGTTCCTAAGGAAAAAATTAAGGCTGCTCAGCTGTAGTTGTCTAAATCTCTAGAAGACCCCTGCTTGACCTCTGATATTTAATGACTCTGTCTATACTGCTAAGTATATGGTGGCCATCGACTTAAATTTAGCTCTGGCGCTAAATGTGAATAGGCTCACATCCATGCTGATTTAGAGCAACTCTGCTAGAATATAGAGGCATCCACCCTACATAATGCCTACATAATACCTGTTCTCTGCATGTGTCTGCCCTCTACAATTTTTACTTAATAACATGACATTTAGGATATATGTACATGCCCAGTTTCTACTGTCCCCTCCACTGATCAGTTTGCCCAGAGAAGATTTATATGGGAAAAGATTATGGAAGAATATTTGCTTATAACAACATGGAGATAAGCATGGCAGAGGACAGGGGAAATTGTGGTTGGTGTAAGGAGCATAAGCTGGCTTAAAGTTAGATATCCCATGGCCTCAGCCCTACTCCTGCAGCATTCATGAAACTAAAAGAACTTCATTTCTGTAAAGCTAGAGTTTATTATGACACAAACTGGTATGAGCTATGTAATAGAAAAAGTCATATCTGTTAGATATGACCAATTAAAATAATTGGTCACCCACAGGATGACCCACCCTTGTCCTGACAACATTGATTCTTTCTTTAAGGTTTCTTTTTAATTCAGTTTCTGGCTTACAACAAACTCTACAGGGTGCCTAAAATTACTTTGTTTCTGTCACCCCTCAGTTTGGCTGCACATCCATTCCCAGGTCTTTTTAACAGCATTCTGGTCCTTACTACTGCTGGTAGCTTGCAAGATCTCCCGCTGCCCCTCCATCTCTGGGAAAGGGCACTGTCCCCCTCTCAGAGTGGTCCTCTGGATGCAGAATATGGAAGTCAAGAAAAGGTAAACTGACAGCTTTCACCTCAGCTGTGTTGTCACATTGCTCTTGAAGAACAGGAAATACAGTGAATGTTGAGCAGGCAGATTAAGCAGTTACACAGACTGTCATCCAAGGATATGTAAAATTTTGTGTATGCAAAAGCTTTGACATATTGCTTGAAGATTGCCTCATGGAATGGAAAAGGATGTTGTACCTCACAGAAAGCAGTAAGGCCATCCAGGCTGGGCTGAGCTGGGACAGTCAGGGTCATCACCAGAATGAGAAAAACAGCATGTCACCTCACCAGAGGATGTGTGCATCTGTGAGGAAATTAGCAGGTATGTTAATAACTTAAAGATCTCAATCTTGATGAAAGGTAGGGAGAACAGCAGTGAGGAGTGGAAATTTGCATCTGAAAGGAATACTAGAAGGATGCTAAAGAATAGACTGAGCATAAAAATGTGCAACTTTTCCCAAACTTGGGTTTTCCTCCATGAATGCAATATCTAGATACAGCGATTGCTCAAACTTTTGTTCACACAATTGCATATGTGTCTGAATGTTTTTCCGGGGTTGTTAAAAAGCCCACCAAGCTGTAGAGATTGGAACTTTTGAGTTCAGACTGCTGTGGTCTGCTAACAAGAATGGGCTGCTTTCATGATCTGGTGAACAGGACTATCTAAGAAAAGTAACTGAATTCAAAGGAAGCTTATAGCACATATTTAAACATTATTTTTCGTACTTGAAAGTGGACATTATAAAACATCTTGCTTTTAAAAGTAGCTAAAATCCTATAAGAACACTGCTTATAAAAATGCAGTAGTGAATTTGGAGAAGCATTTTAAGTTACTTTAGACCTGGACAACACTTCATTGGGCAGGTACATATGTACCTTGTTTCATAATAGCATACTCAGAGCTTAGAATCATAGAATCATAGAATGTCCTGAGTTGGAAATGACCCACAAGAATCATCGAGTCCAACTCCTGTCCCTGCACGGGACAACCTCAAATTCACACCATATCTCTGAGGGCACTGTCCAAGTGCTTCTTGAATATCACCAGGCTTGGTACCACGACTGCCTCCCTGGGGAGCCTGTCCCAGTGCTCCACCACCCTCCAGCTGAAGAACCTTTTCCTAATATCCAGCCTAAACCTCCCCTGGCACATCTTCTTGCCATTCCCTCGGGTCCTGTCATTGGTCAGCAGAGAGAAGAGATCAGTGGGGCCCCTCCCTCCTCCCCTTGTGTGGAATCTGTAGGCTGTTATGAGGTCTCCCTTCAGTCTCCTCTTCTCCAGGCTGAACAAACCAAGTGATTTTATCTGCTCCTCATTCGGCTTCCCCTCTAAATCCTTCATACGATTTCTCCTCTAAACCCTTCACCAACTTTGTGGCCCTTCTCTGGACACTCTCTAGTAGCTTTATACCCTTAATATACTGTGGTGCTGAAAACTGCACACAGTACTTGAGGTGAAGCCTCACCAGTGCAGAGCAGAGTGGGACAATCACCTCCATCAACCGGCTGCAATGCAGTGCTTGATGCACCCTGGGACATGGTTGGCCCTCTTGGATGCCAGGGCACGCTGTTGGCTCATGTTCAACTTTCTGTTGACCAGAACCCCCAGGTCCTTCTCTGCAGAGCTGCTCTCCAGCCTCTCGTTCGCCAGCCTGTCTGTACATCCAGGGTTGCCGTGCCCCAGGTGTGAAATGCGGCACTTGCCTTTGTTAAACTTCATACGGTTGGTGATTGCCCAGCTCTCCAGTGTGTCCAGATCCCTCTGCAGGGCTTCTCTGCCCTTGAGAGTGTAAACAGATCCTCCCAAATTTATGTCATCAGCAAACTTAATTAGTATTCCTTCCAGTCCTGCATCCAAGCCATTTATGAAGACATTAATGAGTACGGGCCCCAAGATGGATCCCTGTGGAGCCCTGCTAGTGACTGGTCGCCAGCCCAATGTAACCCCATTTACTATGACCCTTTGAGCCCGACCCATCAGCCAGTTGTTTGCCTACTGCATTACGTGTTTATCCAGCTGTATGCTGGACATTTTGTCCAGGAGGATACTGTGAGAGACAGTATCGAAACCTTTGTAAAAATCTGAAATGATCACATCAACTGACTTTCCTTGGTAGCTAGGTGGGTGCCCTTGTGATAGAAGGAAATTAAATCTGTTAGGCAGGACTTTCCCCTCATGAACCTGTGCTGGCTGGGACCAATGACTGCGTTGTCTTTCAGGTGTTTTTCAATAGCTCCCGGGATAATCTTCTCCATAATTTTACCAGGCACAGAAGTGGGACTGATGGGCCTGTAGTTACCGGGGTCATCCCTGTTGTCCTTCTTGGAGACTGGGACATTTGCCAGCTTCCAGTCAACTGGGATCTCTCCAGATTCACAAGAGCATTGAAAAATCATTCAGCTTGTGGGCTGTACTTTTCCTGTAGTCCTGAAGTCAATGTTAATTTCATAGACTTGAGCTCAGTGTGTCCAGCTATAGGCATTAAGAAGAAAGAGTTAATTTCAAATTACTCACATCTACTATCCCTTTCTGGGAACCTAATTCTGAAAAACCCCTTTCAACACAAAAACTGTCTCCCTCTTTAGAAAACACAGCAAAAGAAAAAAAATCTGTGAGGCAAATGAAAGTCTTTTTCTTTGCTGAAGTCAAATAATATGAGCTTGTGAATAACTATTATTTCATACAAATTTTTGTCAGGATGTAAGAAAGGAAAGTGGTATCATTATAAGCAAAACCTGTGATAAATAATTGAATCTCACTGAGATATTCATTTTAATAACATTTGTTCTGACTGCCCATGAAAAGCATAATGACTTCCAATGAGCTAAGCCCTTTAAAACTTTCTTCAAGGCCTGGCGTATAATTCAAACAGAATAAGTCTGGAATATTCTTTGATATTTAAAACTTATATACCTAATTTTATCAGAAGTCTGCTTGAAGTCAAAATTATCTCTAAGATGTTTTAGAGAACAAAAGTGGATAGATAATGCCTATCCTTCTTCAAATTTTCTTATAAAACCAAACATTCCCTGCACATTTTAAAATAATAAAAGATTGGGAGCAAACAACGGTTATTTAATCATATTAGGAAATAGCATAGTTAGTATGAAAATAAGTGCTAAAATCTCAACCTAACTAGTACATCATAATTCTAAAAGGGAGCACTTTTTTCCTTTTATCTAAGACAAATTATAAATTCACATTATTTGAGAGTAAGGGAGGCATTCACATAATCAGTGCAAAATGTATACAGAACTGTTTACTTCATTTCTCCGAATAGTTTTTATTCATTATAAACAAACCAAGTAATACAAACTTATTTAAGAAATGTGATGAATAGTATCATAGTATCATCAGGCATTATCACTTGTTCCATTCATTTCATTAAGACTTGCTTAGAGAAGAGTAATAAATTAGAAACAGGTTTTTAACCTTGCCAGAAAACCTGAAGAAATAATGCTAGTATCCAAATATGTAGAACTATGCAAGCATAAAGTGTTTCATTTATCATTGCTATTAACAGCAGAAATAATGTCAGATCATTTACCAAACAGTCTCTAATTAATAAATTAATTAACTAACATGAATATTTGTCACTGAAAGAAGTGTATCTGAGGGAAGTCATAGTTTAGTGTTACCTTAACTTATAGGTATGTGTTGGATTAACTGTAGACAGTCAAACTTGTTGAGTCATGAAGAAAAGGTATTTCAAGAAGTAGTCATCTGAACATTTGATATACTGATGAAACAATACTGATAAAACAAGTTTGGTGCTTCAATATCTACTTTGCTGAATGTGTTTCTACTCTGGTAAACAAGGTGCATATCAGCCTCATTTTCTCTGCTGTAGCATCCTGGTTTAATTAATTTTTTCTGTTGTTTCTCTTCAAGAAGATTATTACATTTCTCTGTCAACTGTTATTTTTTGAAAATACAATTAGACCTAAACTTTTCTGAAAGCATTTTATCAAATTTGATAGCTTAAATGAGAGACATTGTCCTTTGCAAATTCATATGTTTTCATTAGATTAAAAGGCCTCCCATTAGAACTTTTCATTTCAATTTATATGAGATTTCTGGTGTGTAATTCCATGCTTCACAATATTCGATTTCTCATGCAATATTATCCGAACACTGATGTTTTTTATTACATTTAGTGTTATATTTCCATCCTTTTGTATTATTATGCTGAAGGAGATGATAATTAAAACTGCATAACTTTCGTTGATTTTTTTCACAGAAAAAGATATTTTTTATGGGAGCCAGAAAAATAATCACTAATAACTTCACTAAATCTTTAAATGCAGTTCTAATGAGATAAATTTCCTTACTGAATTAGATGCTTGTTAGCATGAAGAAATCTTTTTCTTTAACCTCTGCACATCAGAGTAATAATGTACAGAATAATACTATTAACCCTAATGGAATTAATAGCAGCAGCTGTAATTATTTTCTTTTGACATTTTGATCAAAGGCAACAAAAGATTCAGATTTGAATCTGAACATATTAGTAAAATAAGTGCTGCCTGGTGATCATAATGCCATTCTCTGTTGAGGTTGGTTGTGGGGGGAGACACATGGTAAGAGCTTGCTACCCAGAGAAATCCACCTTTTGGCTAGGAAATGTCATTCTTGAAACATTGTCTGTGTATTACATCGAGATTAAGCACCTGCATTTAACACCTAACTGGATTTTCTTTTAAGCTTATCATTGTGGCAGAAATGTTACAGTGGTTCTACCTGCTTGTTCTTTAAACTTGATCTGAGGGAGTTGGCCAAGCTTGTACCGTTGTGCTCTTGGGAGAGGTTAGGACTCTCTTCTGCAACAGATCATTGAGTTCTGCCAAGCGTTAAAATTCAGTGATACACTGAAATATGGCCTTGAGCTTTGAGGGCAAAGTTGTCAGTCAGAAATAACAAAATTGGAGCTTTTTAGAAATTCTCTGTATTTGTTTCTGAAAAGTAGACAGATGTTTACGATAAGTAAGTACTGAGCTACAGGTCCACAATTTCAATAGATGCTTTAAAACTATGAACTGCACCCTTCCCATTCCTACAAATCCACAAGAATTTTCTGCCTACAATGATGAGATAATCTTAAATAAATAAATAAGCAGGAGTCAGCTGCTTGAGCAGACTAGTTGCTTTGAGAAGCTGAAAATAGAGACGGGGTCTAACCCCTGAGAGTTGAATGTGGTCAGACATCATATTCCAGAACACAGAAAGGCAGTGATTTCCCATTGGAAATTCCTCTGATATCAGATTGTCAGCTATGAACTTTCTAGAATTAAGTAGTTATGGCCAGCTCTTTCTCCTGGGAGGCAAGCAAAGACTTTCCTCACACCTATGGATATCCAATACAGCAGTCACTGGGACAGGCCTGAGCCTTATCTTCAAGTCCCAGTGGCATAGCTTAGACCAGAAAGACAAATCCAGGCTTCCTACAGCCCAGTAAAAAACCAAACAAATACAAAACAAAAAAAAAAAAACCCCAAACAACAAAACCAAAAAGCAAAAACCCCAAACAAACAAACAAAAAAAACAAAAGAAGTCATTATTCCGTCTCCAAGCTATTAAATCTTTTAATAAATAATTGCATATGCAAAAAAACCCACCCCAAACCACCAAACCCAAAACCCACAACCCACCAAAGAATCTGATTTCCTAGTTCCCAGGTGAGATTTTGAACCACCAAGCCAAAAATCAATCTTCTATTTCCTCTTTCTCTTTTTTGCCCAATTGATTCATTAGATTCAACAGACTATCAAACAGTTCCCCCAGGGCATTGATAAGAAGTCTTCCTGAGTGTAGGGGAGACCCAGGGCTCTAGGCCACTCAGCAAGATCAGTGTTTGGTCATATACATATGACAACTTATAGGTACTTACATAGGTGTCTGTGTGACTGTATATCAGAAAGATAGGTACCATAACGATATGAGGCACTTCCAACACAAGATAGTATCTGAGTGTGGAATATAAGGCTCAGCAACTTCTAGGCACACTCTTTAGAAGAATTAAGTCACAGTCAGACACTTAAATTTCTGTATGAACTTATTTCAGAGCGTGGGAATGTCTAAGTGGAATAGAAGCACAGGTTTAATTGGCCTTCAATGGTACTTGTGCTCTGAAGTCACTTTTTGAAAACCTCATCTGGTGAAATCAGCCAACTGTCTGGAAAGGGAAAGGCAGCCCCTGTTGCTCCTGAAGTGCATGTGTACCTTCTAAATGGGAAGCACGCTCATTTCGTACTTGGGTTACTGCTTTGTGCTCCAGAATCAGTTTACAAACGGTCTTAAGGGATCCATCCCCCTTCAGGATTCACTGATGGTAGCTCAGTGACACTGAGATGATTGTACTTGCCTGGTATCTTTTCCATATAGATAGTGGCAACGGAAAAAAAAAAATCTTGTCAGGAAAGTCTGGGGGTATTTTTTGCATGTGCAGCACTCAGATTATAGAGGTGTAAATGATGGTACAAGCTGCAGGGTACTGAAGAGACATAGACTATGTCTAAAAACCAAAACCAGTATTAAAGAGGCAGGATGTGGTGAGGAGTGGCAGCTGCTTAGAGGGACAAACTGAGGACCTAAAATAAAAAAATATGTTCAGTAATGGCCAACACAGTCATTACAGTCCTCTACAGTAAATTCACTGCTAATACTGGCTGTTCAGCCGCAGGTAAGGCTGAAACTTTCTGAGTTTTTCATCTCTTCTCTGTTCCAAGTGAAATGTTTATGATAGTACTGTTTCCTCTTCAAACCAACAGAAGGAAATTCTTGTCTCAAGGGTCTTTTATTTCTTTCATGACTGTGTTACTCTAGGATCCTCTTCAGAGCATTTCTTTCTTCCCTTAAACAAACTTTTACTGTTGTGCTTGCAGAGCAAAATCAGTTTCCAGAAAGTGAACTTCTACTGTCATGATTGTGAACAACTGCAGCACACAAATGGAGCCCTGCTGTATCTTCTTGGCCACTGCTGCATGAGTGGAGGCAAGGGGGAAAAGGACATGATGTGAATTCTGTCTGCACTAACTAGGGCCAATGTACTGTACGCTAACGTGGTATCTTAGGTGAATGCTTGTGCCCCATAAAGCTGCAGAGCTCTCTTGTTCATAAGTAGCAGGTAGTTCTGGTCTGCCTGAAAATGCATCTACAAAGTGGTTTGTTTTGCATTTTTTTATTTTTACCTACTTACTAAGGAAATACGTATTAATTACTATCTGTTATTATGAAAGTACATTTTCTATTTTGGCTTATTAAAATGCTTCTCTTGTATCCATTACTTCCAGTTAACTGAACTGGTTTACACCTATGTGTTATAATTGGCCTTGTGGAATCATGTCAGTGGTGAATCTGGAGCATTTTGCTTAATTTGCATGAAGCTTTCTATGTTAAAAGTTATTTAAAAACCAACTGAATTTTTCCTTTACATGAAAATTCCTTAGATTCTCTACTTTCTTTATTTACCTTTCTTTTTTTTTTTTTACTTGTCCCTCCAGCATTTCTGGACTTTTTTTCTCTTTTTTCACAACATTTTGTCTTCAGCATTATTTTGTGGACTCCATGTCTCTCATCTCATATTCATCACATTCCAGCTCATGAGGCAGATCTGGTAATCTGGTATTTCAGTGTTCTATGCATCATCAAAATACTTAGTTGTTTAGTTGTAGTGGAAAGTCAGATGGCTTTCTGAGACATGGAGGACTACATATTTACTGAAATCCAGTATAAGGGCCAACAGTTGCAGTATTTTGAGCTATGGACAGTATTCCTTTGAAGAGGAAATAACAAATATTTCAATAAATTTTAAAATTTAATGTCACATGCAAGAAGTGATTTTCCATTATCAGATTCCTTGGAAATTCCTGGTACCAACAGGGACTAAACCAGGAAAGGGTCTGGAGACAGATAAACATCCATATTCTTGAGATTCAACAGAAATGGAAACTTTTTCGGGTACTGTTCCAGGTATTGTCTAAACTTTATTGGCTGAAATCAAAAGAAGATATTTTAGGACTGTCATACGCTATTTCTGGTCTATGTCTGTGTGGCATTCTGCTCCTGGGCAAGCAAATGAGGCAGTCTTGCCGAGATGACCAGACGATTGGAAACACAGTATGGCAGCAATTGGCAAACAACACTCTTAGAAGCCAGATAATGTCCAGAAAATGCTGTTTCAGAAGCCAATAAGGTTTCTGAAAAACACACGGGAGAGCCTGGCATGACAAGCGATTACCCTGCTTGTCAAATAACCAAAGTGTTACCAAAGGGATTGAGATAGATTTAGAAGTGAGATTCAAATAGAGTTAGGCATTTAAGCTCTGAAAATCTAATCTCTTGTCCCCACAAGCAAGAAAAATACTCTAAGAAGTCCCCTATTGATCTAAGCAATTCTGAATTGTGTAGTTCTGCAGTCTTGTGCATAAAGGCAAACCTCCTGTGCCATCCACACTCCAGAGACTGTAACTTGATTTTAACAGGTGTCTGTATCCAGAAAGGTACCTGCCTGTAGTGAAATGTTTGCAGAATTAGGACTCCTCCCAGCAGGAGTACTGGGAGCGACTTTTGGACTGTCCAGGTGACTCAGTAGCATGGGCACTAGTGAGCTTCTAAGTCTCTTTGACACTTCTGAAAACTCTTACACTGCAAGTGCATTTTCTGGGACTCAATTGTACTGATTTAGTTAGTTCTGAAGTGCTAAAGCCTGTTTTCCAGTTTGCCTTTGCCCTGATTGCAGTGCACCATACCATGGGCAGAGTAGAAAAGAAATCAGTTAGGGTTTGGGATAGAAGCACTCATACGCACTCATTTTGTGTGCTCATCTTTTGATCTCTTCCTTAAAACCCTGCAAGACTCATGAGAATGTGTTTATAGCTGAATAGCCCTGAAATGTTATGTCGCTGATGCAGATTGACCTCCATAAATAGCATGTCCTCTATACCAAGATCCATTTTCTCCACTCTCTACTGCTCCTTTGAGATGATTTTTACTGTTGTTCCTAGCTCTGGGGATTTTAGATGAGAGCCTGTTTGCAGAACACATACCACACATACCTTTCAAGGCTCTCTGACTCTTATTACTGATATTACTTTTAAAAATGATTTAGTGAAGGCTACAGATGTGCTAAATGGTTTGGCAAAAAAGCATGGAATGCCTCTGAAGAGGGGCACCCACCTGCTGACTCGTGAGTCAGTGCTTCTTTGGTTTTACAGTGCTGAATGTAAAATAAATAGCAGATGATGAGAAATGTTGTACACTGCAATAAAACACAGAGAATGCACGGTTCATGACAGAAAAGTAAATCACTGCTGCACATTTTGTTACAAAATGTTCACTCTACTATTCTGTTTCTCAAAAGGGTTCAAGTGAAAATGCAAAACCCTCCTTTTGCCAAGCATTTTAATTTCAGATTACTCTTGCAATCCTCTAGTCTGTCTGTTCTCTCCCCCAGGAAGTAGCACCTTTTTTAAGTACTGAGTCACAAACGGCAAGTGCCTGACCTGAAGTATTTGGCTGCTATTAAGTTTCTTTAAAAACAAGAGAGAGAGGGAGAGAGATATTAAATATCAGCTTCATAAGCTGCTGTTTACAAGGAAACCAGCTAAACAAAACACATTTGGCATAGACACAGTTCAGTGCCACAAACTGCACTAATGTGATGAGGTAAAGAAGGAAAAATAACGGAGTGTTTCATCCTCCCCTGGACTGTGGTTGTGCCCAATAGTGGGTTTCTTAATGTTTCCATTACATCCCCCTATTTTTAGAAGTTAATAGCTAGGCTATAACAATTTGCTTCAGGCTGAAGCTTGGCATACAAGGTCTCAGTCAGGGAGCACATTTAGTGAAATAGAAGATTACCCATTTTAGAGCTATTTTTTTTTTTCTGTCATACAATCTAAAAATATTCTCCATTTCAGAAATTACGTTTGCCATCTGATTTATCTAGAATGTAATCCAATAGCTTTTCTCACAGCATTTGACCAATGAAAAGCCCCATCAGAGAAAAAAATTGGGGGTTTTTGGTTTGGTTTTGTATCCATATGGGTTTGGTGGCCACTGTGTTCACCTTTTTCAGGCTTTAAAACAATCTGCAGCTATTTGAAATTCAAGAAGTCATAAGCGGAGAAGATTATATGACATCCATCTACTGTGTGAGTTTTTTACTTTGGTGTAAGCCATTGCAGGAGAAAAGATATAGGACTAGATGAACTGTGAGTGTAATCTAATATTGCAGTTCTTATTTTTATCTGTTTCCTAGACCTCGATTGCTTAGGTACTTCTGCAATACATACCTGAAAACATACTTCCTAGAAAGACAAGGCGTTTTGTCTGAACAGAACATGAAACAAACAGCGTGATACCTGTTAGTCTTCTGTAAACTTCTTTTTCTATATTTGGAATTATACTAAATATAAAGAATAGATGGATGAAAGAAGGAAAGCTTTGGGGAAGAGACAAACATCCTGAATCTTTTAAAGAAATGAAGATAGTCTTGTAAAAGTGATGCACTAGTACTTACAGAAGCAGTACATACATATTTTAATGATTTAAAATACTGTAAATAACATTAGACATTTTGTGTTATTCAGAAGTTGTTTCTGACTTTCAAAGGTACATTTGGTTTTGTTTGCATTGTGGTTAAGTGAAAATTAATTTCCCAAGTTATATTATTGCTTTGCTGTATAATATTTCTGGGGCTTTTTTGGACTGAAAATCTGTAGTAAAGCTATGTTTACTCCTTATTTCATACATCTCAGTTAATTTTACTTGCATAACATTGGCATTCTTCAATTTTTGTTAAAGCACAGATGAAAGAGTAAAATACATGAAATCTACATGGAAATAGTGAAAGAGAAAAGATGTCCTGTCCCTCAGGGTAGTAAAAGACATGTAGATGTGGTGCTTAGGGACATGGTTTAGTGGTGGACTTGGCAGTGCTGGGTTAACAGTTGGACAGTTGGACTTGTTGAACTTAAAGGCCTTTTCCAACCTAAATGATTCTATAATTCTATGGTTCAGTCTTGCAGCAGTGTCTGTGCAGCCCAGTGTTCTGGACACTGACCTGCTCTTTTGTGGTGCTATGTCTCCGTTGAGCAGTCTGTCCATTCGACACAGCAGTACAATAGCTGTAGCTTGATACTGCAAAAATTATCTTACACTTTTGCCATGCAACAGAATGCATTTTGATATCACAGGCTTCTGTATCAACTCATTTCCTTTTGTGGAAGATTTTTTTTCAGCACTTTTCTCTTTTTATCCCATTATTTTCCATTTTAGCATGTGAATGACTCAGCAATAGGAACAGCCTTCGTAGGAAGGTGAATCATCTGCAGAGCACATTTTGTGTGAGAGGCACAGCAGAATAATTCAGTGCATTTAGAAATTAGCCAATCTGTAGTAATACTTGGTTGGGTAACTTCTTTCGTATTCTCTCTCCCTGACCACAGCAGGGAATCCTGGCTGATCTTCCATTCTCAGCCTTCTCCCAAACAGGGACGGCTTATTTCTCAGTTTTTTAAAGCAGACCCACTAGGTTACTGGCATGTAAACATGTTACAAATGAAGTATGTTTTACAGGCACTTTAGATGTTCCTGACAGCCTTCCTGAAAGCTATAATCATTGGTCCTTTGTTCAGTGGGGGCTGGGAAGTGTCTATACTTTTCTCACACACTATCACCTCCAGAGTAAGTACAATATTTTGGGAATTACTTCAAACAACAAGTGTCCTCTGTTTCATCAGGCAACAGCAAATTTGTGTCTGAACTACGGAAATCTTCTGACAAGTATTGAGAAAAGAAGGGAAAAAAGCCTCAGTCAGTCTTGGAAAAATTTCTTGAACAGCTTTTAACAGACATTTTAATTTTTTTTCCAAACAATGAATGCATCTCACAGTAAGTTTGGTTGGATTTTTGATTTTCATCCTTTTGTCATCTGCTGCAGAAGTACTGTAGAATCAACCTCGAAAGAAAGGTTGAAACTTTTCATTCTGTGCTCCCAAACTTTGTGAGCATCCCTGTTATGCGAAATAGATTTGATGAAGAATGGTAGACTGTAGGTATCCTTCCCTCCCTCCCTCCCTTCCTTCCTTCCTTCCTTCCTTCCTCCCTTCCTCCCTTCCTCCCTCCCTTCCTTCCTTCCTTCCTTCCTTCCTTCCTTCCTTCCTTCCTTCCTTCCTTCCTTCCTTCCTTCCTTCCTTCCTTCCTTCCTTCCTTCCTCCCTCCCTTCCTCCCTCCCTCCCTTCCTCCCTCCCTCCCTTCCTTCCTTCCTCCCTCCCTCCCTCCCTTCCTTCCTTCCTTCCTTCCTTCCTTCCTTCCTTCCTTCCTTCCTTCCTTCCTTCCTTCCTCCCTCCCTTCCTGCTTGCCTGCCTGCCTGTCTTCCTTCCTTCCTTCCTTCCTTCCTTCCTTCCTTCCTTCCTTCCTTCCTTCCTCCCTCCCTTCCTGCTTGCCTGCCTGCCTGTCTTCCTTCCTTCCTTCCTTCCTTCCTTCCTTCCTTCCTTCCTTCCTTCCTTCCTTCCTTCCTTCCTTCCTTCCTTCCTTCCTTCCTTCCTTCCTTCCTTCCTTCCTTCCTTCCTTCCTTCCTCCCTCCCTCCCTTCCTGCCTTCCTGCCTTCCTGCCTTCCTGCCTGCCTGCCTGCCTGTCTTCCTTCCTTCCTTCCTTCCTTCCTTCCTTCCTTCCTTCCTGCCTTCCTTCCTTCCTTCCTTCCTTCCTGCCTTCCTTCCTGCCTCCCTTCCTGCCTCCCTTCCTTCCTTCCTCCCTTCCTTCCTTCCTTCTTGTCTTCCTTCCTTCCTTCCTTCCTTCCTTCCTTCCTTCCTTCCTTCCTTCCTTCCTTCCTTCCTTCCTTCCTGCCTTCCTTCCTTCCTTCCTTCCTTCCTTCCTTCCTTCCTTCCTTCTTGTCTTCCCTTTCTTTCCTTCTTTGTCTTCCCTTTCTTTCCTTTCTTTCCGTCTGCTTCTCTAAACCTCAACATTTGTCCTTTGAACTTGCAAGTTATTACATATCATACGCAGTTTAAAGTAACCTTCACTTTAAATTCCATGGCTTTTGTTGGCTTAGTCAGTATTTCAACAGCATTATTACAATTTTCTTTGTGTGAATGTTGTCTGTCAGACACTTAGCACAGGTAAGTATCCTGCAGTTCTACTTGCAGCTTAGTGGTGAATGTCACCTATTAGGCCTTCGCAAAATCCTCACAACTGATCAGAAATTCCATTGCATGGAAAAATTGTCTATTGTTAAGCACAGCTTTAATTAAAGCTATACTTTGTTTTCAATCCAATTTAGGAACAAATACAAAAAAAGAAAGATGTAAATTTTACAATGCCTGGCAATGTATCCAATTCTGAGCTGAACAAAGAAGCTTATATGCTGAAAATCTTGTAGGAATAAAGCATGTAAGATAAATAAAAAGCTTACAGTGCTTAATTCCAATCGTCTCCACAACAACTGGAGCTGCTGATAAGACACCTACTCAGAGTAATGATGCATAATGTGAAGAAGCAATAACCCAGACTGCATAAGTATGAAGGAATGCCATTCTTTTAAAGAAAAGTATGGCAAATGTGAAGCTCTGTTAATGTTCTGAGCCATTTTCAAAGGTATTTTTGTGAACATGGCAAATTGCCAAGGTTTAGGGTTTTTCCCAAATATGATAGGGAGAACAAGAAACATAACTAATATAAGGGTATCAAGCATTTGTCCATGTACTATCATGTAAATATTTATGTACTGTCAGTTCATTATTAGTGGAAGTTCTAATAGGAATATAAATATTATGAAGTGTGTTTACGACAGATAAGTCATAGGGGTGCTGAAGTAATTTGCAACAGTAAAGCTCATTTTGGATAATTACAGAGCCCCAGAAGATTGTATTTATGTATTACAAAGGAAGGGGATGTTCAGAAGAAAACTGTTTTGGGCTGCTGACATTCTGAGGAGGCTAGAGGCTGATCCTGCCGCAGACTGACTTAGGAACGTATGCAAATAATAATGAAGGATTTGCTGAATAGAAGGGAGGGAAAAATCAGTGTCATTTCAATTGCAAGGCTAACCTTATTCAGTCAAATTCCATGCAGATGAATTACTGTAAATAGAAATAATGTAAGAAAAGATTAGTTAAGATTATGCTGGCAATAAAGATACTAATGTTTTATCACACACGGAGTTCTATTTTGCATTTTATGTGGGGGTAAATTAGACCGCAATGTTGTTTATCCTTGTTTTATGAAGGCTATTTTCGTATCCATATTAAAGCTTATTATTGCTCTTGATTTCGCTCCCCTCCCCATCCCCATACCCATTTTATCTAGACAAACTAAGTGCTTGACTTGGCTCATCTTCTTCTGCATGCCTTAAATACAGTTGAAGTTAAGAACAAAACAAAACAACTATTCTCTCCTCCATCCCAAAAAAAGTAACAGAGCAATAGACTCTGGAAGGTCATATTATAATGTCTCTGAGCTAGTGCTTAGCAGCAAATAAATGTGGTTCAGCTCTTTTCCATGAATGTTTTACTGATAAGATTAATTTAAAGTGAAACATATTTTCTTCTCTTCTATGACAAGGTAGTCAATGTCTATCTGGTAGATGACTGTTCAAGTAAAACACTATGACAGGGAACAAAATTATTTTCTGAACTGCAATAAAAGAGCTTAAAATTAGAGTGAAATCTGTCTCACACTTTTTTTCTTCATTGTAGTAAAAGCTATCAAAGCCTTCGTTGTTTGTAGACCACCTTTTTTTTTTTTTTTCTTGGACTAGACTGGTTATTGGACCTTGACTGCCTTTGGGGGACAATGTTACACCTGGACATTTGGGTATCATAACTTTTAGTCTTTTTTCTTTTTCTCCCCAAGCCCTGGTAAGAACTGTTCTTTATTTTATTTGACATCATAAACAAATGAATAAAGCATACTAAATGCAGTAATAGGCAGCTAATTGGGTCTGTCAAGGCAAAGGATCAGGGTCACAGCTCTCTGAAGTAGGTGTTACATAGCTTATAGACTTCTCCACACTGAGCACTCTTTTACACAGAGACCACACCTGCATAGCAGCATTTGTCCTAAAGCCCAGCATGTTAGAACAAGGCAAGATGATAGTTGTCTTCCCACAGTTAAAACCCATTGTCCTGCCTAATCCAGCTCACTTAACTCCTCCCTACAAATCAGACGGGCTACCTTCTGATACAACTGAGAGGTTCACCTGCCAAGACTTACATCTGCTGCTGACTGTGTATATTAAAGAGCAAAGTCTTGCCATGCAAAACAAAACTGAAGGTTATTCCTGGACAGCCTGGGAAGCCTGCAGTCTGTTGGGTTGCCTCCAGTGATCTTTCAATTGCTCTCTCCACAAATACAGTATCATTTTCTGCATGTGCTCCCTTTTGACTTGCCAATGCCAATGTAGATCATTCCCTTCCAGCCTTGTCTCCCTCATGGCAGCATGATGTGTTAAAACTCCTGCCATGAGGTAGGTCTGGAGAGACAACTTCAAATACTGAGAAACAGAAAATAGGAGTAAACTTGTTAACTAGATACCAGAATATTATAAGTACCTTCTATTTCTAGAGCTGTATCTTCTGTGTGATTTAAAAAATTAATTTAGACAGTATTTAACCAGATGGAAGTTGAAAATGTTTACTGAGAGTATAGCAGGTTTAATAGCGGTTTCCATTGTTATTTTTGTATAACCTTATCATGAGTCTCTCTCTTTTCAGCTGTCATCTCCTTTTCTGCATTCTGTCTTCACCTTCTGGTTTTCAGTGGACTTTGCCACCATCCCAGTTTCGAAAGTTAACTCTTTAATCCTTACCACTGTTTAGCCAATGTGATTTTTTTTTATACTAAACTTTTACCTCCTAGTCCTTATACACAGATATTTTTGTATGCTCAACTAATGAACATTTATTAGAATATAATTAAAGTGAATGTGCTGAAAATCTGTTACGAAAAAGGAGAAGGGAGAAAGGCAGAAGGAAACAGCTCTTCCCTTATACCACTTTCATTGTACTGAAAGCTGTTACGGGCTTAATCTTCTCAACTAGTAGTTCTATGCTTTTAAGAGGATTATATTATTAAAAGTTTAATTATTCATTATGCAGTATTTTTCTAATTGTTACAAAGGTTTTTGTCATTTTGTTTTTAAATAATTAATATAATGTTTTGTTTTTCTTAATAGTCATGAGATTCTGGTTTCGCCTGTTCTTTCATGAAAAGTTGCTTCAAGAAGGACACAGAAGATGCCCATAGCAGAAGCAAATAGATCCCCTGCCAGTGTAGTGACTCAAGCCACTGGGAGACTAGCATAATCAGGCTGTACTCCAGAGACTATGGTTTGATTACTGTCACTACCAGTCGGATCATTAATCATAGCAGTGGTAGTGACAGCAAGTTTCTTGACCTCATCATGAAAGGCAGGGAGGCCATCCACTGGAGCAATTCATCCTCCAGGCGAAAGAAAACTGTGAGAAGGATGTCTTTTATTATCTAGTGTGTTCTCTTTTATTCACTAATTCTTTCTATAATCTTGGTAAAAATGTGAGGGCTTTATGGAGGCAAGATCTTGCATTTCTTCTGCTCCTAGGGAAACATAATTTGTTTCTGATCACTCAAGTACATGTTCATTTCCTCACCCCTCTGCATCCCTCAGTATGTAGTAGCTTGGCATTGAAAGCCAGAAATGTAAGCATCTGCAGCTGTATATAACAGTGCATGTGGCTGTCTTTCGTTATATGGAGGTTGGTTGTGTGGAAAATTACTATGGGTCTCCTTTTCAACAGCAAAGCATATATTCCTTACAGAACGGTTATTCTCTAGTGGCTGAGGTATATTTACAATCTGTTGAAGCCAAAGGATTTAACCCTGAAAACCCAGAGGGATTTCTTCTAAAAACTGAAGATTACAAGGTAGAAAATATCTAGGGTTTCTGTTCATTTTGCTGATGGAACTGACAGCATTGCGACCCGCTTTCCAGTCCATGAAGCGTGGTACTTTTTTTTTAGTCTGTAATATCTATGCCATTCTGCTGACAGCATCTGTTATTTGCTATGCTTTTTCATTTCCTCATGCAAAACCCTCTCATTTTCCAAGTTATGTGAATACAACCAGTCTTCAAATAAATGATCTCAAGCAATCCCTGACAATTAAAGCCCATTTGATTCTCATTTTCCTTCAAGATTATTTGCAAAAACTCTTACTTTGTCAACAGAGAATCATAAAAGTGAATTTTTAGATCTTTTTTTCAGTATAAGCAAGGTCAAGTTGCAAGGAATTTCTGTTCTGAGACAGGGAAAATGATTAGGAATGATAATATCTTTAATGAAAAGCTTCAAAGACATGATCAGATATAGTAACATAGTACTTGCAAGCCATATGAAAAATTTCAAAGTATCTATGCAAATAAATACTCACATGGGAGGATAATTAACATGGGTGTGTCAAAGTGGTCCCTTTATGGCTTCGTTTCTTTTCTTTATTAATGATCCACAAGCCACACGAAGTAGGCAATGTAATATCGTTGGATGATTAACTAGAAACTCACGCTTTCCAAGACCATAGAGAACCCTTCATTGGACTGAGTGTTTTCTGCAATTTTCTAATTTATATACTGCACTGAGAGTTAATGGGTATTTAAATGGTTTTAAAAGCAGTTTGCAAAATGAAATTTTATAAGAAATAGCCATAATAAAACTATAGTCATGAAACCTGCCTTTGCACACAGAAGTATGCCTCGTTGGGACGGCAATATGTGAAGTGAAGAGCAAGTCCTGTTCATACATAACTGTGCAGGAAGTTTCCATTAAATGGCACTGGTCATGACTTCCAGTCATAGCAGAGGACCTAGAGCATATCAGCCAAAGGTAATATTATTCCTTTTGTATTTACACAATTGGTGCTAAATTATGACTAAACAATTGATTAAATGCTCATTTAACTGTGCCAGCTGAGTTATTTGGTATTTCAAGTACAGTATTTCAAATGCCAGTTCCAGGCAGGATCCCTTGATGCCAAGCAAGCAGCGCCATGGAATTGCGCAGGAAGCTCTTCAATATTGTACTTCATAGTTTACAATCCAAACGTCCGTGTTTCCTGTCTTTACTAGCACTGTTGGGTCCCAGGCTTTGGGAACGAAACTGCTGGTTGATCCAAACACCAACCCACCATCAGTGAAGGAGGAGTTAGTACATAGATTATTACAGCAGCTTTACCCCTACAAATCAATGGGCCCTGACGCCATCCACCCGAGGGTGTTGAGAGAGCTGGCTGACATCATTGCAAGGCCACTCTCCATAACCTTCGAGAAGTCGTGGAGAACGGGGGATGTCCCAGAGGACTGGAGGAAGGCAAATGTTACCCCTATCTACACGAAGGGCTTGAGGGAGGATCCGGGTAGCTATAGGCCCATCAGCCGTACTTCAGTCCCTGGGAAAGTTATGGAACGAATCCTCCTGGGGGCCATCACAAGTCAAATGAAGCACCTGATTGGGAAAAGACAACATGGCTTCACTAAGGGCAGATTGTGCTTGACAAACCTGGTGGCCTTCTATGACAAAGTGACTTGCCTGGTTGACATGGAGCGGGCGGTGGAAACTGTCTACCTGGACTTCTCCAAGGCCTTTGATACAGTCCCCCACAGTCTTCTGGAGAAATTAATGCATTATGGCCTAGGCAAGTGGTCTGTGCAGTGGGTGGGGAGTTGGCTGACAGGCTGCACCCAAAGGGTGGTGGTAAATAGCTCCTTTTCCAAGTGGCAACCTGTCACCGGTGGGGTCCCCCAGGGATCGATACTGGGCCCAATGTTATTCAACATCTTTATAAGTGATCTGGATAATGGCATCAAGTGTAGCCTGATGAAGTTTGCTGATGACACCAAGTTGAGTGGGGAAGTAGACACTCCAGAAGGGAGAGCTGCTCTGCAGGGAGATCTGGATAGGCTGGAAGAGTGGGGCAACAAGAACCTTATGAAGTTCAACAAGGACAAGTGTAAAGTCTTGCACCTGGGAAAACATAATTCAGGAGTGCAGCACAAGTTGGGATCCACCTGGCTGGAGAGCAGCTCTGTGGAAAGGGACCTGGGGGTCCTGGTGGACAGGAAGCTCACTATGAGTGAACAGTGTGCTGCTGCGGCCAAGAAGGCCAACAGGATGCTGGGTTGCATCAAAAAGGTCATCACCAGCAGAGAGAAAGAAGTCATCATCCCACTCTACTCAGCGCTTGTCAGGCCACACCTGCAGTACTGTGTCCGGTTCTGGTCCCCTCTATACATAAAAGATATGGACAGGCTGGAAGGGGTCCAGAGAAGGGCCACCAAGATGATCAGAGGACTGGGAAGCCTGCCGTATGAGGATAGGCTGGGAGAACCGGGTTTGTTCAGCCTTGAGAAAAGGAGGCTTCGAGGGGATGTCGTCCCCATGTACCAGTACTTAAGGGGTAGTTACAAAGAAGATGGAGACTCCCTTTTTATATGGAGTCACATGGAGAGGACAAGGGGGAATGGACACAAGTTGCTCTTGGGGAGATTCCGATTGGACACCAGAGGGAATTTTTTCGCAGCGATAACAGTCAACCATTGGAATGGCCTCCCCAAGGAAGTTGTTGACTCGGCCACATTGGACACCTTCAAGAGTCTGCTGGACAGGGTGCTGGGCCATCTTGTCTAGACTGTGCTCTTCCTAGAAAGGTTGGACCAGATGGTCCCTGAGGTCCCTTCCAACCTGGGATTCCGTGATTCTGTGATTTGTTGAAAAAAATGTCATAGACATTATTTTACTTTTTATCTTATCTATAAAATTCATACTTATATATCCAATTATTCAAATTGCCCTGGCAATAGTCATTTCATGTTAGATTCATATGGACTCTTGCTTAAAGCTTAAATCCTATCATTGTTTTACAGATGCTGAGTCCTAGGCTTCTTAAACAGTGGATTACCATGACAAACTTAGTGTCTCACTTCTCCAGTTCTGCACAATGCCAGGTTTTATCTTCATATTTAAAAAAATTAAAATGTTCTTCTTTTCCTCCTGTCAGGACTTCTTGGTCTTTGCCCTGTATTTGGATATTCAGTTAGTGCTTTATTTATCACTTTTCTTTCTGCCTTTTCTTTCACTCTCTCACTCTTTTTTTCTTTTTTCTTTATATTTTTTAATATATTTTCACACAAGCAGTTCACAGCATTATCATATGTTCATGTAAAATTATTTGATAAATGTCACTATTCACACCAGTAGGTCACATTTAAATCTTGGCTAGTGCCAAGTGTAAGTACTGTAGAAACTTTGCATATAGCTCACTAAAACACCTCAGTCTCAACCTTCATCTCATCAACTTAAGTGATGCAGAATATACATTACAGAGAGCTTAAGTGTACAGAAGCGACAAGAAATTACATATTAGCTCTTTCTCTTAATATACACAGAGGCCAATACAGTGATTATTTAAGCAGACTTCAAAATAAAGCCCAATGAAAACTTTCTAACAAAAATAAAATAATAACAATAATTTTAAAAAGTAACATATACCCTATTTATCAACCTGGAGGAGCCATAGGTGAATTCATATTTTGGGTGAATACCACCTAAAGTTTGGGAGTTTTGTCAGAAGTTTGCATTAGTATTTTGGGCTAATATATTAAAAAAACCCTGGCCCCAGTTCGTCATGTTTTTATGTGCAAAAGTAAAAAATATTTTTAGAAATCTAGTGAATACAAATCTCAGATTTTCACAAATGTAATATCTTTCTAATTAATAAAATATACTGGTGAATTAATCTCATGCACTAATACAAAATTATTGAAAATATAGAAGTTTGGCAGGCTGGAAATACTACATCAGCTTTTTTGTTTCTAGTTTTGAGTTTCCTTTGCAGCACCTTTTAAGGTGTACGTAGAGATATGTGGGATTATGGAGAAGACACAACATTGTTGAATGGTAAAAAGAGACCAAAGGAAGAGGACACTGAAACATAAATGAAAAGGAAAAAAAAAGAGTAGAGAATTGAACCATGATCCTTACCTGTTAGGTCAGAAATAATGCTTTTAAGCATTAAACAGTCATGTGATAATAGTGTGGGTTTTGTGCTACATACTTAAGTGGACAAACTGAATAATCCTGTTCCATAATATATGACTCTGTTTTCTACGTAAAATCCTCCTATGTAACCTACTTTAGGCATGTAACTTTCCTAGTGATTATCCTCCAAACAATTTAGGAATAGATAACTAGATTGACATTTTGTTTAATTATCCCTATTAAAATGCAAGCTTGTGGTATATTATTGTAATAAATTTTAGCAATAAATGAAATAATGCACTAGGCATTTTTCCACAGAGGAAAACCTCTTTTAGGTGGCAATTTACATCATAAACATTAAAAATCTATGCCATTTGGGCCTGTAATAATAATAATGGCAATATAAATTATATGATCAGCATCTTCTTATCAAATATTTTACATGCTAATACCTGAAAAGGGTATGAATTAGCATAGCCTAAAGTGTTATTTGCATCCTGGTTTCCACTGAAGGCTATTCTAGAATACAAAGGTGAAGTTCTGTCATTTGGTGAGCTAAGCCACTCGCAGGTTCCAGAAGCAGATCTTTCTATGTGCCTTTTCTATGAGTCCTTGAAATACCCTATTAGGTTTGTATCTGATCTGAAGTTTATCAATATGGCCTGTGTTGTGTAACATGATAATAGTGGCATTTTCCAAATGCCTTAAAAACTTTAAAAGACTCATCACCTACTCTCTTTCATTTTCCCATCTCATCCCAATGTTTTGCCTGGTTTTATGTGCATTTAATTGTAGGTAAAGTACTGCATGTTGCACTCTAGAAGCAGGAACATTTGTGAAAATTCTTGAGAGCTTTTCGAAATGAGACCCCTAAATTTGAGATGATTCCCGAGGACTTTCTTCCTACACTTACTTATTACAAAAGGTTGTGTCTAAAATAATGAATTTCTCATAGACTTTTTTAATTTGGGCTGAAGGGGCTTTGTTCTGGAGGTTTGCATCTGCACTTTCTCAAAAAATAGTGCTATGCTATACAGTGATCACTTCTCGCTTCCATCCAACAGCCCTGAGGTATCCAAGTATCCAAGACGCTCACCTGAAAGCTGCTCGCTCAAGTTCTGGCAGTTCCCTGGCTAGGAGATTCTGAGAATATGAACATCTTTTCTTTGCATACCTCTTATCATCAAGCTCGTGAGGTTTTTTGGGGAAGGTTCTTCTGACTTCTTGCTTTTGAAGCTGATCCACTTTGCATAGAGGAAATAAAGATTCATAGGGCTAAAGCAAGCAAGAGGGAGCAACTATATGGTGTTAGGTGGCAGGATCGGTTCACTTAGAAAGGTGAAGCTCCAGTTTCTTCTCCAAATAATAGTTCATTATAGAGTTAGGTTTTCTGCAGATTTCTGATATTTAGGTTCCCTAATAAATTAGACCCTTTTAAAAGCTTTAGTGTTTAGATTTAAAAAAAAAAAAGAAAAGAAAAAAGAAAAAAGAAAAAAGAAAAAAAGAAAGGACATTTAGGGCATGATTTAACTCTTCAAGATTACATGGTAGGTAAATTAGAGACACAAACTGACTGACTTAAGAGGGTTTTGAAAGGGTGATCTTATTTATAACACAGAAAATGCACAGATTTAGTGAAAATATTACCTTGCCTGCATTTCAATGTATTATATTTCTTGCCAGTCATCAGTGTTCATTGGATTGAGGTCATACCTTCCAGGATATTTGAGAATCTTGAGATCATACCTTTTTAGTAAATGAGAGAATTTTTTATTCTCTGCACACTTTCATTAGTTTACATTGGTTTTAAATGTAAATTCATACCCCTCCTTCACTCATATCTGGGCAACCAAAGTGTCATGGTCAATTTCCTTCTACCTACCAGGCAGAATATACAACTTTCATACCCTTTTCAAGCAGCTTCTCTTCATTCTTACCCTATCCCATCCCATCTAATTCCATCCCATCCCATTCCACCCATCACATAAATTTCTTTTCAGGGAAGAGCAAAATCTTCTCTTGCTTCTAGCCAATTTTCAAATCATATTCCATGTGCAATAATTAATATTTTCTACTGTTTCTAATTTGGATGTATGCATGCTAGTAGCCTTTCAGCAAAGGTGAAAATACCCAGGCATTTCATGATACAGTCTAAAACAGAAAATCCACCATGGGCAAATTCCTGAAGTTTTTTATGTTCCCTCAGTCTTAATTTAAGTACAGGCAGTTGTAAATCCTACCCTTCTGAGTGCAGATGAGTGAGGCTTTTAGGATCAAAAACTCTCCATGAGTAAATAAGCAATTATTATTTTTTTTAAAACCTCTGTTTTTTCCGCCAAATTAGCAATCACATTCTAAAATTTAATACTCTAAAAGGATGTCCTTTCACAAATATTGGGAGAGGACATACCTTTTTAAATGAATGCTTAAGCTCTGATACAACCATCATGAAAACTGCAGTAGAATAATAAGTTTTCTTTATAGTATGTTCTGTTCACTTGAGTCTACTTTTTTGTATTCTTTGTTTTAAGGGATAAACAAAGTTAAAGTATCACTAAAACAGATCAGCATACTTCTTCGTCTCCCTTCCTCTATCTTTTTAACTTCAAAGATGAAGCCTAGGGAGGTTGGCAGCATCACTGCACAATCTACTTTGCAAAATCTGTATTGTGATATATGACATGCAAGGAAGTAGGCAGCCAAAGATACAGAAAAAGATTGGGAAATTACTTTCTATATTGAACTGCGCTATGCAGTGAACACTGATTTGCTGTTATATCCTGCAGCTATCTTGTCATAATAATTTTTTTTGTAAGTCCTTTCCTTTTGTTTCCAGATTTTCCAAGACTTAGTAGCCTGTCTGAAAGAAATAAACGGTAACACTGAAAATTCTTCGGTACAGTATGAATGCCGATTAATTTTCTGATGTATTTTTAGTCATGTTCCATTAAATATGCAAAATGATGAGTCGCTAGTATTGGTGAGAGGGGGAAGTGGAATATAATTAATAGATGAAAGAATGCCCCTTCAAAATGTAGCTGCTATAAGTACACTTGGCTGATCATGAAATTTCTAATTCCAGCCCTCATATCTATATTTTAGATTGACTATACCCTGGGGCCTCAGAAGTGAGCTTCATTTACTGAAAAGTCATGGGAAGTCATGTTTATTGTCTCAGCAGGTAGCTTCACTTTAAGCGTAATACTGAAAGACAAGAGGCCAGTTTATGTTATTAGAGGCACACTGTAGCTTCCAGACAGATGTGCGTGGCAGAAAAGAGAAAAGGAAAAAAAAATAATAGCACATGCATCAGATTCTATCAAGCTTTAAATATTTCTGCTTTAAATACATCAACCTAAGTTCTTCAGTGTTCCCAAATACATGAGGATGGTGTAAGCAATCTCTTCTGTGGAAGGAAATGTGACCAATCTCTGTAAGAAACCCTGCCTGTGAGATTTTGTGCAGGCTGTAAGCATTTCAGCTCTATCCCTCAGACTCATATCGGTTCTTTAACTACACACATGGAAGGATTTGTGTATTAAAACTGACTACAGTAATGAAATATTTGTTTATTCAATTTCAGAAAGGATACTTATCTCTCTCTAAAGTTGCAAAGCAAAACATTATGCTAACATATTTCATATATGTAGGCAGCAGCAAGGCAACCCTAGACAGTCTGCTCTCTTTTTGTCACATAATGTTCTTAGTGCGCAATAACATCGTGATAAAGGGGCTGTACTGTATCTGTGTAGCCATGTTTATTGCCATATGGTAGTTCCCAAATTACATTGCACTCTGATGAGTAGAGATTGGCCAAAATGGTCTGGCTGGCTCCCAGCATTGAGCAGTTGCTGACAGGGCTGGTGCACACTAATGGTGACAATATAGCTGGTATTACAGCATTTTCATTGAGTTACCTTTATTGAGAGCTATTATTTTCTACAGTTACAAAAAAAAATTTCTTTTTTACCTTTATTATTAATTATTACATATCTCCGAGCCACATCACCCGTGCTTCTGCTAATAATACCTTCCCTGAGGTACAATATTAACTAACGAATCCATTAACTAATAAATCCAAATCCTTGACAAAGTTCATTCAAGGTGTCCTATTAAGAGTGTCAGTCATATTAGTTACTCTAACCCTTTGACTTCTGGGTTTGTTGCAAATATTTCTGGGGGAAGTAACATATATAATTTTTTGAACATGAGCCTGTCAAGACTGAGTGGGATGAGCCAGAAAAACCTGCTAAACTTGGACCAGCAGTCCCAATGGTGTATGCTTCTTAACATCCTGTCCTAAAATAAACAATGCATCTCACCACAGTTTTTCTGTCCAGTTTGTAGACTTTACTCAGTCCTTTGTGACATCCTGCTGCTAAATTGCTGTATCTTTATCTAAATAAACCTAACCCAATACTAACCTGATCTAACAATTTTTGTCAGCCCAGTCAAACAGTCCTAGTATGTTCATGTTGCAGATTTTAGTCTGACGTAATGGCATCCAAGCAAGGTCTAGATAATTTTTCTCATATACTAGAAGTAGTTCTTTTGTGAAGTTGAAAGTTACTTCATAGGCTAACCTGACTTCTTGGAAAAATGAGTGAGTTTACAGTAATTCTTTGATATGCCATCAGTGATGTTGCCATACCCTGTATTATGACACATTTCTGTGCTCATAATAAACTCTAAAGCTATGGAAGCAACGTATATCTAAGTCTGTATAAAGAAGCACTTGCATTTTGGAATTATTGAATTGTACACAGAAAACCATAATTGCACCTCTTCATATTCTATTATATCCTGTTATCCCACAGTGGATTGGCACTAATATAATTCACAAAATGTTTCCAGAACTAAAGTACAGTGGAAAAGTCAGAAGGCATATACTAGTTCTTGAATTCACGAGGGAATCTTAGTCTGCTATTATACCTAGCACTTCATAAGCTTTTGTTTCTTAAGACTAAAACTGTAAAACATTCTGTGAAACAGAAAGATGTTAAGATTTTTATAGATGTTGAAACTTATTTAATAGTGTTCATGAAGTATTTTTATGTCTTAACTAGAACGGTGTGAATAACTGATTTTTTAGCTGAACTTAAAATTCCAGAGAAAAGCATGAGACAATCCTCTCTGCTCCTTGCAGCATTAAAAATCTGAAAAAAATTATGTCACTCTGAACAAAATATTTTTGTTGTCTTGAATTAATTTTAATATTTATTATAATTTTCTGTTTAAAAAATTATAATTAGCAACATTTCTAGATAAATATTTTAAAACAATAACCAGAAACCAAAATGAAGAAATTAAATATTTTTTCTCTGTAAAAATGCTTTCTTACATTTTCAAGGGTAAAATTATTAACCAAAACCTATTTTTTTGGCTAATACACAAAAGATTTCTAAGTTCTTCCAAGAATATTTTTCTTTTTCACACAGAATACTTCCTATGAATATATGGTGTTATAAACTACGTATGATTATGTCTAAATCTTCTTATTTATTAAGTCCTATGCATGAAATGAAGCCCTTGGCTTCAGGAAGGTTTTCGTAATATGAAATGAAGAAGTTCTTTTCGGAAAAATCAATGAAAACCCATGAAAGGTTCTGTTTTGTCTGCAGTGGCTTTTCAACACTGACCTGTCATGAACGTTACTCTCCAAATCCTCTGCTTTGTTTATGTATCCTCTAGCTCTATGCATCCTCTTGACTCTTTCTTTAACAGAAGTACCTGTTTCCATCCCTATGATCCTATATATTTTTCCTTTGGTCCTAATGCATTATATGTGAGCGTTAGAGATAATGGCGCTCTCTCTAAAAGAGGAAGGCTCTCAGCCAGCTCTGATATGGTCTAGCTGTGACCTTGAGTCAGACTGCTGGGAAAAGAGCTATGTCCTGGCCTCTTTTTGCTTGGGAGCTGCATTTAAGCTGAGGCACCTTGGTCCTTGCCTGAGCTGTTGTGCCTGGCCATGTACCTCACTGATCCTGGTCCTGACCTGCTGACTTGAATTCCTGCCCTGACCCTCATTAAGGTGGACTTAACTTGCTGCTAGACTGTTGGCTGAACTGGGTCACTGTCATGGGACTTGCTCTCCTGACCTCGGTCAGGGTCCACGTCCATTGTCAGCCAGGTGACTGCCCTGCCTACCTGCTACTCGTGGCCCCTGGCCCCCCTTCCCTTGCAGAGCAGCCCGCTCCTGTCTCTCCCTGACAGTGGGGCTCACTAAATGACACGCTACTTCTGTATTGCTACTCTCTTCCCACAACATGGCTGTATCAAAAGACCTGATACTTTCCAGAAATAAAACAAGCAGCAAAAAGAAAATTACAAATAAAATTCTGTTTAGGAGTGTGGCAGCAAAGAGAGCTCTAGATAGCTGTTTCTGTAGATTCAAATGGCTAACCCTCCCATACTGATGAAGACATCTTTGCAGGAGTGAGATACAGTTACTGTAAGGGGCCTGTAGGTTGCAACCCTCTCAGATACATGTTGCTAAAGAGGATCGAAATACTGGCAGAAAATTACTTGGCATAATGAAAACATCACTTGATTATCATTCATTCAGTGATATTATTTTCATTAAGTAAATGGAGATTTCAAGAGCTTTCATACTTCAGTCTCTCTAAAAAGAACACTGAAAAGCTGCCCCTCAGGATGAATGTGAGATAATAAAAGCTTTCCCAAATTGGAGGTAGGCAGTGGTGCCTACCAAGGTGATGTTTGTCACTGTTTGAATAGACCTTTCTGTGAAGCCTGAAAACCAATTCAGATGTGATTATGAAAGCTGCCTTTTGGTAATATCCTATTTTATTGACAAAAGGGGATGGGGTCAACTCATTTTCATAACAATCTTCTTGAAGGAATCCTTAACCACTCCATCGTTTACAGTTGTTTTGCAATACAGCCTATGAAAATATTACTGGGCTTAGAGTAGGCAATAAGAAGGGTGAAAATGACAATTTTTTTCTTTTTTCTTTTTTTTTTAATAGTTCTTTTAAGAAGAAAAGTCTACCGTTAATGAGCAAAAGAAGATAAGCAACTTAATTTTTCTCTCTGTCCATTAATCTATTCTAGCTTTGAAATACTGCTTCCTTTAAAAGCAAATAGTTCGTATTGAAACTTTTCACAAATGAAACAAATAGAAAAAGAAAATAAAAAAGACACAATGCAAAGCAAGGAAGTGGTTTTCAAAAGCAGACACATTTGAAAGCCTCCTTTTTTTGTAGATACCAGCAATGGCTAGTGACAATGGGTGATAAGTGGTTGTCAGGAGACCTGGTTCTGGTTTTAGTTCACTACTTACAATTAAGGTTTCAATGAATTTATTTGTTTATCTGATTTTGGATTATCCTAGTTCAAGTCATAGTTTTCACTGATTAGTTATTATTCATAATTAGTGAATGAATCATTCACTTGGACAAATTGTTGCTGAACAGTTCACTACAAGTTATTTGTAATTTTCTCTCTGAGTTGAATGCATGGTTACCTGTGTCATATAGCAATGTTTCTGGTCCTTGATGGGATGAAATGAGCTTTCTGAACTACTGTGTATGAAGAAAGAATCCTGCAGTTTTGATTCTTGTCATTAAGAGTGGTTAGAGCCGATTGTTCTTTGAGCACAGGGAATTACAGAGAGAGGTAATGTACAGGCACAGGATACTTCAGGATATTTGAAATATTTTGGTGACTTCCCGTAGCCCAACACAGGACATTGCCTTCTATGGATCCCCTATTTAGAAAATGTCTCATGAAACTCATGAACAGATTTATCAGCTGCTTTATATTTAATTCAAATTTCTTTTGTCATGTTCAAACACAACAATTCACACCAAGCATATTTCTAGTAAAAAAGCTGAAATTAGATGCATGTTTTCTTCACCTGCTTTATTCTGCAGCTGGAACGAAACACCAGAGCGTTTAGGAAGCTGCTGTGTCATTTCTCCCTCTTATAAACAGTAGATCACTTCTATATATCTGCCGAAGAAGGGCATGGATTGAATACTCTGCTCTTTGCTTAGTGTCATGCTGTCACCAGCTATTCTTTATTCTTAGCAGCATAAATGTGCACAATGGTCTTTGTCTCATGTTGAATGTGTTACTGCGAGGTCTGTTCTTTAGGCTTTCAGAGACCAACATCTTACTGCTCCATTAAGTATTCCAACCTAAATAAAACTGAAAGGTCATCTATTCTTCCAGTGTTTAGCTGTGTTCAGGCAATCAGCAGAATTACCAGATGCATCCTTAGTCCTTAGTGTCTTCCAGGATATGAGGCCCTCCTGAATTCTTGCAGTGGTATCACTTCACTCCATGACTTCTGTCTTCCGCTACTGCTGCTCGTTGTTTATTTTGGCTGCTTTTGCTTAGACAGGAGACTTCCTCCTTCCTTTTCCTTTACTCAGTTTTTGAAAGCGCAGTACCTATATTCATATGCTGTCTTGTGCATTTGTGCCTGCATGAATCTCCTCTACATTTTTGGTTTTTGAATTTTGAAGAAAATCTTACTCTCTGCAATGCTTGCAAGAACAAGCCCAGCAACTATAAGCCAAATTATCTGGCAAGTGTTGTTATTTGCAAGCCTGTTTTGTAATTTTTCTTTTGCTGTATTTCCCTGGTCCAGTGTAACTCCTTTAATAAACGGGTCATGAGGACTCCAGGGATTATCCTGCAGAAAAGGAAACCAGCTCTGCTCCAAAGTTTAAAAGTGCTTTACTCCTGCTGCAGATCCAGGCATCTATTTTTAATTACCAGTTTTGTGATTACTCCTTCAATAATGCTCCTTCCAAAGCGAATTATTTCATTAACACAATGTTAGCCAATTCAGCTATTTAAAAAAACAAACACACCCAGAAATGTTTGTTTTAATTAATTATAAAGGGCAAAACCAGGAAAACAAGCAAATATTAATAAAAGACGTCAGTCTTGAAAAGGGCAAGAGGGAGATTAATACATGTATGTACTATTGTACAGGGAGAAGCACTTTAAATAGAGCTGTGTGCAGAGTCAGACACAATGGAATATCCATTCTTGCAAATTGTTCTCAGTAAATCTATCTAATCTATTTATTTATCCTCAGATCATGCACATTTAGATCAGAGTTCTGCCAGCTGAGTTAATAATTCTTATCTGAAAGTAATTACGTTGGTCCATAAGTTTTCACCACTGTGTTGTTCCACATCATATCAAACTGTGTGATGCCTCATCACATTAGCATAAAATGCATTGTGGTGGTGCACAGCATGGTGTGGTGGCAGACTAGAAATGATGCAGCATTCCTAACGGTAGTGAACTAGTAAGTGCCACTGGTATTTAGAAACTTGTTCATACTGCAGTTTGATTACTCTCCAGAGGATTTGTTTCTTATCCTTTCCTTTTCATTTAAAGGGCTTGAACTGTATGTTAACTTTTATGACCCAGATTTGGTGCTCCAGAAAAGCACTGTTAGAACCCCAAAAGACCTACCTTTTAGTTACAAAAATGTGTCAGTTCTGAATTTATTGACCATCTGTCAGACTTCACTCACTACTAGCTAGCTGTCATTGTTTGTTATTTGATGCACTTCCATAATGACTCACTGCAGGGAGCTACTAGTATCTCCATCACAGTGATTAATGAGGTCACTGTCTATCCACAAGCATCTCAGCCTATAATTATTTCTAGTCGCTATTAGCTAGTATGCCAGATCAGATGAAAGTAATGTGTTTATACATAATATTTACCCCTAATAATAATATTCACCTGTTGTGAAGATATTCAGCTGATCGTTTTCAATCAGTATTTTTCTTTAATTGTATTTGAGGCATCTCTTAAAGCAGCCCCATCCAAAATCATCTTCTTATGAGCAGTAAAAACAACAGTCACAACCGAGCTCCAGCACTCTTTTATTTCTCTGTTCTGAAATATCTGCTGTATTCCATATGTATATTTGGTGCATGATTATTTCTTTTGTGCTTATGGTATTTTTGTAGATAAATAAAGGTTTGAAATTCTCTCATTTTTACTACTGCTACTGTTCTGGTTTTAAGAGAGTGGTCTTAGCCACAATCCAGAAAGAGGATCCAGCAAGCAAGCACAGGGTGGTAGGTTTTCCTGCCTTGAAAAAACTGTGAAATTTCCCTAATATTGTTTTTCATAGTAGTAGTTCCCCAGGAACTCCATGAAGACTACAACTCCATTGTGCAATGGATTGACTAGTGTACAAGAAGATGTAATTCCCATCCTGCAGAGTTTAAAATCAAAAAAGGCAAGCTTTATTGTATTAGGGACCAAAAAGAAGGATAACATATTTCAGCAGAAATAGAGAAGAAGGATTTTCTTGTCATTCAAGTATCATGGTAAGAACATCATCAGGGCTTATCTCCAGCAAATTATTTAGGGCTGTGCAAAACGTCTCCTCTGAACTGATATATTTTGTGTACTTTTTGTAGAAGCTAAGACAAAAATGGTTTAGATTCAGAAAGCAGAAGCAACAGTGTGAGTTTCTGTTCTTCTGCCTATCCAATGCACTTTTCATGTGGTAGCACAGCAAAGAGGGGACTCATCCAACATCAGAGAACTGTCAGGTTCAAATCCTTTCTGTTCCAAAGTGATTTAGCACAATCCTCCTACAGGAGTATGACAAAAGGAACTTGTAAGATATGTCAGATCTTCTTTTTGTCACTTGAGTTTTGTGTAAATTATTGGAAAACTTTAAGAAAAACTGCAGATAATTTTGGTTACCATAAATTCCACACTTGGTGAGCTCACCCAAGATTTGCCATCTTATGCCCTTATTTGGACCATAGAGTCTGTATTCTGTATTCATAAAATAATTTCTGAGGATGAATATATCAACATTTGTGATGCACTAAAATACTACAATGGCATAAACTATGTACATAGAGGGAGGTGATGATAATTTTATCGATGACATGCAGTGATATTATAATGTTTTGTGTCAATCTGACAGTTTTTCATGAATATACTGATCATTTATTATCAGTGAAAATGTTAGCAAACAGAATCCATTTAATGCAACATATGTGTTTTACCAGATCATTTTTAGATCTTAACAATAAAATTGCTCTTCAACTGTTTCCTTTTATGATGACCATTATCTTCTGCTCTAATTTATTCTTTTTACCAGAGCACCTTGCCATAACTATTATTCATTGTTAGACTAATTAGCTTTTCTATTAAGATATGATAATCAAATTCCTTTCTTTTCTAAAGCCTAGTCACAGGTCCATACTGAAAACCAGGTCATTTTACTGAGGTTATAATTTCTTTTCTCACCACCAGGTCTGTCAGTTTGCCCTTTCTGCAGTGAAAAACCTTCACTGCACTGAATAAACTGCTTCCCCAAGGAGCACAGTGAGGCCTGGTGAGAAGTCTCTGGTAAGACACAGGATAGAGCAAGATTTCTGGGCAGAACTGAAAAAAGGAACAGAGATGTTTGCCTATAGACAATTCAGAGATGAAAATGGACAAAGCTGGAGGAACAACATACTTCCCCTGATGTGTGGAAGGAACTTAGGGATACAAAAAAGGTTAGGGTTAGGAGAGCAGCAAAGATCTTTTTCAGGGCTGAATTCAGAAGGAAAGGAGTGAAAGCTAAGATAACAATCTTATGTGCTGATTACTCAGTGCTGGAGAGCAAGGGATGGAGAGACCAAAGAGTATGGGAATGTTGTTTAGGTGCCAAGAAACTGAGGGGGTACTGGCAACTAGCAAGCCTGATGTGGGGAGGAGATGATCATCATGGGAAGCATCTGAGGAAGTCTTGCTCAAAGGTATCCAGAAAAAGGCCTAAGAGGTAAATTTAGTTAATCAAAGGTAAGTATAGTTAATCAAGATTAACTATTATATGAGAACAACTCCACATCCTGTCAGTGCTGTTCTTAATGGTGATATGACATGTAGGCCTCATATCAGTTGTTAGTAGGTAGAAGAAAAGGTGGCTAGATTTACCTCAGAAGAGGCAAAGTAAGATCCCACAAGCGGTTTATCTTTACAGTGCCTTTCATTAGCACATACAGAAAGTCAATTTTTAGAGGAGAGTAGTATAAAAAAAATCTGGTCTAAGAACAGTTTTATTTGGCAAAATCATGCATATGTCTCTCCCTCCACATAGACAATAAGCTCTTTTTGAGTTTAACAGTACTTTCAGTCCAAGCAATTAAGTATGGTTGGAGATATAAACAAGAGCCCACATTCTGCTTTTACTCAGAAGGGTAACCTCAATATTTGAAGTGAGATTATAGACTAAATTACTCAAGCTCTGCTATTTTACCAATACCTTCCAGCAATTACTCCTTTGTTTTCAGAAGGCCCACATAACTTCTCATTATACAGTGCAAAGAAATCACCAAGAACAAAGACTCACAGGATATACCACTGAAAAACATACTGAGGCAGATGAAATGAAGAGAGAGGAAGTGCAAATGATAACACAGGGATGCTGAAGTGGCTTGCACATCTTTGCTAGCCAGATTAGACTAATGTGGAAATTGCTACAGGGAAGTCAAATACTGGGACTCAGTACATTGTGAGAATTATAGCTACATTAGTTCTAAAATAATGCAGCAAAAGCTTTAGCCTATTGACTAGATGTAAATTTTTTCCAAATCCAGAAAACCAAAAGCCAAAGGCTATCAGGTCTGATCCTGAAGATTTTGGCAAATTAAGAGAGGGAGAGCTCATTTGCTTAAGAAGCAGAGTATGGACTGGAATAAGAAAAATGGCACTGAAGGGCAGGTTAAATAAAGCCAAATCATGTAAGGTTTGCATTGTGACGGTAGTTCAAGATGGCAATATAATGCATACTTTCAAGCCTATTCTTTGAACCTGCAGGTGCATCTCACCCTGAATGCAAATATTATCTGCAAGTAAGAACTTTAGTAAGGTTTAATTTACCAAGAAACGAAAGCATCCACCATTTTATGAGCTATGCTAAGGCAAAATCTGTGTTATGATTTCCAGAAAAATGTCATCCCAATATAATATATGAAAACTAGATGGAATTCTATCTTCCACATGCTATAGCACCTGGGCAAAAGAAAACCTTTCCATTCTGCAACATGATAGGAAGTCAAAGGATTAATGCTAATACCATAATAATGGATACTTATGAAAAATATGTACATTATCACTCTGCCCATTCCCCTCGATAAACTCCTAAAACAGCAGTCAGGAAAACACCAGCTTGAAAAGAATGAATGGCATATGTGCTGTGTTCCTGGCTGATAGCACTATGTCCAGGTGGTGAGACAATGACAAATTCCATCACATGTTGCTGAGAAAGAATTATACACGTTGAAGCCAATTAGGACTAGAATTCCAGCATTTTCTAGCAACCTGCAGATCTTGTGTATATCAATTTTAATTGTGGATGCCTTTTGCCAGGAGTTCAAAACCAAATGATAATGATATGAACAAATTATGTGGCATCATTTAACCCTCATCCCCTCAGTAAGTATGGCTCTCCACAATTCCAAAATCAAACAAACAATTAACATGTTGAATTTTAAGTCAATTATATCAAACTAATCTCCAGTTACCTGCCTACTTTTTCTAGTTTAGTTTGGTGAATTGTATAAAATTTAAAAAGCTCTGAAAAAAAAATAATTAATGAGCACTAAAAAGAAGCAAGCTTTTATGTTAAAGTCATTCCTGTGAACACCTGTGAACTGTTGAGTTTAATTGGGCTACATCTGCTCCTGATTTGGTGAGTTCTGACTGATTATCTGTGCTTATACTCTATTAAGTTGTCTCTTCTTTCTTCCTTGCCATATGCCTTTTTAGGGTACAGTTTATACAGAATGACACACCTGAGAAATGAACAACCTAAAAATCTGCAAGCTGTGTAAGAGGTGGTAGTTCTCAAGGAGGGACATTCAAAAGGCAGACGAATTCACAGAATTAGTTGTCTGGGTTTCAAAGAGACTACTCTGGCAAGGGTGTGGCCTTTTACTGACCTCCCAGAGACCAACAGTCATGGAGAGTCAACAGCAGAAACATAAGGAGAAATGACAGTTTCCAGGTGAAACATTGCTGCTTCACAATGTAAAAACAAGGCTGTAGTTGTTTTCTTCAAGGGAATTCCATGCATCATCACAGGAGACAGTACAAGGCCATATCATGTCCTGAAATGCACTTTATGTCTGCTCATTTTATGCAGTGTGAGTTATACTCATTCATTGTGGCAAAAATCCTACTGACTTCCTGGATCAGACTTAGTCTCATCTTTATGAGCCAGAGCAGCAGTAAATCACTGTTATCTTAATGGATTTGGAAGCAGAGGAAAAGAGGAGAAAGAATATCACAAGGCTGAACATGAGCAAGACTGTGGTAAAGATCAAGATTTCAGCCCAAAACCCCTATTCTGCTACTGCTAGCCTATTAAATGTTCTTCTGTTTAAATGAAAAGCTACCTGAGCTCCGAGTTTTGCTTCTGCTCATCTCAGAACTGCCCCTTTCTGGGATTTCCTGCTGCAGTCCTATTACAAATGTTTTATTCCTATTACAGACCCAACCCAATTTGTGTTCCCAGAATGCACACACATTTGGAGGAACAGACAGCTCATGAAATGTTGCCAATATTATTTAGAGAGGAAGGTCAAGCTGTATCTACATATACTGTTATAGCCTAGTAGACTGAACACTGTAGTAGGAGGGAAATTCAGGTTCATCCTCCTGCTCAGCATTAGGCAGTTCAAACTGATGTTCCCAGCATCTCCGTAAAATACCCTGATCAGCAGGATGAGACGTATACCAGGTGTGGCATCTTATATGCTTCTTGAAGCCACGCTATGGATGAAAATGTCAGAATGATGCTATAAATTTAAGTTCTGGTCACTGGTGGTCTCCCCCAGGCAAGAACAGAAGCACTTATGGAACTCAGGAAAAACAAAAACCAAAAAATATATATAAGAAAATCAAAAGCGGAGATTCATAAAAATAATAAAAAAGTTTGTTTGAATCTCTGTCCACTGAAATTGAGGAGACTTTTACCACTGATATTTAATACAGTACTGAATGTTTTTAAAAAGCCCGCTTTAACTAACATATCTATTTATTTGAGGAAAAGTGATAGCAAGCCCTCAGGCAGATAGGAAAAGGCAGACGATACTTTATGCATGATTTAAAAAGGCATGTAGGAAAGAAGTGGGAAACAAAATGTTGTTGATCTTTCCAGATGACAGCAGATCTGTAGCCTGGAGAGAGTTTGATTTTCTCCTGAGAGGAGTTCAAGGGTGGGATATAAATTAGTGCTTAAATGTAAAAATATTTTATTAGCCAATTGTTTGCAGAATATTGCAGACTTAAGTTTGTTTGGAAAACAGAAAAGCAAAAGCAGGCTACTCTTCTTCTGGAAATCTCAGCTAAAATATTGTTGTCCTCCAGAAGTTTTCTGACCTGTCGGCAAGAACTATGCATCAGCTTAAATAAACATTTTTTTTTTCCTAAGTGTCTCTTCTTTATTTTTGAGAAACTTTCAATGTAAAGTTGTTCTTTAAAGACTGTACTGCCTTAGTATGTGAGCCATAGCTGTTAAGATGAGCAACATAGTTTTGAGAATATATTTCCAGAGCAGGAAGGATATTAAAAGAAATTAGGTGGGGGGGAAGAGACCTACAATGCATCCGAGGAAGAAAAAGTTTTATTTCACTTCAAAATAACACTTAATTTTTATTTTTTTAAAACTAGAAATACTATTAAGAGCATTTTTTTCACTTTTAAGAGCATTAGTTTCTTTCTTCTAAATTCATTAATAATATTAAAATCTGGGAAAAAGCCTTCATCCTATGGTCAAGAAGACAGTGGACTGAAATGATTTTAGAAAGTCATTTCAAGCATGTAAAAGTGTCTATGTTCAAATTCATTACATACTTTCAGGCCTCCTTCTGGTTTTGTATTCCCTTTACCAAATTGAGTCAAGGTTGGTTTTTTTTTTACTTTTATTTCACTTTTTTCCTAATTGTTCCAAAACTCAAAAGTTAGTTAGTCTGCTGGAATGCAGAACATTTACAGGAAGAACTACGTGTTTAAAATCACATGGAGCCCTTAATGACTGGGTATAGGCAGCAGAATATCTCTCTTTGTTTCCATCTATGGACAATGTCATATACAGAGTTTATATCTCATTGTTTCATTATAGTCTTTATGCTAACATCATTTGTCATAACAATGGATTTTCCACAATACAGAGGAAAGATATCAGAAGTTCCCATAGCTGGAAATTTCTGAAGTTAAATGTGCTCTGTTCTCAAATTCTAAAATAAAATTTTATATTTTCTCCTGAAAAAAAATTTAAGAGAATTAATGAAATAAAATTGTCATCTTTGGGGAGAATAAATAAAAAAATAAAAGTCAAGAAAATTACCTTCTACTTGACTTGTGCACTGGGAAGATGCTGAAAACACTAATTAGTCATTAACACAGCTCAATTTGTAGACTTAATGCCTCAGAGACAAAAGGCTGTTAACTGTTGTTATTATTTGTATAATAGTGGAGCTACAAGTCCCCATTTCAGGCTCCCCTTGTGCTAGGAATTGCAGAAATATATAGTAATTAAAAAAATATAATCCTACCCAAAATAACCTTATAACACAAAACCAGACTGCAATAAATTACATCAGTAAAGTGATAAAAGGGACAGTAGTTTGAGCAAAGCTGTGTTTTACAGCATTTTTCCTGAAACCACTTGCTCACATGAACACCGAATCCACTAATATCTCCAGACAGACCAATGGGTTAGGTCAGTCAAAGGTCCTGTGGCTTCCTTTCATTCAAATATTTTCTGTATTCCATCCAGTAGAAGAATCTTAAGCAACTGTAAGCAGCACGTGGACTAATTGCAGCCTGTCGTGATAAATAACTAGATCCACTCAAATTCGACAACTCATGTAAAGGAAGAACTCCCAGCTGATTTGTGCACACGAAATAAATGTTTGTTTTATTTGTTTAGTTTTCTGTTATTCAGTTATGTCTCTTCTTGCAGCCTAGGTTATCATCATACAAGCCATATCTTCTGGGGATATATTTTTAGAACTGCTAGTAGAAAAATAACCCTTATGCTTGAAAAGTTTCAAACAAATAAAGAATCCTGACAAATTCGACAATCTGCATGAGACAAAACTGTATGGTGGAAAACAATACCAAACTGAAAGGAAAATAAAAATAGAATAGCTAATGTGAGGAAAGGGATTGTACAAGTTTCCTACAGCTCTACTCAGTAAAGCTTTTGATGAAACAAGAAATTCTTTATTTTTTCCAACAAAAATGTCAATTCTGTGGTAGTATGAAGCTAAACAAATGGCTTCTAGTGAGCGAATATACTGTGAAAAAAAAGAATTAAGAAAAGGGGTAGCTTTTGAGGTTGGAATCTGCTGCCCCCTTCCTAGCTGATAGAATTTTCTTAAGGCTACAATTTTCCCTGACTAGTTTTTTCAAAACAACCCTGGGCCACCTTCAGACCATGTGGAAGCCAGAGTGTTGCTCATTCTCCCAAATTTATATGTTAAGGAGAGTTAAACATTCACTGTACAAGTTCTGATTCATTGCTTCTTATTGTAAAGCATCACCCAAGCCATCAACTGAGAGGAACCAGAAGACTACATATTCACCACCTTCCCCATATTAATTCTGCTCTTGCATCACCAATATCCATCCAAATCATCATCATCTCTTCCCACCTGAGCAGTTACTCAGGTCTTCTCTCTGTTTCTTTTTTAGCTTATCCTCCAGAAGATATTCATCCACCTCTTCCAAACTTGTATTTCAGAGAAAGAGGAGAGAGAGAACAGATTATCTCCATCAGATTCTCTTGGTTCTCTCTTTCTCCTTTGTGAGAACAGCATTAGACACTTTGTCTCCCTTCCATTTGTCAAAGTTACGTCTCAAAAGTTGAGGGAGAAATTAAAATCTTGACTGCTCTTCCAGCAAGGCGTAGAAGCAAACAAGAAGTACTATACTTGCTTTAAAATAATGAATCCTGGCAATAAACTGTCAACAAAATGGTGATTTTTATGTGTTCTAGATGTGTGCAGGTACATTTCTCAGCCCAAAACATCCTCTCATGCATTTTTTACATGTATCTCCCTCTTTTGTCAAGAGTACTTCCAGCACATCCCTATAGATCTATGCAACCTTAGAGCCACTTCTGTGGAGCAGAACAAAAAAGTATCCTTCATAATATCACCATAAATCTGTTTGTCCCATGAAGCACCAGCTTTAAGAAGCCCCAGGTACAACATTACACTGATTATCCAGAAGGATTGCTGTATGGATCAGACCAATGATCTGACAGTGAGCCACAGGAGATGACTTCAGCAGATCAAAATAACTCTAACTCTATGCCAGTGTTCAGTGATTCAGGGACTTCCTGAGTCAGTTTGGAGGCTTGACCTTGGCCAGTAGCCAGACACCCACCCAGCTGCTCTCTCACTCCCCCTCCTCAAGAGAACAGGGGAGAAAATAGGATGAAAAAACTTGTAGGTCTGGTGTGGGGTCCTCCATGAGCTGCAGTGTGGATATCTGTTCTGATGTGGTCCACCATGGGCTGCAGCAGGACAGCCTGCCTCATCATCGTCTTCACCATGGGCTGCTGGGGAATCTCTCCTTCAGCACAAGGAGCACCTCCTCTCCCTCCTTCTTCACTGACCTTGGTGTCTGCAGGACTGTTTCTCACACATTTTTGCTCACTCCTCACTGTCAGTCAGTGTTTTTTACCCTTTCTTAAATACCTTTTCCCCGAGTCACCACCACCTTGGCCAAGGGGCTTGGCCGAGGGGCTCAGCTGTGCCCTGCGGTGGGTGGGTCGGAGCCGGCTGGAACCGGCTGTGTCCGGCACGGGGCAGCCCTGGCTACTCCTCACAGAGGCCGCCCCTGCAGCTCTACTGCTGCAGTATTCACCTCCTCTGTGACATTCATGATTTTATCCCCCATTAACATTTATATCCCTCCTCAATTTGTCTCTGTTCCAAGCTGAAAATACCTATTTAATTGAATTCATCCCAAGAAGAATGATTCTTTCTTCTTAAGGAAGCTGTTCTTCATAGGGATAACTTTGATTATCATTGTTGTCCTTTGCTGTACCTTTTCCAGGACCCTGCTTTTGAGATGGGGATGTGGCTGTGTGCATGGAGAGGGTGAGCGGGTGGGACAGACAGGTTCTCCAAACAACATTCAAGGCACCAAGCTTTCCTGAGGAAAGAAGATATATTCTCTAGCTTTTTGCTTTGTTTTTGCCTGTAGGCAACCTTTATTTATGGACTGAATACAAAGTTAAGAGTTCTACCCTCTGCTTTTCCAAGATAAGGATATCACTTGACTTCTCCATGTTATAGTTTTCACTATCTGCAGTAAAATAAAATATAACTTAATTACTAGGCTAACATATAAATTAAATAAAATTTGATATTTGAACAATGTTTAAAATGTGTGATTTATGGAATAATATATATTTTAATATACATTATTATTCACTGTTTTGAGGAGATAATGACAGCAGAGTGACTTTAACGTTTAACATTTAAACATTTCTGAACCACAGGTGTTTTTTTTTAAAGGTAAAAGCTGTTTCCCAGCATGACATAATAGTGAGCTTCTTATACTTTTTGAAATGTAAAGTAAAACAATTACTCAGTTAAGGAATTAAATTATTTAAATTGCAAGTGGAATTTGTTACTCTTTCAAGTAATTTTTAAAAATTAATAAAACATTGCTTAAGTAAATTTAGTGCTTATATCTCAAATATAAGGTAATAAATTTCACATAAATGAATAAGTCATTATTTAATTTAAGTATTAAAACCAGATCATTTGCTAAAGGTTGGTATGAGCCTGGAGAGCCCATGGCTCTTTGTGCAGTAGGCATTGACTATAGAATGAAACCAGTTTTATCAGTGGCAAGAGAGGAGAGACTGGTACCACTGAGACCTGCAGGACTCAGCGAAAAAGGAAGAGTTGATGGAACTGATGTATCTCATCAGTCTGCTTCATTGCACTTCCTATTTTAGGCACAGCACTGTCCTTGCCGTAGTTACATATCCTGCAGAATTTTCTGTGGGATATATTGTTTCAAATGAGGTCTGCTAGACAGTGGTCACACTGCAAAGTGGAAACATGCTGCAGATCACATCAGGAAACTGTTATGCTGTTTGACAGGCCCTGCAATCCATCCACATCCCAGCCGAAAATTTGGCAGACCCCAGACACCTGTCCTGAGGCCTGACCTGGGAGGCTGTAGCTGAGATTCCAGAACTGCAAAGGGCTATGCTCCACAGATTAGCAGCCTCCCTAGTATGTGCTGCCTGATGCAAAGCTGGAGCGCTCTGCAAGTCAAAACAGCATTGTGATACATCATGAACTCCAAGGCAGAATTTTTACTATCTGCTTTTTTAAGAATTACTTTTCATGGAGCTTTTGATACACCTACTTTCACTCCCAAGTAGGTGATCTTCCAATTTGCTTTCTCAACCCCACTCTCCCTCTGTGTTCTTCTCCCCTAAAATATTATCTTGATGCATGGTTACAAATGCTTCATGCTTTCCTCCTAGTCAGTAGCCCCAGATGTTCTCTCTGGGAATCCCAATTTGAGCTTTCAATCTTGGCTCTTCAGCCTTTTCAGAGGAGGCGAGGAATCTGGTCATTACAGGATTTTCAAAATGCAATGGCTTTTGTGAATGGAAATTGAAGAAAACCCACTTTAGTTCTAAATACTCTTAATTAAAACAGTGTAATTTATGTCAAAACCTTTTTTTTCCCCTAGAACCCAGTGCGTAGTCACTGAATAGCTGAGTTTTACAAAGAATGTTTAAATTATATTTAATACAGTATATTTTAAAATTTTTAATTCCATTAATAAATATTATTTAGTAGGATATGATACGATAATAATTTCTATGAAAGGGGATTGAGACAATCTCAACCTTCCAAGTTCAGTCAATCTGAACTTCCAAAAATTGCTAATTAAACATGATTTATATTTATTCTGTCTGCTGACATACAAACTGCCTATCACAAACCATAGCCACTTCCACACTGTTTTTGTGTTCCTGTCAACATTTAATTACATAAATGATTACATTTTTAGTTCACCTTTCAAAACTCCATATGTATCAAGGGTATGGTGTATTATACATGACAAGTGACACAGGGTATTTTCATCAAATTCAACAATACTTGTTCATAATTACTTTTTAATCGTGTAAATGGCTTAATAGCATTAGATGACAATAACTTTATCTCTTCCTGCTGAAAAATACATTATGGGAAAGAAACTATTCATGAGAGTTGCAACTTAAGGAGCTCTTGTCTTCCTTCTTCTAGGATTGGGAGTTTCGCCATTCTTGTAAAGGAATAGTGTCAAAAGCTCATCAGTTCCTTGGAGATAGAGGGCCAGAAGGAAATTAAATTATTAATCTGTGGCTAGTACATTAGGTCTGACAAAAGCCTTCACTTGTGCTGCTTTCTCATTTCTGTCTAGCTCCAAGCGAGCCAAGTCATGCCTGATTTTCACCTTCTGGTTGTTAATTGGCAGTGTTTCGTGAGCTACTCAGCAGTCTTTCCTTTACGTGGATTTTTTTTATTAGAACTGGGCAGCCTACCAGAACTGGAATATCTACTAAAACTCTTTTATTTTTATATAAACTTGCACCAACAAAAGTAGTAATACTTTACTGGGAAGCTTTAACTTTGGGGTTGCTGGAAACTTCAGGCTGTCTGTGATCTCTGGCTGCAGGGCAGTGATGCTGTGCGGTGTACCCTACAGTATGGAAGCTGGAGAACTTGGACAGCTACAGCTTGACACATCTCTTTGTACTTTTTTGTTCAGGCTCCCTTGATACAGGATTTTCTTGACTTTTATGGCTTCTTACATTCAGCCTCCAAACCTCAGGAACAGTTTTGGTAACAGTCTAAGGAAATGGAATAACCAATTTTTCCCTTTCATCTCACTACCAAAGTTTTGGACAAAAATATATTATTTTTCCTTGTCTCTGTACAATAGTGTTTTATCTGTGCAAAACACTAATGTTTGTAATTAGCTTTTCAAATCAGGAAATCCTCTTCTGCATTTTTCAATCTCTTCCAGCACAAATGTTTTGAATTTTCGTTACTTGATATTGCTTGCAGTTGTCTTTGTTCAATAAAGAATACAGAGGTTAGAAGTGTTGATTCAGTGTGTATTTCTAGAGTTGCTTGATTGAAAAAAATCAGCAATTTATGGGAACATAGTCTTGTTTTTGAAAGAATTTAATTAAGATGTCAAAATGCTTCAATTCAGTTAAGAATTTTTTGTAAACAATCAGCTTTATTTCTATTTTTGTTTTTCTGGCTATGTCATATAACAGTAAGCCCCACCCTGAACGCATTTTGAATGATGGTTGGGGAAAAGGTCCAAAAAAATAAACACTGTTCCTGTGTTGGTATCATCTGGTGCCAGTAAGTGTTTTTGCGTTGAGGTTTTGAAAGCAGAAGTACTGAGAACAGTACCAAGAAAAGCAGCTGTGGGTGGGTCCTAAAACTCAGTGCAATATTGTTGGAAATTCCTGCACAGCTGGTGGGGAAAAGGAATTATTCTGAAGGTCAGGTGTTGGGTATGGAAGGATGTCAGCTTTTACTTTTATACAATGCAAAGCTTTTACTTTATCTAAAGAAAAATATCATTGGGATTGAAACGAAAAGAATTTTAAGTATATACATTTGACCCACTAACACCCAAGACATTTAAATGTTTTGTCCTCATTTTTGTCTTATGACTGTGTTTCAAAATCCCAGCATTTTTTACTGGATGGAAGTTAAATTTTTCAGGAAGAAATTGTTAGTCCATGTTTGCATTTCCCAATCTGCTCTGTCTCAGATATATGACTTGTATGTCCTTTAAATCAGCACAGCACACTGTGGCCAACCATGCACTGTTTTCTCATGATTGTTTACTACTCAGTCAAATGATTGTGTAAAATGTATATATATTTAACGTGTTTTCCTACTCTCTTCCCAAATGTGGAAAAAAAAATTTAAAAGTGTGAAATCTGAATGCTCAAAACCCCACAATTCAATAAAAAAGCAAACAAATAGAGAAGTAATAACTTTTTATTTTTCTCTTGGGGAGATTCCAATTAGACATGAGAGGGAAATTTTTCACAGTGAGAACAGTGTGTTAATCTGTGGCCCCTCAACCATGAGTCTTGATATTGTTAACAATGTACAAACTTTTGAGTGGGGATAGGTACTAGGGGTAGGGGGAACAAACACCTGGCTTTGCTGCTGAAACCATCTTATGGTAAAAAGGTACCCTGAGAACAGCTACTTAGTTTTCAGGCAGATAAAGCTTTGGGAAAGGAATCCTACCTAGCAGAGACAAAACCATGGTTTCAATTCTTCCTTACTGGGAATCATAATGAATGCTCACTATCCCATGGGAGACAAAAACGCTAAATAGTGGAGTGGGTAAATGTCATTGATAAAACAGTCTTGCTGGAAAACAGCTAGAAGAAATGGGAAGAACATGTGAAGAAAAATCAGGAAGACAGAACAGAATGACCAGAGTGGTGGAAGTAATCTTTACGTACACTGACATTTCCTGAATAATTCTCCTTCTTACTGCTTCTTCATTCTTGAAGGAAAACTTGACAGAAACATCTAGGGCCAGGATAAAAAGACTGACTATATTTTTCTGTTCTCCAGCTAATCAGTACAGTACAGGACATTATGCTCAGTCTCATTCTTTTAGTATTTGCTCAGGAGATGAAGTAGGTAGGTGAGTGTCAAACATGTAAAAGAGTATTTGGAGCCTGGAACTCTCTCATGGTTTAAAAAGAGAGTAGCCCTAATTAAAGTCCTAAAGTAACATTTTTTTTTCCTGGATTGTAATCGGTGTTATATCTGTGTTATCAGAAAGCCAGTGCTGTGTAGAAAACATTATTAACCTTTGTAAAACAAGCCAGAATATCTGTTAAGACTGGAGGTATAATGCATACCTCTCCATTGACTTGCCAAACCAAGGTTAACACAGTCTTAGGAGAAGTCACAGATCCCATGGTTTTACTTTAGTTAATTGAGTAGTTATTTTTGTCCCTGTGAAAAGTTACCATAGACTCACTGTTATCATTACTTTTTTTGCCCACTTCTTCTCCAGACAATATAAGGATTTTCTGTGCTGTTCCTTGCCATGATGAGAAACTCTGAAAGCCTAACTGCTTTGGACACACTAAGTCATCTTTACTTGTACCATTTAGCAAGATTGTTTCCTGAGTGAGTGGAATCTCTTTCCGGTTTTATTTTCCTTACCTTCTCCTCCTTGGTATAAGAATCCTGTGCTGACTCAAACACTCATGCTCCACTGCCCGTTGGTTTGGGTCTGCTGCCTGAGGCACAGAAGTTGTCCATTTCCAAAGCTTGGAAGACACTTGAGATCAGCACCTTTGGCAATGCATCTTGTTTTGGAATCACCTGTAGTTCACTACCACTTTGTATTTCCTCTTTTTTTCTAACATACTGATTTTGCAGCTACCAATTCCTTCTCTGGGTAGCCAAGATATCACTTATTGCTTAAAGAATTGTGGCCAAATTTTATCTTCAACTCTCCTGTGGTAGTGGGGTAAATACCAACACCATTTTTGACTGAAATTTTGAAGGACATTTGCTGTCTTCCAAATTGGTTTTGGAACCAGTGGCATCACAGAAGATTAGCCAGGGCACTACCCCTGATTCTGTCCCTAGGCTGCTATACAAAGCATGTTAATGCTAAGGCTATAGAAACTATTGGTGAGTAGAAAAGTATTACAAAATGGGTTTGCCTGCCTTGCAGAAGAATTTCTATACTTATCTTTGGCAGTTTCAGAAGATCTTAGGAAAAGCAATGGGATGTTTGTTTCCTTGCCACTGAACAACTGTTTATGCTTGCTGGAAACTCAAATTTCTGAGCTATTATATTCTTTGACCTGCTCGTATGTTTAAACATCAAATGCAAAAACTATGCTGAAGAAGAAAATGCATATTCAAAACATAGGACAGGACTACAAGAGGCCAGGAAGGTGTATGCTATGGATACTACTAGTGACTCGTATTTTAAACTCTTGTGCTTCTCCAGATGTGGCATGGAATATGGATTTTGCTGCATCATTATATAGTAGTGTCAAGGTATATTGTTAGGTATTCTGTGACAGAAAAAGGCATTGTATAGCTTGCCTATAGTCATATACCATGCATATCATGCATGTAAAACATGCACTTATAACAGGTTAGACAACAGTGTGGCATAAAGCTTTCTGGACTGCACTTTGAGTTGGAAGTCTTATTTTTTATTTTGAAAAGATTATTGGTTTAAAAACATTCATTACTATAATGTGCCCTTAAAACTGCTCTAAAAGCCAGATTCACAAAATGAATGTTATATGTTTGAAGACCTGTAGTCTGGAAGAAATCACGTAAAATGGAAATGAGCTCAAATTTTTGGCTTAAATTTTTTTGTTTCAACTAAAAGTCTCAAATCCTGTTCCCATGCATGTATGCATTTTTTCTATTGGTTTCTGCTTTTATGATAATTGAACCATTATACTGCACTCTACATAATTCCAATTAAATATTCGTCACTGCTCTTACAAAAAGTGCTCACATTTTAATTGTAAAAATGCCTTGATTTAATAAATACCAACAGCACTATAATCATTACCTAAAAATGAACTTGTTTCATAACTGTACCAGTTTATATTTTAAGACAAGCAATGTCCACATGGAAAAGTCAGGCAGATGTTAATTTTATTGTGGAAATCCACTTTGCAATGTATGTTTCTTATTTGAAATCTAAGGTATTTCAAAAGTATTGTGAAGTTGGAGAAATAATACATCAGCTAAAATCTGGAGGCTTACAATTTACTCTTCTTTACCCCATTGAGCTTTGCACGGTAAGTAATGGAAAATGCCTTTTCATTAGTGCAGTTGATAAAGTTAAAACTTTTCTTGATTAATATTCTCTTGCAGAAATCAGGTACTGCACTGGATTTAAGCTACAGATGTGTCTTGGTGCTTGTAATTTCTTTTGTACTAAAGATACAGCTGATAAGGATTTTATTTAATAAGGATAATTGTTGTTGAAGGGTTTGGGTGTTTAATATTCCTTAGGTATCTCTACTGACAAATCTAAAAAATGTGAGAATCTCTGATACTTGACGATGACCTTCAGTGATATTACAGGAATTTATGTAAGTCTTATTCAGGTAAATGGTGCAAGGAATATGGTATTTCAATGTTCTTGCGTTGATACAGCATATAAAGATAAGGCCTGTGGGCAATCGTATGAATCTAAGTTTTCTTTTTACTCTGCTAATGGTTAACGCAGTTAGTAGATGGCACCTTTTAAAATCTATATAAATCTTACTTCAAAGAAGTTTGGAAGTATTTCAATATTCTCTTTGTATCCCAAGTAATTTTGGGATAGACAGTTAACCGTCCCACCAGTTAAAATTAGTGTAAATTATAACAGTAACAAGCACTGCACATGCATCGACTGCAGGACATATTGACTATATCTATACAAGTTAAACATGCCCAGGAGTTTTCCTGGGCACTGAGATCTGCTGGTCAGAAATGACACCTGCTAATGTTAGTCTTAGCACCTAGAGCAGGGAGTGCATGCACTCTGCCTGCTGGGAATGGTCCCTGGAATACATTAACCCTCAGTCCATGTCCAGGAATGGTTTGGGAGAGCACTAGCACGACCCTGGTCTAGAATTGTGCCAGGTTTTATTAAAAAATAAAATTGGTAGTATAAATGATAGTTTCCCTCTACCAGGAGTTGTTCTGTAGCACTGTCTGTTATTATTTTTTTAAAAAAATATGGCCTTTCTATCCCAATTACTCTTGTACAGATTGCTGGTTGCAGCAGGACTTCTAGGATTATTAGTGAGAGAAGAGTACATGCAAGGTTGTCTGAAAAGAAAAAGAGAACATGTATGATTCATGAAATTCAAGAACTCAGGAGGAGAGAATAGACTGATATAAAGGAGGAAAAGGTCAGTCAGAGAATATGTGTCTGGACCTATACAACAAGTGTATAAATATTTGAATATGCTAACACACTATTTCTGAGTACTAGCAGAAAAGATTTTTGCTGACGCAAGGAGAGACCCTGAGCTAGGAAACTGCCTTGTCTTTATGCAGTTCAGTAGCTTCATTTGCTTCAGAGAGCGGGACCTGAAGACCAACTCTGTTCTCTGTTGGTGATTAACTCCTCCACTGCTGGTGACAAATAATTCACAATTACATGGAATATTCAAAAAATGTGAAGACATTTTTGTGCTCACAGAAGCCCTATGCCTACAAGTGAGTTCAGACACTACATAACAAGCCAGTTATGTTATGTGTACTGGCTTCCTCAGATAAGGCAGGAAGGAGGAGGACTCACTCCTTGTGCGTGAACCACCAGTGTCAGAGTTAATGGAAGACACAGATTTTTCCATGAAAATATTACTTTGCTGTTTTCTCAAAAGGGTATCAGAGATCCACTGGGGGTGGTTGCCCAGCTACTGTAAGGTCTGAAAACACCACTGAAATCAATGGGAGATTTAAAGTCTAAAGAACTTGCTGAAGATCTGTGTGCTGTTCTCTATTTCCACCAATCTTCTGTAGCAAATGTAAGATATTCACAGCAATTTAAGGGTTGGCACTTTGCAGCTATACATATTCATTATCTTAGAATGTTTGTTTCCCCCCCTGTTGTCTTTCTCACGGGTATCTGAACTCTTAAGGCACAGTTTTGTATTCAAGAACTTTAATTCTCTTTTAATTCCACAGTGGTCCTATCCTCCACTAAGTTTTTGTTCAGCTTTTTTCTCTCCTTGTGTCATTTCATCAGTGAGTAAAATTTGGTTGATGCTACCAGTGAGATTCATTAGCTGATTCAGGGACATATTTCTATTTTCCCAGCAATTTTTTTCCTAAAATAATTTCTTTTTAATATTTAAGACAGAATAATCCATTGTGGGCTGATCAGAACTTTGATCTTGATCTCATTCCTGATCACTTTGGCATTGATTTATCATTATTCTTGCCTTACCAGGCAGAGTAGGATAAAAATTGTTGTGTGCATTCATCTTTCTTAAAAGATGAATGAATAAGACAGGCTTTAAAAGCTTTTTAAAGAGCAAGGTGCTGGAACTGCATTCTCAATCTGCATTCTTTCCCGCTGTTTTATGGGATGTACTGAAAATGTGCTTTTTAGAGGTCAGATCATTTTTTTCCAGGTGTGAAAAAAAGGATGTAAGCCATAAATTAAAAGGCCTATAGGATAAGCTCAAGAACTAGTCCGTTCTAGCTACAGACACCCTATTCCTTTGAAAATTATGAATCATCAAAAACAAGAATTATATCTCATTTCTAGAACTCCATCTAGCTTAACTCTTATCCATTTGTGGACTGGACTTTGCCGTTTAAAATAAAATAAAATAAAATAAAATAAAATAAAATAAAATAACCCTTCTTTATTCTGTTAACTCGGGAAAGAGAAGTACAACCTGCTGGAATAAATAATACTTAGGGGAGGTCTGAGCTGATTGTAAGTATCTACAAGGACTTTGTGATATACCTTCATCTTTTATTCTCCTCTAAATTAGGAGCCAACAGATAGATGTATGACACGTTCTAACTAGCTGCCCAGTGTCATCTTTATGTGAACAAAAAAAAGAAGAAATTAATGGATCCGTTGGAAGTGCATGGAAAATACAGAGTAACAGAGAATAATACTCAGCATGGTCAAACAAGTATGTCCAGCATGATGGGAAAAAAGTGCTCATTGAAATACTAGGTCTGAAAATTGCCTGACTTTCCTGGGGGAACTACCTCTTTGCCAGTACTCCCATTCCCAGGTGAAGAAAAGAGATTCAAGGATATGTGCTTTACACTCCAACTTCTTAATAAGTGCCAGTCTGGGTGTATTTTTCTAAACTTATGACAACAGATCCTGAGCTTTTGTTGTTAAAATTAAATTAATAGAAGCAGAGAGGTTAGGTTTAAAATTACTTCTTTGTGGACATTAAGTAATGTTAGAGAAACAGTGAGATTATACTAAGTGACATGGCCTTGAGCCTGTCACCTCCTTTTTCCTCTGCTTCACAAGCCGTTTTTCCAGCAGACAGTCTTGTACAATATATATAGAATGGGGATTTGAGTTACAGTGTAATGTAGGATTACATTTGGCACTTGGATTAGGGCCCTTACTTCCAATTCCCCTCTGGTTTGCTGTAAAAAACTAATAAGTATGTGTCAGATCCTTTTCTCTTTTACAGAGGTTTGTGACAGGGATAAACCATATTCTCCTGTTATTCTTGTTAGCTGAAGGCTCAGTGATCAGGTGCTGTACTGTTTCCCTCATTTATTCAGCCCAGTGTTACCTTCAGTTGTGTCTTGATTGATTTGAAGTTACTTTAACATTTGTAGCCCACAGAGAAGATTAGAACATTTCCATCTGTCTTTTGAAGACTTTCTCTTAGGATTTCAAGTATGACAGGGCAGCCATGACATTCTAGATCTGGAAGAAAATTCAGTGTCTAACTCATTAAGTGGGATTTAGGCAGAAAGTAGATAACAGAAACCAGGACCTGGAAAGTCATGGTCAGCTGTTGCCTGAGACTTGTGACATGTAAACTTTATATATATATATATACACAATTTTATTATCTTTGACATGGAGCAGACACTGAATCCATGCCATTGCATGTGCCTAAAAGCACCTTGACCTGGCTGATCAGCACAGTACCACCTGAATGGGACTTTGAAAACATAACAAAGTTTGGTTTCAATTAGCTTTAATCATATTTAGGCCAGAGTAATCTTCTGAACTAATCATGACAGTTTCTCTACATTATCAGTAGAATAATGTAGGCAATTCCAAGGTGAGATTAATCTCCTCCTAAACTAAACTGAACCAAAATAGGTGAGATGAATCATGCCACAAAAGTGTCTCTTGCTCTCCATTAACTGTACAGGGAATGGAATAGAATAAATAGAGTCATTAAGGTCAGAAAACATCTCTAAGATTATTGAGTCCAACCACCAACCCAACACCACCATGCCTCCTAAACCATGTCCCAGAGTGCCACGTCTAGATATTTTCTGAACACCTCCAGGGATGATGACTCCACCACCTCTCTGGGCAGCCTGTTGCAATGCTTGACCACTATTTCGGTAAAGAATTTTTTCCTAACATGCAATCTAAACCTCCCCTGATGCAACTTGGTGCCATTTTCTCTTGTCCTATCGCTTGTTACTAGGGAGAAGAGACCGACTCCCGCCTCACTACAACCTCCTTTTAGGTAGTTGTGGAGAGCGATGAGGTCTCCCCTCAGCCTCCTCTTCTCCAGGCTAAACAACCCCAGTTCCCTCAGCTGCTCCTCATAAGACCTGCTCTCCAGACCCTTCACCAGCTTCATTGCCCTTCTCTGGCCATGCTCCAGCAATTCAATATCCTTCATTTTCTGAGGAGCCCTAGACAAGTATCTCAGATGATGGCATTGGAAGTTAGCTGAGATGAAGCCTACCTCTTCATATTCTTCCTTCTAGCTCCCTGAGGGATTAAACATAGGGTGCATTCTCAGGGCATGCATAACAGACTGAAAAGACTGTCCATTGCATAAATGCAGCTAAGACTGCCACTTTCTTTAGAAGAAAGGTCTAGTTAGTGTCTTTGTGTCATATTTCATAACAGTCTAGTAGCCATGGTAACTAACAGTGGACAATCTGTTGGTTGAGATGGCATCCAGTGATGCCATCCTCCTAATGTACTTCCTTGCAAGATCACTAGGCAAGGCAGAAATTGAGACGGAAGACAGTAGGACTGTCTCATACCAGTGAAAGAGAGGGATATTTGTAGTGCTTCTGTAATATAAGATTGCTCTTTCCCTCTCCTGACACCTGATGTATGATGCACTCAGTGGTGAACGACTTAAGATTTTCATGGCTGATAGATTTAATTTAAAATCTATCGTTAATTATTTTCAGGAATAAGCTTGCCAGTTCATCAATTCTAGGTATGTTCACTTTCCTGAAACAATTGTTTTGCACTACTGAAAACTGTAATCACTCTATTCCTATTATTTCTATTAAGCTTATAAAGGTGTTTCAAACAACCGATGGCATACAGTGAATCATATTTGTTCTTTGTTGTATAATGAAAAATGATTGTTTCCTACAAGAAGCTAAAGCGGGTGATATTTTTAGAGTGAAAATGTGAATAATTAAGGTTTGAAATATATGATGTTACTGCTTTGGGCTGTCCCAATTGCATTTAGGAAAGAATTGGTGAACTAGTTTAACCTCGTGGTTTATGGTATCATCACACATCTCTTTGTTTGCTCTTCTGCTACTATACATCAGTGGAACATTGCTCTGCTCTCTTTTCCCAGAGTAATTACATACTGAAAGTAGGATAGCATATAATAGCTACTATCATGATGCCAATACAGCCTCCTGAAGTCTTTTTCCTTATCATGTTATTTATAGAGAAGTTAGTAATTTTGTCAGAGAAGTAAATTCCTTAAATGGTTTTATTATTTCCATATCCAGTTATTAAATCAATAGATTTTCAGACATAATGGAGGTTTGTTGATCCATGCTTCTACCTGAATGTAGTGGGCTGACCCTGGCTGGGTACCAGGTGCCCACCAAAGCTCCTCTATCACTCCCCCTACTCAGCTGGACAGGGGAGAGAACACATACCGAAAGGCTCATGGGTTGAAATAAGGACAGGGAGAGATCACTCACCAACTATCATCACAGGCAAAACAGACTCGACTTGGGGAAATCAGTTTAATTTATTACCAATCAAAATCAGAGTAGGATAATGAGAAAATAAAACCTAAATTTTAAAACACCTTCCCCCAACCCTTCCTTTCTTCCTGGGCTTAACTTTACTCCCAGGTTCTCTACCTCCTCCCCTGCCAGCAGCGCAGGGGGATGGGGAATGGGGGTTGTGGTCAGTTCATCACACATTGTCTCTGCTGCTCCTTTGTCCTCAGGGGGAGGACTCCTCACACTCTTCCCCTGCTCCAGTGTGGGGTCCCTCCCCATGGGAGACAGTTCTCCATGAACTTCTCCAATGTGAGTCCTTCCAATGGGCTGCAGTTCTTCTCAAACTGCTCCAGGTGGGTCCCTTCCATGGGGTGCAGTCCTTCAGGACCAGACTGCTCCAGTGTGGGCTTCCCATGGGGTCACAAGTCCTGCCAGCAAACCTGCTGCAGCCTGGTCTCCTCTTTCCATTGGTTTCACAGGTCCTGCCAGGAGCCTGCTCCAGCATGGGTTTCCCATGGGGTCACAGCCTACTTTGGGGGCATCCACCTGCTCCGGCACAGGGTCCTCCATGGGCTGCAGGTGGATATCTGCTCCGCTGTGGTTCTCTGTGGGCTGCAGGAGGGCAGCCTGCCTCACCATAGTCTTCACCACAGGCCGCAGGGGGATCCCTGCTCCAGCACCTGGAGCACCTCCTCCCTCCTTCTTCACTGACCTTGGTGTCTGCAGGGTTGTTCCTCTCACATATTCTCACTCCCCTCTTCTACAACATTTGCTGTTGCATAGGCTTTTTCCCTGCCCGTTCTTAATTATGTTAACCCAGAGGCGCTACCACCATTGGTGATTGGCTCAGCCTTGGCCAGCGGTGGGTCCGTCTTGGAACCGGCTGGCATTTGCTCTATCAGACACAGGGCAAGCTTCTAGCAGGTTGTCACAGAAACCACCCCTGCAGCTCCCCACCACCACAACCTTGATATGCAAACCAAATATACTAAAGAAAGCCCATGCAAAATAAATCAAGAAGCTTCAGACGTATTTCAGAAAAAAATAAAGACCGACAAACCCTTACCTCCGTTGGTTTTGAATTGCTGGTTTTGTTGTTGTCATCAGTGTGGTTCTACAAGTAGTATCAGGTAGGTCACACAGCACCATAAGGTACCTATACAAGTAGGTCAGCATCGATGGGGATAGACTGGTGTCATTCTTTACATCTAGTGGATTGCAAAGTGACATCCCCTGATTTATTGCCTGTCTTTGACTCCTCTGTTGCTGGTAATGTTTTCTGCTGTTTCAAGCCCTAATTCTGGGTTTGGCTAAAGGTTCTGCATGCCAGCTGTTGTGGATATCACAAACTTACTCATTCTCCCCAGCAATGCCTCTGCTATAGAAACAAACTTACTAGGACAGATCACACTTAGTTTTAGATATCTGCATCACAGACATCTACCTTCTTCTAGGACATATTACTGTTTGACTTACTTTAGATGTCTTCCTTTCAGTGGCATGAGTTGCAGTCTCAGAGTGCTTATTTATCTGTAGACTATGTGGGTTTAGGAGCTTCAGCGAGGACTTTTGCTTTGTGAAAATTTACTTTTAGACTGATGAAGCTGCTTCAGTGAGTCATTGCTTAGACCATTCTGGGCTGCATGAGAGGCTCATAGGGGACTGTTGCCAGGAACTTCTAGCCCAGGAACTGACTACCTAGATGGCATTAACAAGAAGGAGAAGTGAAAGCTGCATTAAACATTGAGCTTAGTCCAGAAATTATCTAAACAGTGGCAGAAAGTAGAAAAAAAAAATCAGCTCATTGTTTCTGCCACCAAGATCACTTCAGGGCTTTCATCCAGTTGGGGTAGATCTATACCAGTAAATTAAGCCATTCCAGGAAAATATTCCTGAGTACAGAAACCTGACTGTCTGTACTCCTGAATTATTGAAGAGGCTTGGTACAGTTTTGGCCTGTGCTGACAGTTTTTAGATAGGGGGAGTCACGAGCCAGGGACCCAAACTCCAATATGCAGTCTGGATATAGATGCCCTATTTTGGGGAATAGGCAAGTTTAATGATGTGGTTGTGGACCATTTCGTGCCAGTTGCCTTCAGTGCCAGAGAATATGATTAATTTACTAGTATAGATACAGCCGGAGTGAATGCGTGTATTAGTTCCTGATAAAGTTAAATTGACTGCATTTTCTGAAGTTTTCCAGAAAGTTAGCTCCAACTCCTCTGTACTGTAGAAGCATTCTGTATTCACTGTCATTAGAGTGATAGCATATTTGATTAGTCTTCTTGTTTGTGTGTCCTTTGGCTGGTACCCAAACTGCCAGTAGATAGTTTTTCCTGTGCACATTGAGAAGAAGAACAAATGCATCTCAAAATGAACACTGATTTGTAATGAAAATAGTGTCCAGTGATAGGAAAGGCTGTATGAGCTGAAAGAAGTCATGTTGCTCTGGCCACACTGAGTTTCTCAGGTGTCGTAGCATGAGCTATTGTTTCTGCTACTCCCCATCATTCTTTTTCACAGGTTGATTTCTGAGCCTCTCATGTTTAACAGTCTCCCTTCATTGGAAAGGGAAATACAGTCCCTTGCAACTACAGATCTGTCAAAATTCATTACCACTGTACCTACAAAACTGTAACCTCTGGGAGATTATTTTAAAAAATTATTTAAAAAGAAGTTTCATAACAGTTGACAATATCCAATCAAAAATAAGATTTAATGTCATGCTGCATATTTACATAACAAAAATCTCTCAGGTAGCACTCATTTGTGAGAGATAGAGCTTCTATGAGCAATTATAGGTGACCCTTTCTTGAATACACCAATCAAATTAGCATTTCTCAGGACAAAAAAGTACCTTTTTTTTAACAATAAAAAGAAAAAGGAAGTAGTCTCAGAATAGAAAACCATAATGAGTGTCAGTAGTTCTCCCAGTGGGAATTATTCATGATTATGTCAACCTTTTTCAGACAAATTCAAATTCTGAGACAGAGAACGAGACCCACAGAACTAGGAACAGAATTTTTCCAGTCCATTTCTTAAAAATAAATGTATTGGTTTGACAAGTGAAGTAAGGATTCAGAATCTGACCTAGGAGTGGTAGACAGTTCTTTCTGATGTCTAATTATAGTCAATGACATATCTGCCAGGACAAAACCCCAAAGGAGGCGGGTGAAACATTTAACATTCAGTGATGAACCAGTTATCTGTCTGAAATAAATTGTTTTTATTCTGCTTAAGAATTTAGTCCCATGAATTAGATTCTTGTAGTTTTTTTACTCTTTTCTTGTTTGTCTTCACCCAGCTAAATTGCAAAATTAAGAGAACAGAACTTAATACTTGTTGTGAGTTCCCCTGTAATTCAGAAGCCTCCTTATAATTAGGGAAATTTTTTTTTTAGAGATTTCATTCTCCTGGAATGAATGCTACAAATCGCAGCACTGGCTACAGTTGTGCCTTCTATATTAAATGGACATAGGTTAAAATACAGACCCAGTCCAGGGAGCAAGGGTTAGAACCCGTGACTCTCCTCCCAGCTTAGTACACTAATAATAGGCTGAAGTGTGTTACGCCCTCTTTATAGTTCAATGAATCATGAGGGTTTTTTTTTCCCAAAGATGAACAGCTTCAATAATCAGAGCATAAAATTCATTTCCTCACTGCAAGCAGCCTGTGAATTTGTGGAAAGGCAAAAGATACCAGTATGTACTCTACCAAGCCAAAAAGGGTGCATAGTCAGTCTCACATATTTTTTAACTTGTTCCGTGTAAAGGGAAGAGTTACCATGACTGTCTCTTCCATCTGCCTTTTGTTTGCTTTTTGTTTCTATGCATTTACTTGGTTTTAAACACAATGAAGAAAGCAAGTATTCCAAAATGCAAAAATATAGGCAGACAGGTAAAGGTCTTCTCCAGACCCTCTCTTGGTCACTGAGACTCCACGTAATGGATTGGATTTAAATATTCACTTCTCATGTTGTTTAAAACCGGTCAGCTTTCTGACTCTGTGTTACAGGTGTTAGGCTTTGGGAATCCCAGCATGAGGTGCCAAATTCTTCTCTTGCATTTTATAAGAAAGTAAGGCATGACTATGTTCATTACCTCTTTTGCTTTTTATTACTGGGAACCATTTTTCTCTAATAAGTACAATCCTAGGTGTAGCAGACTCAAGAGTACTGATGTTTGAGTACGATTCCATGTTTGTTAGTTTAACACAAAGAATTCAGGCTTGAATTTTATTATCTTGATTTAATTTCACGTTAATTTAATTTTTCATTGACTAAAATTGTAAGAAGGTAGAGGTTTGTTATATTAATCAGGACACTTTTGATCCTTTTTTAATCTGTTAACAAAAATTGAATGCTGTGAGTTAGAGTCCCTCCTTCCTGCTATTTCTGTAGGCAAGGGGGAGCTTGTACTTAGAAGGGAACTAGTGTAACAGTTCTGATCTTTGTCTCAGTTTAGAGTCACTGCTGAGATGGCAAAGATAATAAGATTACAGGATGTGATCACTAGTGTGACAGCAACTCATAGAAACAAGATCAGCCTTTTGCAGCCTAGCTCTCAACCCTGCGGCCAGTGGGATAACTGTGACAATACAGAGCTCAGCAAAGGGATGCACAACACAGACGGTACATGGGACAAGTAGTTGGGTGTCCCTTGAAATGTATGGCCACAGCTAGACATTAATACTGAAGGTAGCAAGTATAAACCCAGATTAGATACATCTATATAATGCACAGCCACATTTCTGCTTAAATTGTAGACAGTTTCTATTCAGAATATGAATAGTTATCACAGTATGTTCAGTTCTTAGTCTTAACCCACGTCACTGTAATATGACTGCCTAACTGTCATTAGTTTTTCCAGGTTTATGTCACCTTAAGTGCCCTCAGCATGGTCCCCAGTCTTAAAGAAATAAAGTGGTGATGTTGATTAGGATCATTCAAGAGGGAGAGGGAAGAGAGGTGTATCTATCACCAACGTGAAGCACCAGAAAGACTGTATTCAGTACTGTTTCTTAACTCTCTGCTTCTCTGGGTCTGCAATAGTACTTTTCTTCCCCTCACAGAGATGATGTTTGATATAGTTTAATAATTACTTTAGTGCTTAGTATATTGGTATTGAGGAGATAAAAAGTCATACAGACAGGAAGGAAAGACAGGTGCCATGTTTCTTAATGTGAATTTTGATTGTCAAAGAGTCGAGATAAAACACCTATATTTTGTCCTGTCTTAATAATTTTTATTATTTTTTTCCACATGTACTCTTGATTATTTTATCAGTATCCCCAAATCTGATCTCATTGTTTGATTTTCAATTTGCAAAAAGTTTAGCACATTGTATTAAGTCTCTCTCCCTCTCCTCTTGCTCTTCACTGGGGTCTCAGCTTCTTTAATCTCACTTTTCAAGTGGGTAAGCTTGCACACTTCTGGGTAAGATTACCCACTTCTGTTTATGGAGTCTGAAGGGAGAGTCCAAAGGAGAAGGCACCTTTCTAGACGAATTGATTTAAAACACTTGAAGTGCATTTTTATAGTCTGAGAGCAAAGGGGTTCCTTCCTCTTAGCTTGATGGCATTTCTATTTCTCTGTGTGGGTAGAACCCAATACCTCTGAATGACGCATCAGTTAAAAAAAAAACAACTGAACAAAGGTTCCATACAGTCAGTACCCTGTCAGTTTTGAGTAAACCCTTCACCTTTTTTCTGCCCTGTCTCTCAATAGAATTGAACAGATGGATATCTCCCAGGATAAAAGACAAGATGGAGATGGAAAGCTCCTTTGCAAAGAAAATGATGAAAAGTACATGCTAAGAACTGTTAAAAATTCTGATAGTACTGAGAATGGACAGTGAAATGTACAAAGAATGCAAGCTAGGCAGAGAAGAAATCATAAACGTAATATGGAAAGATTAAAGGGGATTTTAGATTACTGACAGAGAAAAACAACATGCATAAGAAGGAATGAAAGGGAAAGCAAAAAATTGAGGGTCAGCAACCACTTGGTGTGAAAGAAAACATTCACCTGGAGATGTTTCTAAAAGGCAGAAACATCACAGGTGTGCACACTAAACAAATGATGTGAATAGAGGAGTGCAAAGCATTCTTGTCTGCTATGAGTTGGAGCGACAGACACAATAAGGAAAGTAAGACTTGTATATATGTTGTCATAGCAGTGCATGGTATTTCACAACCTTGGAAAAGACTGCCCACAGGCAGGAGTGGTTACAGCAGACACACCAATGAGTTAATTAACTTCATACAATTTTTGCTAGTTTAAGTATAATTGAAAGAGTGGGTTTATTCATTGTTTTAATCCCTGTACTGGGACAGTTTTTAGAATACAAAACATGGATTTAAAGAACAGTGACTGCCATATAAGATGAAGCTAAAGCAGTTTAGGTAGGATACAGCTCAAAATGTGTTGGTTTCAGGTCTCTGCTAATCCATATTAGCATTTCAGCTGAAACACTTTAGTGAGGTTGATTAAATCCTTCTCAGGCTTCCTTCCATCACAGTATCTGACCTCCAAGTTCTTCTGTGAACTGGGGAACTGGATAGAGAGCTTTAAAGTCTCTGGACTCTCATGTTTGTGTCTGAGCATCCAATCACATTTGTAGTGTCCCCTAAAATAATTCATTTTTGTGTGTATATATGTACAAACACAATTTCATGGTCTTATAAAGGGATGGAGATATTATCTTTGGTTGTGTAGTTAAGACATTTACTATTTTCTCAAGTTATTGTCTAACACAAGCATTCCATAAATGCTATCCATAATTTTTTCCCTGAATGAAGTCTTTAACACACTTTCTTGGATTCATGAGATAGAAAATAGAAGAAGCAGAAGAATAATTAATTTTTTTTGCAGTATTTCCTATCTGAATCCTGTGGGATACAGCTCTTTACATGTGTGAGGGGGGAGGAACGAATAGATAGGACAAGGGAATAATATCCATTCTGCCCTAATAACTTATGAGCCTCTTGACATGTTTTAATCAGATTTTACAGAAAAAAAAGAGTTCTTTCACAAACAGCTGGTTGAGGGAAGAGTCTCTACTTAGGCTGTCCCTGAGGGAAACTTTACAAGATTGCAACTTCTCTTAATCACATGTAGCATAAAGGAGAGAGGCACTGTAACTGTCCTAAGCTATGGGAAAATACTTTGTCAAAGATTGTGCATTAATAAGCATCAAAATTCCACTCTTTGATCAAAGTTTCTTTCCTGAAGAAGTCTAACAAAGATCAGGTTTAGGCCTTATAGCTGTAGCAGAAGTTAAAAATTCAAAGAAAATTGAGACATAAATTCATGAATGGCCAGGCTTCATTAGTTCTTCTGTTTGTGAAGCTACTTGTGGTCTCACTGAAGCAGCTGGTGATGGGTTAGATTACATTATCACATTCTGCTCTATATTAGGAAAGCTGTGAGAGTTCAATTCTCAGAAGACTGATAATGGGTCATAATCTTCCTGACAGTATTTTAAAAATATCCAACACTGACCTAACTCTCTGCTTATTGAAAAAAATTTAATAACACTTTCATGAACTTCTTCATTCTCATTGCTTATCACCTATCAATTCATGCTAGGACCACAGCCTGAATTTGGACTAGTGAATTAAACTAATTTCCAGCTGACACAAAATTTTTTGCTTGCTTTGATAAGCTAACCCTTCTTTTCAGAAAAAAGGAGGAGAAATCCACCTACTGCCATGGGATCCTTACCTGTCATGACAGCAGGAAACCCAAGAGGGGACACCTACAATATTAAAACCATTAGTCTCAAGGAGTGATTCCTGACTGCTACACCAAATGATGCTCAGTGATGTACCCAGTCTGTTCATGTCTCACCTTTTCTTGAGTAGACTCATGCCCTTTCTATAAAGCTCTTGGTCCTTGGCTTCTTTGAATCTAAGATGAAACTTTCACGTATAAGTGTGCATGTGTGTATGCACAGATGAGTAGGAGGTATGGTGACTATGCTTCAGCTTGCAGAACATGGTTTTTTATGCCACGAAACTGATGCAAGTCATGCATACCTTATGAAATGGCACTTAAAATATTATATTATTGGAGGGTATAAACCTTCTGGCATAGTGTCAGAGGACTTTTTGGTGGGGAGCAATTCAAAGCTTGTTCCACTTTCTGGAAGCTGTTCCTGGAACAAACCGATCTGTCAGAATGCTCCCCAAATCCTGTTCCAAAGGGAACTATCTGATTTGGTGGTGACTGGATGAACTAAAATTTGTGCAGTGAGGACGACTCTGCATGTCATCCTCAGTGATGAGATGCAGTGAGGAGAGTAGAGGACCAGTATCTGGTTTTGGCAGTGTAGGAACATTTATTGCCTTTTAGTAAATAAAGCAGGGACCAAATGGCATGGCACTACTTATGTTGCTTAGATCCACAAGGCAAAACAGAGGTCCTATCCAGATCCACAATGAAAACCATTACTAGCATGTGGTCTTCCTTTCCCTGTGCCTGAACAATGACTGGGAGAGTGAGCATAGCTAGGAAGATGCTTACAGTTAAAGAATAAGAATGACTGAAGGCTGCTGTTTGAACTAATGCACTGACTGAGTTTTTCTTACTAGGCTGGATACAATCAAAAACCCCATGGTTTTTACAGCTGCTTATTCAACATTTCTAGTAAGGGAAAATAATTTTGTTTTTAAGGAATAAATATTTAAGAAATACATAATTTTAATCAAAACTAATAGGTGCCTTCAAAGCAATTAGTTGGGTATACTTGCCTCTTCTCCTAATTTCTTTAAACTGCAATTATTGAACATTTATTTTTTGGGTAACAATTTCAAAATTAAAATAATTTCAATTTCCTTTTAAATGTCTTTCCATTTAATTTTCCTCATTAAAAATAATAAACAATGTTTAGATGTTAAGTGGACTGCCCATATCTACTTTTTTGGGGGGGGGTAAAAAGTATAAAATGCTACAGAAATTAAATAGTTTTCATGTTATTACCCTTAATCACTCCAAATGGCAAGAGTAAGATGCAGAGAAGAGATACAAGATTCTGTTTTAGAACCCCTTTAAATTTGGGTTAATTTAAAAAAAAAGGAATGAGAAATAAGGATGGAGAGGAAAGTCTCACAAAGAAAGATGACACTCATTAGAAACAGTTTCTGGACACGCTTATATGTCTTCTATTAAAAGAATAAAAAACAATTTACTTGTACTTATATACAGCATATTTTTTTATATCCAAGTACTTAATAAGTTAATTTGCTCTTTCAGCACATCAACTTGTTGCTTCTGTATTTACTCTTTGAACAGCAAAATTCCCAGTCTCTGATGAGTCTCAGGGCTTAGTTGTGCTAGATGCTCTCTGAACACAGAGCAGTGTCTTTAGTCCCACTAGTATAGGATAAGGCAGGAATTAATGCTGCCTGGAATAAGAGTTGTTAGTTTCATATGTCAAGACAGTTGTTCTCAAAAAAAAAAAAGTATATCAGAAAAGGGATGCTATGGGACAATCCCAACTCTTATGTAAAATCATAGCCTTGTTCAAAACACACGACCAACACATTGCCTCAGGTAAAATATCCAGCTGAGTGGAATCTAATAAATCTTTAGATTCAGTTTATTATTTTTCTCCCTGAAGTTACTGTTAGTACTTGAGAGAGAATTTAAAAAAAGAAAAAAAGAGGAAGAAAAAATGCCTGTATTTTTCAGCCTTGTTGGTAGCCTGCTGATTTTCCATACTCTGCTGTGCTCCCCTGCTTATCTTCTATTCTACTTCAGCAGTTTTAACAGGTGTATGTGGATCATTGGGTTGGCTGCTTTCCATGTGTTCTGGTCTTGCTTAAGAAGGTGCTCTGCTATCTACAACATTTTGTTTTCTACTGCAGAAATAGGGTAGTATTTTCCATTAAACAGCAACCTTGGCCTTAAAAAGATTCACCTAGAAAACGACATCAAAAGAACTCTACTGGCTGGCCTTCAATTACCAAAGGATGGAAATTCACAGTTAAAGATAAAACCTGGGAAACCTGAGTTCAGCAGTGCTCTCTGTGGGTAGTCTTAAGGCAATGACAAAGCCTAAGTAGGTAGCAGGGCTTTGATTTTTAGCTGTGCTGTCTAGTTTGTTTCAGTCAGCAAAGTAATATTCTTTTCATTAAATATTTAATTTGAATTTCCATGTTTAACTGCAATTTTTTGACTTGATACAAAATCTTGTGTGCTTGGGGCCATTACGATTGTACTATCATTTTGTGCTAAACCTGCCTGTTCTCTGTCTTTCTTTTTCTCTTTGTTTTTCTCTCTTTGTCTCTCTTTCTTACTTCCTCTTTCTTAATTTCTTTGCCTTTCTCTTCCTTTCCCTTTCTTCTTTCCTTTCTTTCTTCCTTCCCTCCTTTCCCCTCTCTTTGACTCAGCACCTCTTTCCCTCTTTCTCATTCTCTCCCTCCTCATTCATGTGCTGTGCACTCTTCTTCCCAGTTAATAGGTCTCTTTATGTCCAAAGGCTGTTTAAAAAAAAATATTAAAGAGTGCATATTTTAGGAACATTTGTTCCCCTTTATTTTCCTGTCTATTTTATTTTCTTATCTCCAGTGAAGTTACCTGACCCCTGGCTCAGGCCTTATTGATAAAGACTGTCTAAAGATAAGAAAGGTAAAGAGAAAATCTTCAAGAAAACACTCGATGCTGAGTCTCTTGATACCAACAGTTCTTTGCTACATAAGAAACAGACAAGAAAAAGACTGGAGTCCAACAGGACATTAGGGCTAACCTAATTTATTTATTAGAGCTTGAATTTCTCTCCTCATGACCTGCTAATTTGTTTTGTCTCCAGCAACATCAGTAATTCACCGAAGAAAGCAGATACAAAGGTGATTTTTATTAGTCATTTGGTGAATCTGTGAATGGCTGTGCCTGTCAAAGGCTCCTTTTCATTCATACTAGCAATAATTTCTTCTGCATTAAGTAGTCCATTTGTATAAGTGGAGGTCATTAAAGCTCCTATGAGAGCCTAGTGAAGTAGATTTGGACGAGTTCCACTTGGATATGTTGCTATTCTCCATGTCAGATGTGGAATATTATTTCTGAAAAATTGTTTACAACAGTGAAGATAAGGGAAGAAGGATGGTGTTGTCATACTTTTTCCAAGGTTTTATGCAACTCTAATATGGATTTACGTTATACACTGTATTTCATATTCATGAAAAAAAAAATCCCCCTATCTTTATCTTCCCAGAATTCTCAGATGCAACTCACTGCAACATTTGTAGGAAGTTCCTTATTAAAATACTCATCCTGAGGCTGAAATAAGAAACAAAGATATTTTAGGTTATTTTTTTGTCTTCCTACTTCAGGGCTGGAAAGACCTCCAATATTGTTTATATATTTTTGAAGGACATAGCTTATCACCAACTCCTCAGTTTTTGAGGGATGATGTCTCAGATTCTGTAACTTGGAAATCCTTCCCAGGTGGATATTGAGCATTCTGAGTAGTATGAAATATTCTAGATCACTGTCCTGGCATAAAGATGGTTTGGAGTAACACCACACATGATAATATTTTTTGAGTGTAAATGACAATAAATTTTATCAAAGATGTAACTGGGAACTAAAAAAAAAAGATTTTTCACATGTCTGAAAACTTCCCTGATAGTGATGGATGAAAGATCTAAAATAATACACTTACTCAGATTACTTTAAACAGTGTCTTCTATCTTTAATATCTAATCTTACCAATGCAATTGTCCTGGACAGCTTGTGTATGAAATCATTGTTATTCATGTTCACCATGGTAGTGCCTAAAGACAATGTCAGATCCAAAGAGCTTGCCATCTAAGTAAATAAGACAGACACAGAATAGGGAAAAACAAATACTAACACAGTTGCCTCACACTTCTGTAAAATTATGCTTTATGGGGTGCTGCAGGTGGCTGTTGCTAATTAAGGCATAATATTGAATCTTCTCATTTCAACACTTCATTCGTCTTCCTCTACGCTCACTGATGTGTTCTTCCTTTTTCTACATTCTCTTCCTCAGAGAGGAGTAAGGATCAAAACCATTTTAATCTGTGCTATTGCCAAATGGAATGACTTAGCAGTCAAAGAACAATTGACTTTCAACAAGACTTAAGCTCATAAATGTCTTTTAACAAGTCCTTCTCAGCTTTCTTCAGTCTAGTGCTGCCTGATAAGTATGCCTTAATATCTCCTTTGGGGCTGGATCAGTAGAATTCAGAAATCTAGGTTTACTGGTGAAATCTGAAGATTTTTTCAAGTTATGGAGGAGATGATTTGCTGTCCAGGAAAGTGATTCAAACAGCTTATTTTTAAATGCAATAGAACAGCTGATAAAATTGCTTTTAGGAAGCACCTAATTACACAATGCAAAAATTTCCTTCGCGTTGTGTTTTTATTAGTATCTGGGCACAATATATTTGTTTAAATTCCTTATTGTTAACTAATTATTATAGTTTAAATAAAATAGTACCTCAAAGGTGTTCAATTACCACTTTTCCATACAATTCCCGGTCTTGTTTAGGAGTTAGGAGAGGCTGGGCACCTTTCCCAATAGGAAGTCTGGAGTCAAGCATCCTTTTTTTGGTGATTGAAGATTTTAACTTATATTCCTGTGCTTATTGGACTCGATGTCAGAGAACAGTTCTGGGCCCATTTAGTTGGCTAAATAGGTATGACCCACATGAACTAACCTGTGGTTTCCACGTGTACACAGAAGCACATTGTTAGGTGGAACTAGATGTTTACCTTCCTTCCAAGGTCTACTGTTATTCATCTTCTTATTAGACAAGATGCCTAAACTTGCCTAAGTTCCTGAAGCAGGTCTGACAGACAAAGACAGACCTGGCATAAAAATATATCACAGCAGTCCAGTTTTTCAAAACTCAGCTGGCAGTGGGGCAGCTGCTTCCTTCTGCGTAATTTCTGCATAGTAGCCAAGTAGCTGGAGCAGTCACCACTGAGCAAGAGACATGAGTTCTAGACTCCTCAAGTTCACCCACTCCACTAAATGTTTCCAAGCGTGTGTTTGGGAAATTTCTGAATGAATCTGCTGAGGATGAGCTATTGTGAATGTAGGAACAATTGTCAGAGTCCAGAAAAAACCCCAATGTCTATAGTTTGGAGGAAAGTATAATCCAAATATAATGAATAGCACTGAATGAGGTGTTTGTATCCCACAAAAGGGTAGGTGTTCAAACATGTCTTGTTTATAATGATTGTTTCTGGAAATTGTCTTGATCAGTGTAACCGTAAGATGTGTCTTTCTCTTAGTACTGACTACAACAAGCCTAAGTACTTAATTCTAACATCTTATGTGATCCTGTGGGGATGAAGCTTTTAGTTTTCAGTGCATTAGGGTGCTCTGATTCTGGGAAGAATTCATTGGTCATCTTGGCCAGTCAGCTTAGGATCTCTGTAAAGCCAAGAGAGATATAATTACTTTTAAGGTGCATTTGTTTTAGCTTGTCTACGTTTGCTCAGAAGATTCACACCTCAGAAATGACAGTTCTCTTTACTACTTCTAAGAAAAGTCTAGCTTAGATTTAATCATTTAAATTTTACACATTTTCAGTGACGTCAATCCCTTTCTCTGAATATGACTGCAGTTGTCTACAAATGTGACCTTAATATGTAAAAAAGATAATCCATCTCCTGGGCCTTCTGTGACTTTTTGGAAGATAAAGGCTATGAAAATGTTGGATAAACTGACACATTCATTTTCTGCAACTATGGGTATTCCTTCAGCCTTTAGAAATGTTCAGATTCTTTAATTACTCATAATCAAACAACTAAGAAGTGGAAATTCCTGTTAAGTTTCTTAAATTTCAGAAGATCTGAGGTTGTTTTGTGATCTGAAAGTTGATTTCCTAAGACTGTGTGATGCCTTACATTAATTTAGTAATAGCTTATTTGTTTGCAAACACCTGTGATTTTATAATTTTCATCACGTTCATTAACAGAGCTTTGGTTGCTTAAAGGCAGCCTCCTTAATGCGCTCTAGACCATGTTAAAAAGCAGCACAAAATAATAAGATATTTAATAGTAATTTTCTTCTGATATTTTCTTTACCACTAGATCACAGGGAAAAACTTTCTAATCTCCCCATTATTACTGCATTGTTCTTTATGGTATTAAAAGCTGCAGATCATGACAAGAGAATGACTTCTATAGAAAAAATGGACAGTGACAATTTATTTACAAAGGAGGCTCTTTAAAGTAATCTCAAAATCAGTTTCATATATCAGAGCTTAGAACTGTAAACATGATGTTTACTTCAAAATATTGTAATGAATATTTAGTATAATAATGAACTCAGGACAACATTAACATAAATTAAATGATTAACTGAAATTTCTTATTATTGGTTTTTCTTTCTACTTGTTGAGCAACAGAAAATTGCCTGTAGAAGTATAGAAAAGGGAAAGAAGCACAGCGGGATTCCCAGAGGTGGAAGCTTTTCCTCTCATTACCACTTTGCCCCATTCTTTACAATTATACTTTGTCCAAAGAGTTGACATGTAAGCCTATCTGTTTTGATAGCCTTATTTCAAACTTGAGTTACTGGTAATGTTACTAGCCAATTCTCTCAAGCCCTACAGAGTGATAAGACTAATAGGAGAGAATGATGAATGAGTGTAGAGGCAAGGCTCTAGACTAATTATAATTTTTTTTTTTAAAAGACTGTGAAAGGAAAGTAGTTCTTTGCCATCAGGGAAGGAAAGAAATATGAACATCTTCAGATCATGCAGCTCAGATGACTTTAGGCAATTCATAACCAACTACTAAAATAGAATATACTGTCAGCAAACAGAAGAAGTACACGGTATGGTAACAGAAAACAGGTTTGTCAATGTATCTTCCACAATTTAGTAGGTAATAAAATGAATGTGTTAAACTGTATAGCATTCAGAAATATGGATAAATCAAAATCAGGAATAGGCCACTACTGTAAAGTAATCCTGCAAAGAAATGTAGGTCTTTTTTAAGTGAAATCATGTTTACCAGGTTAACCCCTTGCCCTTTTTGTTTTAAAGATAGATCTGAGAACAAATGCATCTGGGCTTGACATTGAAAGCCACAAAGGAAGGGCCCCACGTGTCTTTGTGTTTTTCCTTTATGAAATCACAGCATATTAATTGGCTACTGTTCCTTCACTCATGTCATAATGTTCAGTCATCAGATGTGCATGGATCAAGTCATCCCTTCAGAACTAGTTTGTTTTGCTGTAGGTCTTCAATGCATAGGCTTGTTTGTACAGTGAGGGACTTTATAAGTTTGGTGGGGTCAGTGGTTATTCAGGGGTCTTCCAGAGAATATCCTGATGCTGGTGACTAAAAAGAGGACTATATTCCAATTCAGTTTTGATTAAAACTCTTGGTGCCAGGAAACACTGTGTAGTGAGTTGTCTTCTAAATGTAACGAAGCACAGATGAGATCTGGCACTGAACGTAGTACAAAGACATAGAATATGAACAGATGTAAGCTCAACTTCATGACCTTCACAATGACACCCTTTATAAGAGCAGAGGTGTTACCTTTTTTGAATTGTCTTATTTCTAGCACCAAAAACATATTTACACACTTAAATATGCTTCACAATACTGCTTGGATAAAGCATACTTCATTTCTTATCCAGATCTGGGTTTGTAGTATAGTTGTGACCTGGTTAAGATTTCCCTTTTTTCAGTCTGAAAGTCACTGCACTTCACCAGCAGAAAAAATTAGTTCTTTGTAGGATTATCAAAAATATGTGGAACATGAAATAACTAGTCCTGCCTGAGTGATGGATTTAAAGATACCTAATTTAAGGCTACCAGATTTAAGGTTATGGTACCTAATGAAACATTAAAGATAGAAAAGGGTTGTATATATGTGGGGTGCACACACAGTGGGAAAGCATCCTTCTTGAATAAAGTATCACTGCAGGTTTTAGATATTAATAGCATGATGTAAATGTCAGCAGCTTGGACTAAGTCTGGATTTGATATTGGCACTTTATGGTCTGTGTTCAGAGAAAGGAGACAGTCCTTCATAAGTTGCCATGGTAAGAGGTAGTGTGGAAAAGCCTCAGGTAGACAAATGAAAGCAGAGTCAGGGTGTGATTCACCTGACTCACTGTAATAATCTAGAGCCGTCCTAGATACATAGAGTACTCCTTCTAATCTCCAGCTGCTGTGTCAGAAAGGCATGGGATTGCCCTGTGTTCTGGCTCTCAGCTCCACTTTTATATCTCAGGTGCATTAGAGTATCTCAGACAATATGAAATAACTTATATTTATGTAAATTACTCGCTCCCTCAGACTCCTTCACTACTTCTATCTCATAGATCTAGGTATGCCTGTTCCTCTCTTTATACCTCAGCTTCTCTCTTCATGGTGAATGCCTTTCTGAAGCGTTGTGCTTCCTCCAGCATCTCCCGATGCTGTTCAGTTGAAAGACGTGCAGCTCTGTGCAGGTCAAGATTCTAACCTGTCTTGCACCCACCATAATCTGCTATGTAACTGGATAATGCTTCAAAGCTGTATCTTCAGCATCTTTTCAGAAATCAGTCCAGCAAATTAGTGCCTTTAGACGTGAATCTAGAGAATAAGATAGAACTCCAAGTAAATATGGAATAACTTAATGCTTTTGTACAGCTGATGAATTTTAAACACGCTTTGTGCATGCTTTCATAGTGATCTTACTTGGGATTTAAAAGTGTGCAACAAATGTACATTTTTTTCCTCCTCCTTTCAGTTCTTGCTATTAGCCCTCCTATTCCACCAGCTGTCAGTGTAATTTGTAGACTGTTTCACTGGTTAAGCACACTAACATAAATCCCGTACATTTCCATGTCTTTAATAGGAGGAAAGCAGAACATGAGTAATGCTATATTGCAGAGATGTTAGGGGCGAAAAAAACCCCAACATTTTTAGTGATGGTGAACCAAAAGGCACAACACTCCTGGATTCTTGACTTCTTCAATTGAAACCTGTAATTTTAATGGGTTTTGGTTAGGGTTACAGATGAAATTCAGGTTCTGATGTAGTTACTTAACACATGAGGTCTCAGGGAGCTGCTCCAACTGTTATGATAATATATGAATGACAGGATTCTGTCACTGGCAGCTGTTCTACATGGGCCTTGTTATACATGGATGTGGCACTACATCCATGTCTAACAATTTGTCCTGCCAGTCAAAAATCTTGTCAAATATTGATCTGACATCAGATTCATGTATAACAAGTTTTTTGATTGACAGCTGAGCAACTGCCCAGAACCAAACCAAAACCCCACTGTTTTTAAAAGCTAATACTGTCAGCCAGTAATCTGTCTTTTCTGTAGCATTTACCCACATCTACAGTGTCTTGTATCTTTAATTTTATGTATAAAAACCCTTCAAATTGGTAACGTTATGAAGATTGGATTTAGCTTCTTAATGAATTTTAAAGATAAGAGCTGGTGTAGCTATGTTAACAAATGCTATAGAAAACCATGCTTGGCAGCTTCAATTTTGGTGCAGACATATGGGATATCAAAACAGCAGGAATAAAGTGAAAAGGCTGAGGGGAATTAAGGTGATGTGTGTAAGAAAAACATGTTAGACATGAGGTTTTAGAGCCTGGGTATTATCTTTAAAAAGCCCCAGAAAAAAACACCATCGGGATTTTTGAAGTTTATGGAAACTTGATCAGAATAAGAGTCTCATCACTTCTGCCTGCTTATCTCTTACAATATTTATGCTATTCTGAAGAAGATTTCTGGATTCTAGTGATTAGTGAGAGGAAGAGGAGGGGAAAGCAGTGGCAGCTTCGCTAAGATTTTGGCAGGCCTATGCAAAAGATGTTGTCACAGCCATAAGACACAGAAAGAATAAGGAAGAACATAAGCTAAAGTGAAGAGATTAGGCATTCATCATTGAAGCTGCCACAAAACCCAAATTAGTCAAGGTGTATCATCAGCAACAGAGAATTACCCAGGCAACATCAGTCACTGAAAGCAACCAACAATATGGCTCAGAATTTTATTGCAGAAATGCCATTAACAACATGAGTATGGTTTTGTATTTACCTTTAAAAATTGCTGTATCTAATGCGTCTGTTTTAGTAATTCAGGGAAAAATAAACACATTTAAGAGAACTTGTGCCATGGAACAGTCACACAGAAGTTCTTGACTGTTAAATAGAAAAAGGGTTAACAAATAGTTTTTCAGGTCAGCATTATAAACTAAAGTGTAAAGGGAAGTGGCTGATGCAATCCATTAAATAAGACTAATTATGATCAGCAGTTTAAGACAAATGGGAATCTTATTACTGACCGTCAGTGGGTTGTGGATCAAGCTCTAAGGGATCTCACCTACTTCACAGGTTGCCTTCCATCCTTTACTCCAACTGCTTTGAATTAATCTGATGACCCAAGGCATCCACTACAAGGATATAAAGTACCCCTTAATGTAGCTTAACTGGTTGGTTAAGTCAGGTTTATGGCTCCTTTGTGTTGCTCAAGTATTGCAAAGCATCCAGGACATACCAAGTCTAAAATCTGTAGAGACAGATTTTAAACACATATAAACATGTATGCACCATTTCTCCTGTGCTTATCTTCAATTTATTCAACATCTTAAGCCACTTAAAAAACATTAATTGAACCTTACAATAGCTCTGCATGCGTTTTACTTCGGAGGGCTTTATGTCTGTTTTATGCTTCAGTGAGCACTTGCACAAGGATGAAACAGCTTGCTTGGTTAGTTCTGTATATGCAATTCTATTTCTATATTATCGGTTTCCAATTACTTTTATTACTCAAACAAACAGCCAAATAAACAGGAGGACTGGAGGGGAGAGATGTGCACAAACACAGGCAAACAGAAATTTATGTACACATGTACATACAAGTATTTCCCTTTCAAAATATCAGATTCAGTGATGGAATCTGAAGACGTCCAGAGTCAGAAAACTATAGGACTGCAGGGCTTGGAGCAGAATCGAGCTTAAACTACTGAAAGCCAGCTTTCAGCTTTACTAACGAGGTCTGATGCTGTTAAGTTATGAGACACTAATTTGCTGGTGGGAATATGAGTTACATTTTTCTCCCTTAGCTACATGTGCCCCAGGATAGGGGGAAAGTAGGAAAAACTCTTTGTCAGCGTGAGGATTTTTGTGTGCTGTTTGTGTTTTATTCAGTGCAATCCATTATTAATTCCTACATTCCTAAAACCTCCAGCAATGTTGAAACCAGCACTTTCAACTTCAGCCTGAGCCGTAGTATCTATTAAGTGAGGCCTTTGAAATCTCTACATTTGAAACCACTCTCAAATCAGAGAATCTGGTAAAACTCTCTAGCCTGTGCATAAGTCTGTAAAAAGGCTTCTTTTCAAAGGATTGTATTTTTTTCCTCTGGGTTGAGGGTGGCTTCAGCCTGAGTGCTGATACTTCAGAGGTTTCCAACTACAGTCAGATGTGGCTGAAGCTGAATTCGAGATCGTAGCTTCAACAAAGAATAAAACTTTCAGTTCCTGAGACTTTTAGTTATTTTAAAATTAATTTTAAATCACAACATGGTCTCGTACAGTGTGTGGAAAAGTACACTTTTTTATTTTGGATGTTGAGAGCAGTAAGTGTAATTAAAACACATAGGAAGCTATTGCAAAAATCAGGAATTGTTTTTTTTTAAAATACACCTCAACCTAAAACACATTAATATGCACTGACTTATACAAACCTGATGTATTTCAAATAGAAGGAAACTTTATTGCACAAGCCAAACAAATGTTCTGGGATCTTTTTCCTACACCTGGTAACTCCCTGATCTAGCAAAGACAGTTATTGAAGTAACTTTATTCTATGACTGTTTTTTTCAAATCTTGGAATACAGACAGGTGTTTTCCAGGTGGCTGTCACATTATGATTTTATTTGGAATTTCTTTAGTTCTTCTGTACTGTGGGATTTTCTCTTTCATTTTCTTGGGTTATAACATCTGTCAGTTCTGTTTTATGGGTTTGTTTGTCTACAGAAAATGGAAAAAGTAATGATTGTGCCAAGGGACCTTTTTTTCTACCAACATCTATGTATCATTTTATATGACCATGAAGAATGTCCATTTATGACCTGCTTACAATGAAGACAATGGGCCTGATGCTTATATCAGTTACACCAATGTAAACCAAAAGAAGGTCCACTGTATTTCACCAGTGTAAAATTAAAGTAAGATTTGAGGAAAATATTTTCAAAATCAAACAGTATAAAAAGAAAGTTCATGAAAGTTCAAATATTGCTTTTAATAAATAATTTAAAATTAGTTTAAAATCTCTATCTTCTCCCCTAAAAATTTTCTAATTGGCCATAAGGGGAATAATACACTCTAGGCTTTTCAGCTGCTTTGAGAATACCGGATTTCTCGTGCCACACTATGTATCCAAGCTGTGTAGTTCTCTCACGACAGCTGCACATGCTGTCTTGAGTTATTAACTCCAGTAGGAAGCCTGAGGAGCTGCTGAGTAGCTTGCTCTCCAGCAGGGTTTCTACACTGGCCTTGTTGGGCTCCTGCATGGGAAGTGGGCAGTTTGGAAGAAGCCATCCTCTTAATAAGAACTCTTTGGAAGCTTGATTCAGATACCAAAAAAATGACTGCTCTTCTCACCCTGATCTGGGCTGTGTTTGGGGAACAGAAAGAAAATAAAGTCGAGGAAAAAAAAGTTGTCTTGTGCTTTGGCCATATCTGTATTTGTGGAGATTGATTCTTTAAAAAAAAAGATAATTTAAATTATCTAATGAGAATAAAGTTGGCTGGGGAGTAAACTGCTGTGCCCCAGGGTAGTTTTATGGAAATTTTCTCTCTGTGGTAGTATGTCAATATAATGGTGGCAGTATTGATTCTATAGGTTGGGTTGATAATTACTTTTGAGGTAGTAGATGCGGTGTTTACATTAACCGATATACATGTTCAATATTTAAAATTTTCTAATTAAATTGTATATCTGGACAGCAAGTTGTACAGTGGATGACCTGATTTTCAGTAGCTGAAGCACAGTATGATGAAAACTTTAGAGTGATAAATAAGTCAGTGAAGGAACTTATGAGGTACCTTAATTCCTTCACTACCTCTGCATTAGAACACTTATATTCAGTCAGTTTTGGAAAGGTGGGAAAATAAAAATATACAATGGATGTAATGGCTTCCTAGTGTATTTTGCAAGCAGTTGGTTGATGCCAAGTTGCTGAAATTTGCTATGTCTGTTGCCAAGGCACTGTAGCATTCTAGTCATAGGACACAGGCCAAATGGGCACAGGATCATGTCCATTACCAGGTATGTTATCAAAACGATAGATATTCCCAAACATGAACATTTCCAGTGGGATATATTGTTAACAAATTCCTCCATAGTGTGTGAATCAGGTATTTTGCAAATACGTATTTTCCTTAGTGAAAGGACCTCTTTTTTTTTTTTTCATATTCCAAAATGTCCTTCACTCTCCTTCACTTACTATTGTTCATGCAAGGTGCTCACTTCATCAAATTTCCGTGCATGATTAAAAAATAACTTACCTTCTTAATCCTCTTTTGCTTTCTACCTCAAATAACTTTTGACATCCAAATCTTCTATGGAGGTGAAGACAAAGTGGCTGAGTGAACATTTCTGACCACTAGCTTCATGCAGATAAGAAAACTTTTCCCCCCATATTAATGCCATCAGTAAACCTGAAAGAAGGTAGTAGCGAGGCAGGTGTCAGTCTCTTCTCCCAAGTTACTAACAATGAGAGGAAATGGATTCAAGCTGCATCAGGGGAGGTTTAGATTGGGTATTAGGAAAAATTTCTTTACTGAAAGAGTGGTCAGGCATTGGAACAGGCTGCCCAGAGAAGTGGTGTAGTGATCATGCCTGGAGGTGTTCAAAAGACGAATAGACGTGGCACTTCAGGGCATGGTTTAGGAGACATGGTAGTGTTTGGTTGACAGTTGGACTTGATGATCCTAGAGGTCTTCCCCAACCTTAATGATTCTATGATTCTATGATTCTAATACAAATCTGAAAAGACAAATAAAAGGGGCCTGGAATAAAATATATACAGGAAAATATTACACAAGAACACCTGTGTCCTAAAGTGAAATACGACAGCTTTTTTAAAAAGCAGACTTTGATCAAATGTTTGAAGAAATTTGATCTGTATATTTGGTGGATTTTTATTAAACCTTTGCTGTTAAACTAAAGGCAAATGTAATTGGCAAAATTCTGGTCTAATGGAATTCAATGACTAGCCCTTCATTGATTTCAGTGGGTTAAAATTTTCAAACTGCATGTGTATGTTGATTACATGTTCATTCGAATTTAGAAATAATATAGTGTAAACTTAGTACTACAATGTTTCTGAATGTTTAAATTGGAACTCATATTTAAAAATGGGAAGCAAAAGCACCTGCTCTATTTTTTTTTTCTCCAAAGCAATGGAGAAAGGTCTGGCTTTATTGACTTTTCATTCTATTTTATGGATTGGTGAGAAGAATAGAAAGGGGCTCTACCTCTCTATTCAGCACTAAAAAGACTTTACTTACTACCTTGGCTTGGGATGTGTGAAGGGTTAGAGAGCTCATACAAATGACTGGAACTCAAGATGAGAGGCTGCCAAAGTCAGCAACTACTACAGATGCTGATGAATCTATTTTCAGCTCCTGAAAAAAAGACGACTTTTCTCATCCATACAATAATCTCAAATTACTTTTGTGTAGCCATCTCTGTACTGTTTGGTTGTTCCTTGCCTAATTCTCTCAGTAAGAAAGTATGTATAGGAGTGAAATTTTGCTATATAACAGAGGGTTGTACTAATAAAATCTGGGTCAGCATTTGGTAAAAAAAGTAATGGTTGAAAGAGATGAGAAATCTGTGATGCTAAGCAAATGCAGTGAAATTTTTGATAGAACTTATGTATCTAAGCTCCAGTTATATATTATGTAATGTTCAGGGCAATCCTTTTCAGACTTTTAAAAGTCTTACGATTCACTGTTGAGATATAAATGTTGCAGAGATGAATATGTCAATCAGGCACTGTACAAAATAAAATGTTACTTAATAAAACCATGTCAATTTTTACAACTTACACTATTCAATGTAAGTCCTTTTTAAAAAGTGTAGAGAAAGGTCAGCAATAACAGAGGCAGAAAGTACAGTTATTTCTGTCAGATTTCTAAACGAGTTGGTCCTTTAGAAAGTTTTGATGGTATCCTTTAAAGATTATTACAAATCAATTATTCCTTTGTCTGGAAGAAAATAGGGCCTGTAATGTGATTGTTGTGTCAATACTAGTAATGAATTAGGTTTAGAAGCATGTAGAGATGCAAATTTCTACTACATGCTGAGTATTCATCCTGCAACTAATGAATATTCACTTGACTCTTGTAACCTAACCTAATTACCCATAAAGCCACAGATAGATTTCACTTGACCTCAAACTTTAAACTGTTAGCTGCTCCTTTGCCTGATAACGAAGTGATAATGCAATTATTTGTGTACCAAAGCAGAAAAAGGTTGATCCTCAGTAACATGCCAGTGAGGTGAATAACATGGAGAAAACTCAACAGTTTTAGAGAAATTCCATTACATTTTTAATTGTCTGCATAAGGAGTGTAGGTTTCTTTTAAGCATCCCACAAAATAATACCTATCCTAGGCTTTAGCAGTATCAGCTCTACAGGAAAGGAGGAAAAGAAAATAGATAAAGCAACCATAAGGAAAATAGGAAAAAAAGTTCCTCCACTTAGGCTTAACCCAAGTTATTATACGTTTATTTTGATGCCCTGCTCAAGACAAAATCCCTAATATAAGTGGATATGTGCCTGCATAAGAAAGGAGTCAAAACTGATGAAAGGTCTCTTGATTTTATCTTCAATTTTAACAGTGAGACTAAGGTCTGAGAAGTGAAATGCCCAAACACTGCCAGCTCTAGCTAAGAGAAATACATAATAAATAGAACCTGTGTCTTAGGAAATCCTAGAAAAACTAGGAAATTGCACCTGCACTTTCTGTATTTTCATATCACATCTGTATTTTCTAATGAAGGATTTTGCCTTCTCACTTTAACAATAAAGATTTTTTTTGGTATGAGTAAAGGCTGTCTATCTAGCCACATTCCCAATGACAGTAGTTAGCAGCTAGAGATCAATAGAGTTGCTTCAGCCTAGTGTTCCTTGCAGATATACAAATATAAACCTGTTCTTTCTTTGTGGACTTGTTTAGAAGATGATCTTCTCCTGGTTTAAGTTGTAACTTCAAGTTCTTCAGTAGTAATGCTTGTGGAAATTGCTCCTAGGCCCTCCTTCAGTCTTCCCTGCTTGTTCTTTTTGAAGGGTTATTTTTCCACTAAGCTCACTTTTATGATCTGGCCAACTCCTAGCATGACCAGGGAGAACGGTGGCTTACAGCACAGCAAACCAACAGCAAAGACTGGAACAGTCTGCAGGCTGCTTTATGAGGAGATTATGAGACTTCTCTCCTTCTCTAACACCAAAATTTGGGAGATCCAGTCTTACTGTACTCTTGCTTGTGTTTAAATAATTCTGAGAACTGACAAAAGTTTTAAAGTAAAAGTGAAAAGTTCTGGCTTTAACTTATCCATATACTGTAAATCTTCATCTTGGTTTTATAAGTCTTCCTTGTTTCTGTTTGTTGTATTGACAGTGATAGGTAGTGCAAAGAAGACAGGGCACCTGAAATACACTTGTGAATTCTTACCCCAGTGAACAAAACTACTACTTTACCAGTGTTGCAAATGTCAAAAAAGCTTTTCTGTCTAATTGCACTAGAAGAAATTAAAACAGTAAAGCTGGGGCATGGTGAAGACCAGGATGACACTGTCAACTTGTCTGCCCTGATTAGTACTGCTGAAACGGGGCTGTCCACTTGTTCCCTAGAGGAAAGCTAAGGATTGCCATCTTTCCTGCTTTTCAAATGGGATAGAAAGAAGTTTACAAAGCAAGTGCTTATGTTTTCCTTTTTAAAGCAAGGTGACTCACAAATGCCATGATTCCAGGCACTGTAGTGTACATACAGTATAGATCCCATGCAGCATCAGGAATTAGAAGCTAGTAAAACTTCTGGCTTTGTACCTCTTGAGCTTCACATGAATAGTAACAGGAAGAGATAAGAAAAACGGCTGCCAAAGCAGAGACAATGTTCTTCTGTACTTGGGAGAAATGGATCAGTTCTATAGCTCCACAAAAAGATGGGCTTGTCCAGGAAATCCTTGGTTGCTCAACAGCCCTGTACAAGCCTTGTCTATAGACCACGGTTAATAAGAACTGACGGGAGATGACTTCATTACTAAATAAAGCATTCCCCTTTCTGCCCAGTTTAAGACCTCTTCTACAGGTGAAAAAGACACTTAAATTTGACAATGTTTCACTGAAAGCACATATGAAAGGTTATGTTGAAAAACAGAAAAAAGTGAATGAGTTTGCTTAAATCAGTAAATTTCAATTATACTGCATCTGCTGCTTTAAAAAAGCTAATGTAGAAATATAGGAATAATGATTTGAGGATCTCTGGTTGCTGGCAAGAATATTTTAAGAAACAATGTTACTAAAGACTATGGGTCAAATTCAGCTTCGGTGTAGGTGGGTATAACTTCCACTGCCTTCAAGGAAAATTGCACTAATGCAAAAATAAGTGTTGCCGTATATGTCACTTTCCTTTTAAACTGAATAACTGGGAAATTATTTTAAAAGCAGGAAAGTTTTCAGATTACCTGTTGCTAATGTTGAAAAGATGCATGTAGTATTCTTGTAGGTAATTTATGGAGAGATACTTTTGTATTTAAGGTGTTTCAGAAAAAAACACTCTGACCTGCAGCTAAAAATAGTTGTGAATCCTACTTGTAGATGACAAGATGCCTCCTGAAATGATTTCTTTTGCAGTGTCTTCACAAAGTGACAGCATTCTCTCTGCAGGCAAACAAGAGAGAAAGAAAGAAAGAAGGAAAAAAAAAAAAAGGCAAAAAACCCCATGTAATGTTTCATGCCCAGAGAATTCACCTTTTTCCTGATGTAGCCTAACCTATTCTGCTTAGTCTATGTAGACCTATGAACTTAAATACAGAATTTGTAGGGAACAGTGTTAAGAGCGCTACTCTTTTATTATCCAAAAGAAATTAAGACTCCAAATTAAGACTCCAAATTAAGACTCCAAATAGAGGAGAAAAGATACCTTTTCTATGATTAATGATGCCAACAGGCTGTTTGATGTTCAATTTAGAGCACATAACCTATCAAAAATGACAGAGAACTCTACAGATTACCTCACACACCATGTGAATAAACCCCACTGGTTACCTCTGGAATATATCATACAGGAGAAGAAAGTTAAATATTCTCCAATTTCACCAGCCTCCATTTCACCAGTTTTCTTTATGGTACCCTACTAAAACCCACAACATGATGAGTTATGAATTGAGATAGAAATTAGCTGACATAACCTGTTATCATGCTGCAGTAATTCCCTAGGATGTGTGACCTCAGTCTGGATGGGACATTACAACAACTAAGAGAAATGGTGTAACTGAGAATAAAAATTATTTACATTGGCTTTTTCCCATTCTTATGCAAGTATACTTAGACTTATTATTTCAGGATTGGGGAGCATTGGGGTAAGACAGCATAATGCATGGCTGGTTCATATGGGTAGGAAATAGTGAAAGCAGTATATTGTGCCATTCTGTACCCTTTTGTACATTTGCAAAACATTAGAGTTACTAAAGCCTGCAAATTCCTTCCTTTTATGAAATTTAAAATAAACCCAATATGTAAAATCAAAACAGTAGATAAATGTAGAATTAGGTGATAGTTTCATGTTTTGGCCAAAAAGGCTGCCTAGGTGGAGTATGAAAGCTTTCTTATGTTAGATGACCTTTTGTGTTGTTAGTTAGATTGGACTAAGTGGAGTGCATATGCCTAACCTGCTGTTCCATCACTGTCTTATTATCATGGACATTTTCCCCAAAATATCATAAGTATCATGTCACATATAAGTCATACATATATCAAGGATTTTTGCCTAAATTAAAAAAAAAAAAAGAAAGAAAATTTTGCAGGCAAGATTGTGGTTTGATAACATTTTTTTTTCTGCTGGGGAAAAAAAAATGAAAGATTTAGTCTCAGGTTGTATTCATATTACCTTACTTGTGTCTAAGGTCATGGGAACAGTACTTAGTTCCCAATAGGCTTTCAGTTATACCATGGCATACACTCCTCAGCTGGACTACAATTCCCAAAATGTATTCTGGAGAGTTGTCTGACTGAATCACCCAGTGCCTTAAGGGAGCTTGACTGCGGTGCACCACTAATTGGTAGGGTGGGGCAATAAGGGAAAAACAAAGACAAGGTGCAAGGTGCCACTGTGTTTTAGGTAGATGAAACTTACTTCATTTTTGGTTGAGTTGACAATGAGATTCATCTACCTGAAATGCACAAAACACCAGGTGCTTTGTGTTGCATTTCCCTTTGTCTTTCAACATTTCCCACCCTGAGTATCTTGTTCTGCCAAAATGTCAGTTTTAAACGGTTTTCTTTGGTTTTCATATGTTCTAATTATTAAGAATTCTTGCCATTTTATTAAATACTTGACAAAAGTTACTGGATTAAATTACTCAATTTTTTTTCTTTTTGGGTGTAGCCACTGCTATTAGTAAAGTATACATTCTATTTTTTAAGTCCAAATGAGGACACATATTTGGCAGTGAAGAACATCTAGGTAGGTTTCTTCTTTTTACTCTAAGGATATTAAGTATTTTATTGGATGTCTCAAATATATTTTGAGCAGATTCTTTTTTTTTTTTTCTTGATAAAATACCTATAAAAAAGGTTACATATAAATGTGAGTCCTGTAGGTACTCCTGTACCTACATCCTGTAGGATGCCATCCAGGGGGACCTAGACAAGCTTGAGGAGTGGGCCCATGTGAACTTCACAAAGTTCAACAAGGCCAAGTGCAAGGTCCTGCAGGTTGGTCAGGACGATCACCAGTGCCAGTACAGGTGGGATGAATGGGTTGAGAACAGCCCTGTAGAGAAGGACTTGGGGGTACTGGTGGATGAAAAACTGGTTGTGGTCATGTGTGCTTGCAGCCCAGAGACCCAATCTTATCCTGGGCTGCATCAAAAGAAGTGTGGCCAGCCGGTCAAAGGAGGTGATTCTGCCCCCCTGCTCTGATCTGGTGAGACCCTACCTGGAGCGCTGTGCCCAGCTCTGGAGCCCTCAGCACAAGAAAGATATGGACATATTAAAGAAGATTCAGAGGAGGGCCATGAAGATGGACAGAAGGCTGGAATGCCTCCTCTATGAAGAAAGGCTACGAGAAATGGGGTTGTTCAGCCTGGAGAAGAGAAGGCTCTGGGGACACCTTATTGCAGCCTTTCAATATGTAAAGGGGTCTTATAAGAAAGATGGAGAGAGCCTTTGTACCAGGACCTGTAACAACAGGACAAGGGGCAATGGTTTTAAACTGAAAGAGGGTAGATTTAGATTGGACAAAGGGATGTTATTCTTTATAATGAGGGTGGTAAGACACTGGAACAGGTCGCCCAGAGATGTTGTGGCTGGTCCATCATTGGAAGTGTCCAAGGTCAGGTTGCATGGGGCTTTGAGTAACCTCATCTAGTTGAAGATGTCCGTGTCCATGGCAGTGGGGTTGGACTAGATGATCTTTTAAGGTCCCATCCAACCCAGACCATTCTATGATTCTTTGTATTCATAGTGAAATTTAAAACAGATACTGAAATGGACACTTTTTTTCCCCTTTTTTACTTTTGTGACTATCTATTGCTGATGAACAACCAGAGGTTGACAGTATGAGTAAGTACTGTTGAAAAATGTAGAACTGGCATCAATATTAGAGAAAACACATGAAAATTATTGCTGGTATTTTTTTTTTTTTTTTGCTTGCTATACAGTATAGATATGTCTGTGATGCTCTATTGAGCATCGCCCTGGAATACAGACTCTAACTCCTACTTACCTGTAATTACTGAGGTCACTAATAGTCCTTATTAGGTATCCCATAACATTAACTGTTACCTCAACTCAAATGGCTACCCTGTTCTTTCAAGAGTTTCCTCTGAGATGACAAAGCAGTTTTATTCTGTTAATATACTTCTGTCTGAAGTAGGAATAGTGTCATCTCCACCTGTAGGAGTTTCCTTAAAATTAGTACTTTCTCCAGTTTATCTATATAGTTTATTTATTTATTTACTTCTGCAGCCTTTCACATCTTACCTCCTGTCTAAAGAAAAAAATTACCCTCCCAATCTGCTTCTAACTGCTGTCATTTGGCCCAGCTATCCTACCTTTGCTTAGCGCACTGAAAAACATTCATAACATCTGGCAATTCTAAAATCCCATACTCCAGTTCCCTTCTTACAAAATCTTCAGGAGAAACTGTGCTACCTAATATCTGACCTTTATTTTCTCATCAGAGGATGTAAAATAAAAAAAAAGAGCATCTCATTTCTCCAGTTACCAATCAAAGCATTTCCTTTCATCACTCCTGCCTCATTTGCCACCTCTCCAATCAGCAACCAATAGCTGTTCTCATCTCTCTAATCATTGTTCACAACAATAGCTCAACTGATTTTAATTTCAGCACAGTTCTAGTGATAGCACAGAAATTGATTTTCTTCATCTAGCTAACAACGTTCTTCTTGTTCATTTCTCCTTTCCTTCTAGACTTTAGTTGACCTTTTAGCACTGTGGACCACTACCTGCATTTGCCCCAGTTTCACAGACATCTATTGTTCTGTTTTCTCACATACATAAATAATTACATAAATAAACAAAAACATCAACCAAAGGAAAAGAAACCCTATTGTGTGGTGATTTCTCCTTTTTTTTTTTTTTTTTTCCTGAGACATTTTTCTACAGAATTGCCCTTAGCAAATTTCATCATTTGCTTCATTTATCCATCAGTATTATTCACCTTACCTCACCTGGGTAAGGGTTCATACTGATCCTTAAGATCTCATCCTATTTCTTAAGACTTATGTCACCTGGCAGCACAGATTTTTTTCTGTTTGGGTTCTGATCTCCTGTTTCAAAGACTGAGACTAGGTTTGGTATTTATGACATCCCCATCCTACTTCACCCCCCCATAAAAGAATGGAAAGCTGCATAAATTATTCCTTAATAGGTAAAGAATAAGTGTATTTAGCCATTTTACCTGTAGGAAAGTGAGATGTGGAATTCTAGACTGCAGGCAGCCTTTTTACCTTCCTTTGCATCAGGAGTTTAAAACAGTCCTTCCTATGGAGGAAAAAAACAAACCAAACCAAACAAACAAACAAAAACCCCACCTACACCCAAAACCCCCAAAGAACCCAAGATGCTGAATATATGTATTTATTTACATCATTCTTCGTAATTAAAACATTTTGGGTCTTCTGTCAAGGACACTCACTGCTTTATCCAATTTTAAGAAGACCTGACTAACCAGGAATAGAGGCAGCTTCTGTCTGGATTGCCTAATCATCCAGATATTCTCACATGATGGGAGTAAGTGTTTACATGACTCAGCCAGCATTGCCAATTATTGTCTTCTGTTGAGGCTGTCGCAGAGAATAATTAAGAGTGCATTGAGCCACAGAAAAAGGAAGAATGAACTAGATCAAAATAAGGAATTGACAAATTTCCACTTTAACTTCTCTTCCAGGGCACACAGTGAGATTCAGAGTTCAGATTTGTGTTCCCACACAAGACCCAGAGATAGCTAAGCAACTCAGAATTGAATCTAGTAAACCTCTGGGCCGCCCAAGGAGCTACCTTGATATAAACATGGGAATCACTGATGACAGGTGATTCTAACAGCCTGACCATCTCTGAAGTCTGCTGGCTGACTGAAAGCTCATCGGAAGGTGCCTCCAGCCACTTACGATCCCTGACACAGTACCCTGCCTAGAAGGTAAGTTGCTTATTTACAGCTCCTCTTTCAAAGAATGAAACAAGATTCTCCCCTGTGGTAATGAAAAGGGTGCCACAGTTGCCCAATTTGGTAGGACTGTCTAATAGACATTTATAAACTGGGAATTCTCTGGGTTCAGAAGGGGGTTTTTGAGCCTGAAAGAGGCAGACTGACATCTCCTCTCCTTTTCTTCAGGCTCTTACATACAATGAGTTTAACTAGATCCTCTCCCTGTCATGTTAAAGTGGTTTTAAAATCTATGGAGGCAGAAATAGAAGAAAATGAATAAGGAGTGGACCATCCTGTAGACTTCAGTGCTTGGTGTTTGTGTGTGGTAGGTCAAAATTTTACCAGTTGTATCATGTAAATATATAGAAAGAAATTAAATTTGGGGTGGTTAAAAAACAAACCAAGTTGTTACAAAATCCTACCATCCCAGGTAAACAAAATATTCTTAGTCTAGTCATAGACTAGTCATATCTGTTTCACCTAGCTTTTGCCCTAATGCTGAGAAAATTATGGAGAAGTTGTATGCTTCTGTACTATTTGGGAAAAGGGTGATTTCTCTGGGGATGTCTGCTTTGCATTTTATGGATGCTTTGCTTTGGACACACTATTTGAGGAATACCTGGGAGTGAAATACTGCTGATTACATGCAGAAATGAGCAAGATACAGTGAATCACTCAGGAGAAATGAGAGCTCTAAGGAGCAGTTCAAAGTACTATCTGACGTAGATGTCTAAAACAGGTCTGTTGTATTGCACTCTAAACCACAGTTTCTCTCTTATTGGCTATAAAAGGAAACAGATGTAGATACTTACACTGTAGCATGTCTAAAGTAATAGGAGAATCCATGTCATCATATTTACCCAAACATCTACTAATTTCTAATCTCATGTCACCGTGCAATCAAGACACCTATATTTCTCTGGATTGCTAACTAAAATTACCACGTACTCTCCCCATTACATGACTGGTCACTTGAAATTCAGGTCTGTTCACTGAGGGGATGAAATGTGCTTTTCTAATTAAAAAAAAAATAGTAAAAAATACTAAAAATATCCAATGGAAAATCATGTGTGCTAAAATTCACAAAATCACTGGGATTTGCAAAGATGTTTGTTAAGTGATGTTAACCATGTACTTAAGCAATGAATAATGTGCACTGAAAGTAAAAGCAAAGTAACCTTTTTATACTTCTCTCTCTCCCTATTCCAATATATTTTTTTTTAATATTACAAGATATGTTTGATGACTTTGATATAAACATTGAAACTCCTAAATAACTGCAACATCACTTGCAGATTGGTGAGAAGTTTAAAAACACAGTGCCTTTTTTTTCCTTTTTTTTCTACATTTATATCCAACAGCAACTGAGAAAACCTTATCTAACAGGAAATAAGCCACTACAAAGACAATTAAAGCTATACCTAGGAGAACAATATCTCCTCTTTTTGCTGTAGTTTAAATATTCTCCTCAGTATATCGGAGAGAAAATATGGTCTCTGGATTTGTACATACAGATTGAGGCAATCTGAACTTGACAGAACTCAGGAGAATATCCAAAGGTGAATTTCAGCAATGTTTAATTGCTCTCTGCTCCTGGGGCTTCTAAGCTGTTAGTTTTGGATAATACCGAAGAGACTGATGGCTGTTTTAGAAGTGACAGCTTGCTCATAGCCTCAATGGGGGTTTAATCAACAGAGTTTACTACAATGCAAGGACACTGCAGCTAATCTGAACCTAGTTACTGGAGTGCATTACAATACATAGCAATGGGATACTTAGTCTCCACATCATGCACCTGTTTAGATCTTGCCACAGCTCCCATTTCTCCACTCACTTATTTTTTGTGTTCTGTGGAAATTAGAACTCAAAGTTCTCAGAATGACCATGAAGGGTAGTGGACTGGAGGTGGGGATCAGCATGGGTCTCAAGACATCAGGGCCCAGAGAACAGCTCAGACGAACATCCAGACCTGGGAGTTTAGAGTAGCTCTTAGGTCCACTAATATACACATAGACTGTAAACGTCTGTGCCAACCTCAGCCTGAGCCTGAGTGTAAGAATTTTTTGCATCCCATTTCACTCACAGGACAAAACTGAGCATCCTAAATCTTGACTATAGATCTTCCCATACAGGGTTTCAAAGCCTCAGTTGTATAGATTGACTTAGACCACCTCATTACTTATTTGACATTACAATAGAAGGTAGTTGGAGAGAAGCTTCTACAGCTCTGGTCATGCCTGTGAGATGGTAAGTATTGAGGCTGCAAGTCCAGGGCCTATTGCCATTCATCTGAGAGTGCTGCTGCTTATATGCCAGACTCACAAGGAAGATTCTGTAGGGTCCCTGAATCAAAACCCATGGCTTACTTAAGCCAGTGGCACCCACATTGTATAGTACCAGGGAACATGTGTATACCCATTCTTTTCACCTTTTCATTAAAAGATCTAAGTATATCTCTTCATCGATCAGATGTTGGAATGTATATAATATTTTATAAAATATACCACCACCTCCTCATAATAAATTAAACTGATAGCATCAGCACTGCACTTTGTAAAACACAGTAGCTGTGGTTTAAAAAGCACAGCTCTGAAACTGTCCAGTACAATTATCTTCGCATAATAGTCTTTTCAGGGAAGTAGAGTAATTACCAAACAGAAATATGTGCTCATTATTCTAATCCAATTACCTTTCAACAACTGGAACAGTGACTGTTTCTGTCACCGATTTCTAGATTTTAACTTTATTTTAAATTCAGTAAAAGCCACAAGTCTTCCTTAATCACAGGTGCTTTTGGTTTCAGGGGAGATGACAGCCAGAAATCCTAACAGAAGTTTTTGAAAGTTTTGCAGGATATCCAACAGGGTTGGCTGGATCATTGGTTAAATAGCGAGATGTGCTTTCTGCTTCTAAACCAGCAGAATGCCTGTAGCCTATATCAATTCTACAAAAATTATCTGCAACAGACTAGCTTTTTCCTAACAAGGATAATCCTATTCCATGTTGAATACTTTTTAATGTTGTATATTTACCCCAGGAGTAACTTAAATAAAGCATTTATATAAATGCACATATGTTTAGATAAAACACCACTATAAAATTCACATTTATAGCAACTATCATCACTGTGTCAGAAAAATCATTCAGATCTGTAATACTGCAATAACATTATTCAGTTATGAAACAGAAAGCAAACACATATATATGCATATACAACAAATGTAACACAATATATTACAATACACTATATAAGGATGTGCTGTAATGGCTTCTGTACTATATCACTTCAGAACTGTGAATCTCAAAATTGTTGAGAATTACAAACTTTAATGAATTTCCCTTCTACTGAACCCTTGATAGTGGAAGAGCCTTATTTTTTTCTGTTTTGTGTTTGTTTTTTTTTTAGCTCCTAATATCTCTCAGTGCATTTTGTAAAACGAGTGATATTTTGGAATAACTACATTTGTTGACTTAAACCCATTACACCTTCCACGTTTTTTACTTCAGCCATAGCTAGAAGGTCATGAGCCAAATAAACAGCAAGACAGACCTCTATGTTATTACAAACAGTTCCAGTATTTCTGCTTCACGTTGTGTAGGAGAAAATGTTTGTTATCTGAGGATAGGGGAACAGATTTACTCATTGTACCTCAAGTTGAAGCATATCCTAAAATCTATGAGCTGAAGGTGCAACTCTCAAAAGGGTTTATCCCCTTTTTACTGGGGGAAATATATTCCTGGGTGAATCAGACATACATTTATCATAAATATAAATAGCTATCTTTAGATGCAGAGTCAAAACATTTCTCAGTATCTCAAACTGCCTGCCTATCAGTATGCTGCTGCCACAGAGTTTATTTCTTGAATGTGCCTCTCTCTTTATATATTCATTGCTTTTGTCCGCAATGCTTCTCTTCTGAAAACACAAGATAAACACCTTTGATCAAGGGTTTATTTAAACAAAGCAAACAACCTTCTCCACTGAAAAACTATCCTTAACATAGAAACCAGGAAATAAAAGATATATCTTTTCCACGTTACACAAAAGTTTAATAGAGTATAAAAATGACATGTCTTGCAAGTGAAAGTGCAGTATTTCCTTTGTGGTTTGTGCTAATTGAACTGCGCAGTAGACAAAAGAAAACATCACTAATTATAGCGGTGATTAGAAAGTTGTATAGAATTATCTGGCAGGCGAAGACATTAGTATATGTCCAAGGCTAATGGATTTGTACTTTTGTTTTATTTTAAGGAAACACTGCAAAAATTATCTTGTTTTAATTCAGTACTACAGGTGTGAAGTTCAGGACAGAGTAGCTCTGCTTGAAACCAATGCACTAATAAAGTGCTCAAAGTATAGGGTTTGTGTAGGCTTGTGAAGGTCGTCAGTACAAAAAGAGAATTTTAACCCAAATGCTATTTATCTAGAGAGCCACAGTCTAGAAACACCGCTGAATGATGAGGCTGGTTGCTGTTATGGGAAGCATTTTGGTACTATGATGTCACCAGAGAGCTACAATTCACAAACAACTTCAGTATCACATTTTCCATGTTAATTTATTGTTAGTTATTGCTTATTAAATAATTAATTGCCAAAAAGTGCAATGGTTTGGCATTCAAAACACATTCCCAGAGATACTTGCAGGACATATTGACTATATTTCATTGTATTTCTTTACTTTGAAAAATGTGGTTCTGGGTTTTCCAGACATTTTAGTGGACTTTTATAGGTAATTTCTTCTCTAGTCCAGACAGGTCTGCTGCTTTTATTGCCAGTTACAATTTACAGCAACAGGTCTGCAGTATTTTTCTACTTGAACTCAGTGGGCCACATAATGTCCTGATTACATCCTTCTGACCCCCAAGAATGTTGTTTCTGTAACCCAATGGGAGATGTGGTATGAATATTTGGGGAGTTATGTGCAATTTCGGTCTACTTGTTATGAATTATAGCATCATCTTTACTGTAATGACATCTTGGCTTCTTGGTCAAGGAGCATAATTTTCTTCATTGACTTCATGTCCCTCATCCGAATTTGTCTCTGTTCTGTGTTCCTTCTGGTTGTTTGCATGTGATTCAGGTGGTACGAAAATTCTACTTGGTTTGTTTTATATAGTAGCCTACTTTTAGACAGACCCCTTTCAAGGGTTCTGTGGAGCTTTAAACAGCTTTCAGTCGTCTTTTATGATATGCTGACACAAGAAAAATCCTTGTATTAGAAGAATCCATAAATCAGCAAAACATTTGAGAAACAAGGCAAGCCAGTACATTGGGAAAAGAGCAACTATTTGAAAAAGTATTCTTTTTTTAGTCCCAGGTGCTTCAAAATGAGTGAATAGCATACAAGTGTTCACTTCAAAATAGTATTTCAGGCAGTTGTTGATTATTAACTGTTTAATTTTTAACCACTGTCATTTCAGATATCGAATTGGCCATGAACGATTCACTATAAGCCATGCTGACTTCCAACACTAGTGCTCTTCAAACAATCATTCTTGTGATCAGTATTATGCTACTTAGGAGCTAGAAGGTATTCAGGGGTTTTGTATACATAGTACTTCAAATATATGTGGAAGTATGTAAGCAGACATACTGTGCTTAGTAACATTAAGAGGATTTTCATTATATTGTATATGGATTTGAGGCATTATTCTTCACAAATGACAAGCTATTCTAGCTCTCTGAGGTATGCTCAGTTTCCGTCTGTGAGCAGAGGATAATGTTTGCTGTGTTCTGCTCACAGTTCAGTTGTCTGATCTTGCAAATAATTATGTATGTATAGAGCTTTACTAAAAGAATGACTCACATAAAGTTACTCACGTGTAAGTGTTTGTAGGAATAATTTATAAGAGAAACCAAGGCAGTGTAAAAATGGTCTGTTTCAATAATGAAAACAAAACTAAAAGCAACTATAAACTGGCTTTAGCATTGTGGATTCAACTGTCTGAAAATTGCTTATGGGGAAGACTGCTTCTTAGCGTTTGACACACACTATCTGCTCTACTGAGACAGATAGTAAGTGTTATTTTGCTTCTTTGTGCTAGCTGACAAATCTAGCTGCTACTGGTTCTTTTTCTATTTTGTGGTATTAAATATATTTCTATACTGATTCCATAGATACCAAAGCGGATCTTGTATACCTTTGTGCCATTTACACCGTACTAGAAAACAAGCATTCACTGGAAGTGGAAGACGACGTCGTGTTGTAACTTTGCCATACCTTTTCCCCTTTTCTCCAGTTTTTTATTTCTTTCTTTTTTTCTATTTTTTTAAATTAAAATTCAATTGAAAGTCTTTTCAGCTAAAAATATAACCTTTTGAAGTTGTTCATTATTTCCGAGCAAAGTAGAAAAGTGTGAATACGATAAAAGCTATCCAAAATGAAAGATTAAAATGTACTCATTTTGAAATTATAGATCAGAATGTCTCTTTTGCATAGAGAATACAGTTTCCTCATACATTGTATATTTGATATGTATAACCATGATGATATATTTACTTTTCACATATGGTCTTGTCTTCTTAGAATGGCTTTCTCGTTTTTTGTAGAAACGAATTAGCACCTAGGTAGAGCAGTCATATTTTTAAATGCTGCCTCTTTCTCAAAGTATTATAGTGAAACAATAGACTTGCAAAAATGAATTGGGCATCACAGTAAATGTATATCAAACTATATCAATAATATGAGAGACAAACAGATTGACTATATGAGTTTATACAGTTTAAGAATATTTATAATACTGTGTGTGTCTTGTATGAGGCTTTATGCTGGATCAATTTTAACCTTTCATTTGAGAATGCCTCACTATTCTACATAATATTCCTCATCGTACCATACAAAGGTTGACAGATCTCAAGCTTCAAGGAAGCATACAGGCTTGAAGGAAGGCCTTTAAATCTTCTAAGTTTAAGTTTACTTAGGTATGCATTTCATTTCAAAGATATTTTTTGATTATGTCTTTTAGTGCTTAGAGAACTGAGCTGGGGGAAAAACAGCAAGCACTGTAGATACAGCCTTTTTGACCACCAAAGATATCCTTCACCAAATTATTTCTTAAGAAAAATGTTCATTTTTTTTTTAAATGAGGTATGGATGCCTTCCTTCTGGACTATCTAAAGGAATTTTTGTCAGTGCCTGTCTTGCCTAGTCTTTCACAACTTATCTGGTCTCTGTTTAGCTTTTTTGCAGATCTAAGTAGCCCTTACTGTCAGATGCTGATATCTGTGAGAAAGATACACTCAATCTGTAGCCTTCTTATCTCTCAGTATGTGCCCATGTTCCACCTTTCTTCACAGACCTTAGCTTAACCACAAAGTGCAGGTCACAGAAACAAGGCAAGGTGTCTGAAAAAACATTTTAAAGACAGGCTTTTCCTCAGGCTGTGAATACTAGTTTAGTCTATTTATCTGCATCTACATTAATTAACTAAACAGGGCCAGGATGTGGGTGGAGCATTAATTACCTCACTGAGAGTAAGGCAGTTAAATCTGGGATTCTTCAGTGAGTAAATTGTCACTACTTAGCCTTTTATACATTGAGATTATATTAACATCTAGTTTTAAACAGACTGTATCAGGGCTTCTTAAAGACATGTTCTCCTTTTTCCTCTGTTTGTAGCCAAACTTAACGACAGTAGCCCAGTAGCTAACTTATCATGTAGCATACTGCAAAATTTTAAATCTGTATGAACTAGATGCTAATTACTACTAAATAGGAATGTGTGATTTAATCTTAGAGATGCCCTGCATGCAGTCCTGGGACAATGCAGGACTGGGGACGGTGTTTCCTGTGAGAAATAAGGATGACTGCTGTCAGATGGCAGTAAGTCTATTAGTTCTGGTTTTGCCATATCCTGGGGCTCAGTTGTTTCAGCTGACTCCAGCTGTTTACCACAGCATGTGGAGCATCATGTTCTGGTTTCAACAGATCCTTACTTTGACCTCTGGATGTTTTCTGCCTCAGGTGTCCTTTTTTGCAATATTCTGGATTTTCTGTCATGTCTGCAGGTCTCAGAGGACTGTCTGCAGTTCATGGGTTTGTCTGGTCTGTGTGTCTCTCTTTGCTAGACAAATTCTAATTTCTGGTCAAGAGTTAAATCTGAATCTTACATTAATTTCTCCTTTAGGCTGTTTTGTTCCAGATTCCAATCATGATCTGATATTATCAAGGATTCAGTTTGTCCCTGAATTGCTACATTAGCTCTTCACACATGAGCACTTCTATGTTTTCAGGTTTTTTGTGCTCTCTGCTTAGAAATGCATTGCTGATGTGTTTCATTTTTATGTAATGAGCAACACTTCTCAAATCTCTGTATTATATCTCTGCAGTTAGCCTCCTCTGCCTGAGCCTCATCTACCTGAATTAACTGCCAAATACTACAAACATTAAGTGCTTCAAGACCAGCTGTTATCAGCAAGTTTCCTTTGTCTTCTTTTTTGAAGGTAACCACTGCTTGCAAGACACAAAATGAATCTTTGCTTTTTAAACCTTTCTGTTTTCATCTGTCTTTCCAGTTTTCATCCAGTTTTAACTGCTCTGTTAGACAAAGTGGTCTTACAGGATCTGTTGTTTCTATGCTACATGTAAATTGATCTTCTTATGACTAGAGTCTCCAGGGTCCTGGTCCCCTAACAATCCAGACCTGAAACTTTGTGAAACGGCAGTGCAGTTCCCTTTTGTTCTGCAACCTCTGAAAAATGGGCGGGGAGGGAGATGGATGCGCTAGCATGCTTCAATGGCTCCCAGCCTACTGCACTCTCAGGGCAGGGTCCTATGACACCATTAGTCCTGGGCATTGTCAATACCTGAGGTCTTGCTGTGAGTCTCTGTGAAACGTAACAACTGTCCCTTTCTACTGGTTCTGATTATATCATTACTTTGAACATTAAAAATACTGTCTTAAAATGCAAGCGTGACACTTCCTTTATAATACTGTATTTGCAGCAAACCTACAGCAGCGATACTCTCCTCAGCTCCCCACATTCTGTCTTATTTCCTCCTTTTCATATGGGAATTGCCTTTCATAGGATTTTTTTCTCTGGGGATGCTTTCCTGACTGACTAATTTGGGCAGAGTTGAGCTGCTACAACCCTTCACCAATCATTTTAACAGTTGGCAGTGGTTTGCTTTGTTCTTTTTTTTCCTCATGAGGTAAATACTTTTTCATTTGTGTTCCTCCTTTCTTAGAATAATGACAGATTCTTATATCTTTCATCTGGTAATTTTGTACTCCTCCTTTAAATAACTCTTTTTTTTTTTCTTTTTTCTCTGGACATGAATCTTGCCTAATATAAAGCATACGATTATTGGACCCATGTTTTATTTTTCTCCATTCTCAAACCATTCCACACTGTCAGTGAACTGCAGATGGAAGAGGTCATCTTTTCAAGATTGAGTTTGTATTCTGTGTGTTATGAAGTTGTCTTCCACACAATAAAATTCTTTTCCCCCCTTCTATTTCGTGTTACTTAAGTAGTTAAACTTATCCATTACTCTAACATTCAACAGCCTCAAGAGTTCTTCTGGTAATGGCTTGTACTTGTCAAACTCTGCTTTAAGTGGCAGATAGCCATTGCTGTTCCAGGATTAGATGACCTTGTGAAAGTTTTGCTCCCTGAATTAGTTTGAAATTTGAGAGTTTCAGAAGTTTTAGGTAATAGGTTTTTAGGTGGTAAAGACTATTCTGTCTGGGATACCTGGGATAGGGAGTAGGGTAAAAGCTGGTAAATTTCCTGCTCCAACTCCCTATTGATATTCATAAGATGCCATTAGCTTCTGCTGGCACAGCCATGTTGTTCATTGGGAATTCAATACAAAAGAAAATTGAAAACAGACTTTCCTTTTCGTTAGGATATTTTTCTGGTGGAAGAAAAAAAAATACCCATAAAGCAAAATCTTTAATATCTCTTTTTTTTTTTTTTTTCCTTCTGGGAAGTAAGAAACAACCAAATATATGTTGTCTACAGTTTGCATGCATCTTATTGTCACTGTCCCATTGTAACATAAGGCTGTATCCTCTGACTGTTGCTTTGCAGGAAGTCCTATCAATAAGCCAGTCTTGGAGAATACTTACTGAATTGGGCTGTGGAGATAAGAGAGGTGGGAAAATGCCTCATCTCTACATAGGGACTAGTATTGCCATCTTGAAGAAGAGCCACTTCATACATGGTGCTGTATCTAGGAAAGTAGAAAACCCCTTCCTTTCTTCTTTGATGGCTACGGCATGCACTTTTCTTGATGGGTTAAAGGTGACCAAGTGGTACTTGACAAAGATTTGACTACTGGTATGCCTGTACATTACTACTGAGTCTCACATTTTTAATATTGAATGTTTGGAATCAAGGTTTTGGACATAGATTCCTAAAATGATTCTGAACATTAGTATCAACATCAACATTAGAAATTAGGAGCACACAGCATATTTTCAAAGCCACTGGTATAGTCAACCTCTATGAGCAATAAAAAATACAAATATTAAATATTCTTATTCTGTGGGATTTTTGTTATGTTGAACTGGATAACATTATTGTAGGTTGAAGCAATACTCTAGGTCTAAAGATCAAGAAACCTACTTAATGTAGCTGTGTCACTGAAGTGATGGTTATTTGATAAAAGCATAAACAGTAGACTAATGAAGATTTCTGTTGTCCATTGGTTTAAGAAATTTAACACAGTCTGTGTTACTGTAGAAGGATGACATGGAAATAATCACATCCAACATTTGATAATGTAGAACGTGAACAGATGTGTATTGTTCATATAATGATAATAACTTCAGTGATGTGGAGTACATGAATAAAATAATTACCCAACTAAAAATGTGCGATAGATGCATGGAAATGGATTGTTAAGTAATTGGAAATTATTATTTTAATTTAAGCTTCTGCAGAGATGACCTTACTGTGCTAGGCTTTGTCACTACCATGCAGAGCTATGTTTACTACTCACCACATGAGAAATCAATGTCATGTACCTGATCTGAAATGAAGTCTATGGTTGACAATTATTGAGTGTGTTGGGGTCTTTTTCACAGAGGAGGCAGTCTTTGGAGCAGTCACTATATATAATGGTTGAGCAGTCTACCTGAAATAGCAAGGAGAGGATTTGTGTCCCAGAAGTAAGAGCCAAGAGGCAGACCTTGGCTGAAATAGCCAAACACTTTTTATGAATATTAGGCTAGTTGATTTATAACTAAATTTGAAATCTACTAACTGTGAGTGTGAGATTCATCTGTAAACTCCATTTCCCTGCTAGATACCCTAGCTAGACTGTTTCTGTAGTGTACATAAAGAAACATTCAATTTATCTCATTCTAATGTAAAGATCTAAATTAGTTGTGATAAACTGCCTCCTAAATATGCTATTTTTCACCACCGCCTAAGGAAGTGTGTAGATAGGTAGGTAAGTGTCTTGTGCAGGGAGAAATCTTTCTGCCTGACTTGTGATTAATATTTGTCATCATCTGCCAAAATCTGGAATTTATTTCAGAAAGAACCAAGGAGAGTAGTTGTCCGCATTCCTGCAAGCTAGTGTAGGATAGCCAGAGCTATGAGTGAGTCTTCTTTCATTGAAGAAGCCATCTGGTATACCATGAAGAAGGGCAGAAGAGAGGAAGAAATGGTCCTGTGATTAAATCATTGAGAATATCCTCAATGAATATCTGTCTGGAGACAAAATATGTCCTGCATAAATGTCTTAGGTGCTTTTAAGCAACTCTGTTAGACACAGTTTCCCATTTGGAGATTTGTAGTTTTATTTTCTTCTGAGTTTTGCCTGTCTTCTTTCCTATGAGTCTTAACCTACTGGGAATGGCTGAGATCATTCCAAGGGTGTGTGTTTAGACAGAGCCTTGCACCACAGAACCTCAAGCTGCAGACGTAATGCAAACATATATTAATAATATGCAAATTCCTCTTGTGCATAGGGACATCCAGGAAGAACAGGCTCCACTGTAGGGCTGTGCCTAAATTGCTAAACTAAGACCTTAATTTATAAAAATAATAATGAACAAGTCATGGTGTGTTTTGTAGCTCACCATGAAATTTTCAAAAACAACTTATGAAACTGGGGCGAAGCTTCAATCTAGATCTGAAAAAGGTGTTTTCCTGTTTTGAAGTGCACTATGGGAAAAATGAGAGCCGTGCAACTGAATTATTAGGGGATACAGCTGAAGGACGACTACATTTTGACAAGAACGTTAGCAAAATATCTGATTGGGTTGTTTAGAAGCTTGATCCTCATACTTTATGGAAGCATAGCATATTTTAAGTTCAAAGGGACCTTTGTAGATCCTCTAGTCCAACTCTCTCCTCAAACCAGTGCTGGCTTTGTAATTAGATCAGGTTGCTCAGGACCTGATGGCCATTTCACAGTTTTCCTGCACAACGTATTCCATTCCAGTGCTTAAACATTCTCATAATGAAATTTTTTCCTTGTATTTAGTGAGAACTAGTTTGCTTGAACTTATGATCATGGTCTCTTTTTCTTTGTGAGGCATCTCTGAGAAGGGTCTGTGTCTGTCTTTCCTGTCACTCACCATTAGATAGTTGAGGATGTTATCCTGAAAAGTGTGTTTGTTCACCCAGTGTGTAAAATGCCAAACTACACATGGAGAGGAGGTATTTTATTTCATTTATTTTTGTGCAAAGATGGGTGCTAGGTGGTAACTCCACAAAGCTAGCACACCACACCGAGAAACTACAAGGCATTTATACAGTTAAATGTGTCAGTCATAGCTAATATTCACACCCCTTAGCTAATAATTGGCTAATTTCTTTCGCATTTCAGCTTAAAGGTACACCTCCCTTTAAATTTACCATGCATGCTCAGAGAGAAAGGGCCTAATTTGAGTGGGGGTGTTCCTGGCCTATGGGCATGAATTTTTGTATTAAAATGAGGATAGTTCAGCTAAAGGGCACTTAGATTTAGTTCTTGTTAGCATCCCAGTTAGTTGTTCTCTTTGACTATACACTTTATCACCTAGTTTTCAGTGTCTTCTGAGGTGGGATGTTCCCTTGTATCAGTCTCTCAGCCCTCTTCAAGGATATAGATGTAAAACAAATGCTTCCCTGTCTCTCAGCTCTTTTCTCTGGCTGCCAAATCCTATTTTGCCAGGCTCACATGGTTCATTGTTATTACTTAGAAATCCTATTTTCTTCAGGATATCAAGGAGAGGAATTAGATCTTCCTGGAGTCTTCTCTTTTTGAGTCTAGGCAAATTCAGGTTTCTCAGCCTTTGCTGACAAATCATGTGCTCCAGTCCCTTACCCGTCCCAGTGCTCCTTTGTTGTACTATCTTCATTTGGTCAATAACTCTCTTAAATCGAAGGGCTCAACACTAGGTAAAGCCAGATGTGGACTACAAGTGCTAAATAGAAGGCAATAATTACTTCCCTTGACCTTCTGACTACTCAACCCAATATTTGATGACTCTTCATTGCTATAAAGATTTTTCCACTACTTGTTTAATGCTAAATAGAAGTTTTGATTTATTTAAATTATTGCTAAGCATAAATAGTCATTATATTGAAGAATGCAACAAGAGGAAACATAACAAAAGTCCTTTTCTCAGGGTTTCAGAAATTGAAGTAGTCTCTGATGGTTAGAATATAACTCTTGATGGGGTGAAGAGTAGGACATTCTGTGCTGTTGTAGACCAAATCTTTTGTTCTGCCTTGCCTTGTTGGGAGCAAAGTAGATCCTGAAACTGTAATGTTTCCTTCATAATTATAATTTCTTAAGGAATTCACACCTATTCATGGAAATGTCAAACTAGAGAATTCCCTTTCCCTGCAAATGTCTAAAATATTGCAGAGCCACATGGTAGCCTTTGCCCTGAAAGAAAAGTAGTATGTAGGAAACATTCATGCCTTCCAGTAAAAGAGTTTATAAACATCCCATAATTCTTTGCAAAATAATAATAATCCTGGCATCTGAGGCCATTATAAATATCCAATTAGACATTATTTTAGATCTTCTTTCCCTATTTCCTTTAGTACCCTGTAGAGAGATACAGATCATGCCCTCTAAAATAGCCATTCATTCTTCAAAGAATTTTTGGTTATGTTTTATTTATGACTTTTTCTTCATTTTTTAGCTTAATACATAACTTATATAGTCCTGTATTTTTGGCTGACAGTCTTTCTTATAAAAAATATATAAAAGTAAGAAACATTATGTGTGGGAAAACAGTATTTGGAAAAATACAATGAAGTCCTGAACATCCAGTGAGAACACCTCAGTGGGGAGGATTTCCCAAGACATACTCTTAATGATACAAATGGTCAGGTAGGAAAAGGATTCATACAGAACTTATCACTAATTACTGCTTCTTTCTCTGGGATCTTTTGTGTATGTCCTCTGCTTAGTTATATTTTCCTCAGTTCCTCTTTATGCATTCCTTTCTTCTTTTGCTGTTGGCATCTTTTAAGACGCAGATGCAAAAAGGAGTTCACAGAGCAAGAGAGGTGTGGCTGACAAGGGATCAAAGTCATCATAAAATGATAAAAATATGGTTGAGGAAACATTACGTCATAGACCTAGATCAAAGCTGTAACAGTTTTTCAGCCTGTATGGTTGGATTTGAAAGGACTTGTAAATAAGATATAATTATAATGAAAGATGCCCATTTTCAGGGAAGCAGCTGAAATGGAAACACTGTGATAAAAGTTTCAGATTTTTAATTCAGAAGAATAGCTTGTTTTATAATCCTGGACAATGTGGTCCTTTTAAGTAGGCTTTTGAGGAAATAATTCCTCAGTTATGTTCAAAGAAGCTGGAGATGGTTTTTTTGGTCAAATATGGATTAGAGAGGCACGAAGCTGAACTCTTTGAATATTATCCACATACATACCATTTAACTTTTTTATTTGTTAAAAAGAAAGAAGTAAGTGCACATTATGTGGCCAAGGCAATTACAGTAACATGCAAAATTACCATGGGATTAATAGACTCACTACATTAACAAAATGTATCACAGAGAACGTCAGTCAATAGAATGTGATAACATTTCACGTAGCTGAGAAACAGAGTCACAGACAGGATTAGAAGAGCTCTAAAATCAGGAAAAGAACCCTTTTAATACAACAAATGGCTCAGAGTTTTACAATGACAATTGAGTGTTGAGGAGAACACAAAGGGCCAAATTCATTCCAGGTGTGACTCAGTGGAAATCAGCACAATCACTCTTGGAATGAACTTGGTCCAAAATATTTTGTAAAGGATAAAAAGATGATGGGAAAAGGTCTACAGTACATGTAATGGTAAAAAGGCATATTATAAAGGAAATATCTTTTGGTCCATCACCTACATTCAGACGCTTCCCTTTTTCTTTTTGTTGCACACAGAGCAGAAAAAATTGTCAAAAATAAAAAAATATATATATCCTTTGCCAAATGAGATCAGAGTGGAGAATTAGTGAAGTAACACGATAAACTTAGCCTGGTATGCTATATAAATGGGGCTATTAATGTAAATGGTACTTCATTAATAACTCCATTTTTGTCATGACATTTCTATTTGTCTGGGCAGTGTGAGGGTGGATTTTACATGAAATTCAGTAGGCACCACCTGATATAATGACTTGTCTGAATAGAACATAGCAGAATATGAATTAAATTGTCTTTTAAATTCTGGGTTATCCACCTAAGACTGGTGTCAATTAGCAGATCCTGAACGTATTTGCAGACCTGTGGGTAAAGAAGCATAATGCAGCCATATGTTACAGACGACAGAGATATGATTACTATATAAATGGTGCACAGTTGGGCAGATTGCATTAGAATTCTGATCCTTAAGATTCTATAACAGAAAAATGTTGTGGGAGTAAAATGTATATTTGGGAAAATACCCTTTTTTTTCTGCCAATGTTGTTAATGTGATCATAATCTTCTCTGTGTGTCAGTTAGTAGAGGTCAGTATTATGATTATGAAAAAAGTGTAGTGGATATCTTGTTTTCTTTAGACTGCCAATGAATATTAAGATTTTAGAACATTCTTGGAAATGTCACCAGTAAGAATTTTGGTAACAATACTAAGCAATACTAAGCATTTCTCACAAGTAAGGCCCTTAGAAATAATACTTTTTTCCACTGAAAACTCTGTCTTTCTGAACTGGGTTAATTCATCTGAACTGGGTTATGAAAGCATTGTGAAAGATATTGTTACCATATTTCATACCTCATGAATAATGGACCTATCCATTCAGGGGTAAGTACGTTTCACCAAGGTGACCAGCAATGCAGAATGCCATAGTGGGAAGATGCAACATCTATGTTAGGTTTTCATGTATTTCAGGTATCAGTGGAGTTTTCTGTTTACTTCTGAATTGCAGTAGGGCAAATTTAGCCCTTTATATTTGCATTATGCACAGGTGTTGAATGTATTCCTGGATTCTGTTTCCTTCCCTAAGATACAGTCTTACATCCTGATTACCTGGTAATTGGTGTTTGGCTCCCACACCTCAAAACTCACATCAAATTATCATCTATGACCATGATTTCATCAGCCTTTATCTGCCCAAGGCTGTGAGATATAATTAAATCCTTGATAAATTTTAAATGCAAAAGAAGGAAAAACATAAAAAATCAAGAACATTGATGCAAGTCAAACACTATTACTTGCATTGCCAGATTCCTGTCTAAAAGATTTTAACCAAAGATTTACAAATGAAACACTAGGAACTGTTGCATTTCTTTATTAAACATCTGAAACTTTAGGGATTTACAGACATTTTTGTAGGTACCTACCATTTGTCTGCATAAAGACTAAGATCCTACAACTCACAGTAAGCAAAACATAATACTTCCTTAAATCATGTTCTGTCATTATTGTCCCTGATCTACCTTTTCTATTCCTCTTAGTGGTAGATGTAGACAATGTAAAATGGATCGTACGGTCTCAGTTTTTCAGTATTAATTTTGGTTTATAAAAGAAAATGCTGAAATAAAATTAAAACTAAAATGTTTTGAATGGTAAATCAGACTTAGATATTATTACCTTACTTTCAGAAGAAGTTGTATAAGTTTATGCTTCTGACAATATTATTATGCTCACAAATAAATAATAATAGAATCATAGAATGCCCTAAGTTGAAAGGGACCCACAAGGAACATCAGGTCCGATTCCTGCCCCTGCATGGGACAACCCCAAAACTGTCCAAGTGCTTCATGAATATCGCCAGGCTTGGTGCCATGACTGCCTCCCTGGGGAGCCTGTCCCAGTGCTCCACCACCCTCCAGCTGAAGAACCTTTTCCTAATACCCAACCTAACCCTCCCCTGGCACATCTTCCTGCCATTCCCTTGGGTCCTGTCATTGGTCAGCAGAGAGAAGAGATCAGTGGGGCCCTTCCCTCCTCCCCTTGTGTGGAATCTGTAGGCTGTTATGAGGTCTCCCCTCAGTCTCCTCTTCTCCAGGCTGAACAAACCAAGTGATTTTATCTGCTCCTCATTCGGCTTCCCCTCTAAATCCTTCATACGATTTCTCCTCTAAACCCTTCACCAACTTTGTGGCCCTTCTCTGGACACTCTCTAGTAGCTTTATACCCTTAATATACTGTGGCGCTGAAAACTGCACACAGTACTTGAGGTGAAGCCTCACCAGTGCAGAGCAGAGTGGGACAATCACCTCCATCAACTGGCTGCAGTGCAGTGCTTGATGCACCCCGGGACATGGTTGGCCCTCTTGGGTGCCAGGGCACGCTGTTGGCTCATGTTCAACTTGCCATCGACCAGAACCCCCATGTCCCTCTCCAGCCTCTCATTCGCCAGCCTGTCTGTACATCCAGGGTTGCCGTGCCCCAGGTGTAAAATGCGGCACTTGCCTTTGTTAAACTTCATACGGTTGGTGATTGCCCAGCTCTCCAGTGTGTCCAGATCTCTCTGCAGGGCTTGTCTGCCCTTGAGAGTGTAAACAGCTCCTCCCAATTTTGTGTCATCAAGAAACTTAATTAGTATTCCTTCCAGTCCTGCACCCAAGTCTTAATGTTCATAGTGTTTGGTTTTTTTTCTGTTTGTTTTGTGGAAGAAACTTATAGCCCTGAAATCAGATTTCAACTCACATACCTTTCTTAATGAAGTAATATAAACCTACATTATAGATATAATATCGTAATACATACCAGAAATGTCAGCCATTTTATGATTTTCCTTAGGAATTTTGTACAAGAAACTATTCAGGAGTCAACATAAGATAACACAGATTGTTCCATGGAAGGGCCAGTTCATTGGGAAAAGGTAAAGTGTATGTTCTGGGGCAGTATCATGTATGTCAGCCCTGCCCTTAGGCATTTAACAGGCATTCAATGTGCAACAGGCTTCTTTCACTGACAGGATACTGGGCAAGATGGATCTTTGTCATGACCGAAAGTGATTGCTTTTATGTTCCTTAAACTTTGGGGTGCCCTAAATTTTGAGCTCAACTCCTTATGCCCATTATAATAAATTTCCTTTCTTTACGGTGGGGTTGACAAAGCAGTAGTTTGTAATACAACCAGCGCAAAATGGTGGCTCCTGAACAGGTGGCTACCTTTCCAATATGGAAGGACGGTGCAGGGATAAAGTGCCACGGAAAGCCTTGTTCATTTGGGAAATGAACTCTGTAGTCTCTTACATGTTACATATTTTTGGTATTTTTAAGTTTTTTTCAGTATTTTTGAAAACTTTACCATTGAAGTTTACCATGCCATGTCACACCTTCTGCTGACAAGCTCAGATAGATGTGCGTGTCAGCAGTATTGAAACCCTGCTCTCCAGACCCTTCACCAGCTTCATTGCCCTTCTCTGGACACAGTCCAGCAACTCAATGTCCTTCTTATACTGAGGGATCCAAAACTGAACACAATATTAAAGGTGTGGCTTCACCAGTGCTGAGTACAGGGTCACGATCACTTCCCTACTTCTGCTGGCCACCCTATTCCTGATACAAGCCAGATGCTGTTGGCCTTCTTGGCCACCTAGGCACACTGCTGGCTCATGTTCAGCTGGCTGTCAACCAAGACCCCCAGGTCCTTCTCTGCTGGGCAGCTTTCCAGCCACTCCTCCCCAAGCCTGTAGCGTTGCCTGGGGTTGTTGTGATCGAAGTGCCAGGCCCAGCCCTTGGTCTTGTTAAATCTCATACAACTGGCCTCGGCCCATCGATTCAGCCTGTCCAGGTCCCTCTGTAGACACTTCCTACCCTTGAGCAGATCAACGCTCCCACTCCATTTGGTGTCATCTGCAAACTTACAAAGGGTGCCCTCGATCCTCTCATCCAGATCATTGATAAAGATATTAAACAAGACTGGCATCAAAACAGAGCCCTGGGAACTCTGCTCATAAATGGCCAACAACTGGATTTAGTTCCGTTCACCACAACTCTGTGCTCAGCCATCCAGCCAGTTTTTTACCCAGAGTACACCCTTCCAACCCATGAGCCTTCAGTTTCTCTAGGAGGATGCTGTGGGAAATGGTGTCAAAGGCTTTGCTAAAGTCCAGGTAGACAACATCCACATCCTTTCCCTCAACCACTAGGTGGGACACCGGGTCATAGAAGGAGATCAGGTTGGTCAGGCAAGACCTGCGTTTCATGAACTCGTGCTGGCTGGGTTGATCCCCTGGTTGTCCTGCACTTGCCTGGTGAGCTCCCTCAAGATGAAATGTTCCATAATCTTCCCCGATACTGAGGTCAGGCTGACAGGTCTGTAGTTCCCTGGATCCTCCTTCCGGCCCTTCTTGTGGATGGGTGTGACATCGGCAAGCCTCCAGTCCTCTGGGACCTCCCCTGTTAACCAGGACTGCTGGTAAATGATGGATAGTGTCCTGGCAAGTTCCTCTGCCAGCTCCCTCAGTACTCTTGGGGGGATCTTATCTGGCACCATAGGCTTGTGAGTGTCCATGTGGAGCAGCAGGTCATAAACAGCTTCCTTCTGGATTGAGGAAAGTTTTTTCTGTGATCCGTCCCTGCTTTCCAGTTCAGAAGGCTGAATGCCCCAGGGATAACTGGTCTTACTATTAAACACTGAGGCAAAGAAGGTATTTAGTACCTCAGCCTTTTCCTCATCCTCAGTAACAATGTTCCCTTCTGTGTCCAATAGAAAATAGAGATTCTCTTTGGTTCTCTTTTTGTTGCTGATGTATTTGTAAAAACATTTTTTGTTCTCCCTTACAGCAGTGGCCAGACTGAGTTCTAGCTGGGCTTTTGCTTGCCTAAGTTTCTCCCTGCAAAACCTAACAAGGTCTCTGTACTCTTCTTGTGTTACCTGCCCCTTCTTCCAAAAGTGTTAGACCCTCCTCTTTTTCCTAAGTGCCAGCAAAAGCTCCCTGTTCAGCCAGGGTAGTCGTCTTCCCCACCAGTTTGTCTTTCGTCACTCAGGGACAGCCTGCTCCTGTGCCTGCAAGACTTCGTTCTTGAAGAATACCCAGCCTTCCTGGGCCCCTCTGCCCTCCAGGACTTCCTCCCAAGGGAGTCTCCCAACCAGTGCCCTGAACAGGCCTAAGTTTGCCCTTCAGAAGTCCATGGTAATGGTGCTGCTGACCCCCCTTCTTACTTCACCAGGGATTGAGAACCCAATCATATCATGGTCGCTAAGCCCAAGATGGCCTCTGACCACCACATCTCCCACCAGTCCTTCTCTGTTTCTAAACAGGAGGTCAAGTAAGGCACGTCCCCTGGTAGGCTTACTTACCCCTCTCTCTCTCCTGAAGCAAAAGTAAATTTTTGATTTTTAGCATCAGAACAATTAAGAATGCTTCAGTTATGCTTCATAAACTACCATTAAACAAACCTATCTTGTGTTATTTACAGTCTGTGATGCTTGCTGCATGACTTAGATCACTTTTTGACATTGCCCTGTACTCAGCACTAGTGAGGCCGCACCTCGAGTACTCTGTTCAGTTTTGGGCCCCTCACTACAAGAAAAACATTGAGGTTCTGGAGCGTGTCCAGAGAAGGCCAACAAAGCTGGTGAAGGCTCTAGAGCACAAGTCTTGTAAGAATAAACTAAAGGAACTGAGGTTGTTTAGTCTTGAGAAAAGAAGGCTCAGGGGAAGGCCTTATGGCTCCCTACGACCACCTGAAAGGAGGTTGTAGCGAGGTAGGTGTTGGTCTCTTCTCCTAAGTAACAAGCAATAGGACAAGAGGAAATGGCCTCAAGTTGTGCCAGAGGAGGTTTAGATTGGATAATAGGACAAATTTCTTCACCAGAAGCGTTGTCAAGTATTGGAACAGGTTGCCCAGGGAAGTGGTGGAGTCAACATCCTTGGAAGTATTTAAAAGACATGTAGTTGTGGTGCGTAGAGACATGGTTTATTGGTGGACTTGGCAGTGGTAGGTTAATGGTTGGACCCTATGATCTTAAGGGTCCTTTCCAACCTAAATGATTCTATGATTCAGGAGGAGTGCTTGCTTGTTCTGTACCAGGCTTGAAGTAGGTTCTTGAGGATTGAAAGCCTCATGGCTGAATTAGTTCCTTCCATGTTAGGTCTCTGGGTGCAAAAACCCATCCCTTTTTGTGATCCCTGCAATCAGTTGAGATTGGTGAGGTCTTTAAAATAATTTGGGGGTTTCATACCTTAGATAGGCTAAATTGTTTCCTGGAGGTGTCTCTTCACTGACTGATAAAGAGCCTAGAGTAAGTGTACTCTGTACCTACTGCACACAAAAGAGAGTTAGGTTTTCTAGCTGGGAAGGAACAAGGCATTTGTACATCAGGCCCAGATGGAGACACCTACTGCCCCTTAGCTAATGAGTTATTATTATGTAATTACATCTAATGATGAAGTATAAAAAAATATACATCATTGTGGTAATAACAATGCTTCTTTGGTTCAATTCAAAACACTGTACAAGCATAGCTTTCTCTTTCCCTGGGTGAATTTCAGTTCTGCTGAAATCTTCATTTAAATCTAGTTGATTTGAACCCTACACTCAATACAGCATCTGCACATTATTCTTGAATCAACAGTATTTTCCTGAAAAGTAGGATGTCCTAGGGCAGCTGTGGCAAGCATAAAAGGTACATACATTTCAAACATACATTTCTGACAAACTCATGCCAAACTATTGTTTGGAATGCCAGGAGTTAAATATTGCTGCTTTAGTTATTTATATATGTGTATCTTCTGGTTATATGTGGTTCACTTCGTATTTTCTAATGTGAAGAAAATATCCCTCTGCCTTTATATCTAATATTCACAAGTTGGATAAAGACTAAGCATCTTGAAATCTGGAATTCAGTGGGGTCTTACAAATAAATATGCCTTCTTCACAGAGATTGCAATTCAGGCAGAAGATGGCAGCTCTCTCTTTTCAGACTTATAAGTCTAGGGATTGTTTCCAGAAACAAATCAGACTTCCTCGCTGTGTTTCTTGTTTACAAAGTGCTGTATACATTGACATTTAAGAATTTCTGTGTACTTTATTTCTGACTATCATACATCACATCATAAAATTAAAGGCAGTTATGTCCCACAGAATCCTGGGTGAGATCAAAATTGTTCTGCACTGTACTGGTTGTTGTACAGTACTTCAAAAAATACATCCTCTAAAAATTACCTTTCTGAATTCCTCATTGCTTTACTAACTGTACTTCTAGTAATGATGATGGACTTTTTTGACTCTGTAGCAGGAAACCTGATTGAAATACAATTTAACCATTTTGCCCTTACATTTTTATGTTCTGTAACAAAAACTACAGGGTGATCTAATATGCTTTGAAGGTGAACTCTGTATTATATGGATTAGATTTCTTTTGGGACATGCCTTCTAAAAACCTGTTTAACAATGTTAAAAAAATTAAATAACCAACAATGAAGAACTTAAAAAAAAGATAAGAAAATAAAAAATGACTTTGAAACTAGAAGTACTGAATATATGACAGATGAAAGAAAATATGATTAACACTGATGAAGTAGAATAGTGCCAAGTATATGTCATTTCTGAGCCAAATGCTTTATACTAGGTGAAAATTGAACTTTCAAGACTCATGTTAACATTTTACTCTTATGCTTTTTCAAGGTAAGTGAGGAAAAAAAAAGAAAAAGGAAAAACTGCATAGTGATAACTGTTGAAAGTTAAATATGGTCATGTGTCAACACTTTGCTGAATGACATCATTCTGGTAAAGTAATTACAGGATTACATAATGATTCATTTCTAAAGACTCGCAAATAATAAGGTCAGATACCTTTTGTGGGCCAAAGCCTGAAAAGTTTTCATATTATATTCTTAACTTCTGTTTTGTTTGTGACTTGTATGGAGATCTCCATTTAGGCTGATTTGTAGATATATTTTATGTGCTTACACAATGCAAATCCTTTTCATTATGCACCGCTAAGGGAAAAAAAATAATTCTCCACAGAGCCGTCCTTGATCTTACTTCAAAATGATAAATCTGTTTTCGTGTCATTGTTCTGAGTTTATTGCAAAAGTAACAAATTTCCCTTCAGTCCATATGGTATAACCTCTTCAGAGGATCTGTACAGCTATTTCTGCTAAAGACTACTGTGCTTCCGTGTGATATAAATTATAATAAAATAATGATTTGATTATTTTTATTTATGTTCTGTAAAGCACATAATAAAATGAAGGCTCAGTGATCTTGCACTGTAAATAGCAAAAACCAACAATGTAAATTGTGTAAATAAATGGTAAATAAAGAAGTCATATTATCAGACAGGTGCAATTCTCACTGACTTTTGTAAATTTATACACAAGTAGTTGATCATATCAACTTAGTTTATGCACATGTATAATTATTAAAATTTTGACTATTTTAAGTGCTGTGCAAAAGTTTCCTTATGTTCATAAATCATACAATTAAATAAGAGAGAACAGGTCCAGTGCTCAAGCTTGTTTAGGTGCTTTGATTCCTCTGAGTTTACACATTTGAAATACTCGCCTTAACCTCATTGGTATATGTTTGTTGTTGGTTTACGAGAGATAACTGTTCTGTTAAAATATCCATAACATATATCTGTAATCAGTTATTATAAATTAGAGAAATATTTGATAATAAGAGTAGTGATATTAGTCATGTGCTTGACAAACTGTAAATTACAACATTAACTAAAGAACTAAGTCCCTAAGAAAGAAAAAAAATAACTAGCTGACACTGAGGCTTTATTAATTTCGCTGTTGATATTTTCATCACATTTCATTTATCATATTGTGTTAGTATTTCCAAATTTGAAATATCCTCAGGCTCAGAAAAACTGTTCTGAAACCTATGGTATCATAAGGCCAATCTTTGCTGATTCTTACTACTCTCTTTAATGGGACTGTATTGCTTTTATGGGTACTGAATTACCATCAACTTTTTATTTTTTTGCCTCTCACACTGTTTTTGTGTTATGCTGTTTCTCTTTTACTGTGCAGAATGTTTTCTGCATCCTTGATGCAGTTTTGTAGATAAGTCATATCTACAGCAGCATCTGTGATCAGTCGTTCAAAACACTGATTACAATTTATAGACTTCAAGAACTGCTTAGCTGAGAAAAACACACTTCCGTGTTGAAAGGTTTTGGGGTTTTTTAGGTATTTAACCTAGGTCACACACAGTGTAGAACAGATGGATTGCTGGGGAAGAAATTTCTGTATTTCTTGAGAATCTGGGATTTCTTCTCTACCCTTTTTTCTGAAATAATCTGAATTTGATGGTTGTCCAGAAATATTGCAAGAACTGTTTTTCTAAGAGTTCCTTGGCAAAAGGATGAAATTTTGTCCCTCAGGGTGAGAAGTGGAAAGCTTCTTTGAGCTCTTCTGTTTTCTCCTTTTGATAAGTTAAGGAAAGCTGGTGACTGCCTTTAAGCATTTAAGGCTGTTGGTCAGCAAGATTACTTGCTGGATATTTTTCTGGATAATAATGTATATGTGCTCTTATTGTTAAGAGCATAATTATCATCAAACACTCAAAAAATATATATGAGTGCTCTTTTAGTCTTAAATCTGAAGAAAAACAAGATTTAAATATTTCAGCTTCATAATTACATATGGGTCTCATTTTCTCTTCTTTTTTTTTTTTTATTTATTTAATATGATTACATGATCAATATTTCCAGAACAATCTAACTGTGCAACTGATATAAAGGGATCTGTAAGTCAGACATTTATTAGAGATACATGACCTATTCATTCAAAGGGTCAGAATCCTGCTTGGGAAGGAGAAAGGGTTGGTTTTTTTTTTCCCTTGGAAAACCAAATAGGCAAAAATCCATGTCAGCTGTAGCCAGCTTCTCTCCTGTCCTGTTCCCTCATTCCTCCTCTGCCCTTCTATGCTGAAAAAAGGGAAAAAGAAAACATTCCCTGAAGATAGTCAGATGTACAGATTGCTTTACTGCCTCTGGAAGATTTCTTCACTGCCAAATGTCTTCATCAGAGACCGCTTTGTCACCAGACATCACTTGCTTCAGCCTAAATTCTGTCATTGATATTTTCCTGGAGAGATTTGATTGCTTGATGTTTTTTTTTTCCCTTTGCAAAATCTAAATCTTCACTGGGGCAGAGACTGAAACCTAAGTACCTAAGTACCTCATTACCCAAACAAATATCTTACCAAGCAAGTTCCAAGTATCATATCTAACATATTTGAGAAAGGAAGATATTTAAACTTTCCTATTATTCCTTGAATAAAAAAATTAAGGAATTTAAAGAATGTAAGGAATATATTATTAAGCAATATCACTATATTTCTTAAATATAAACATCTTCAATTATTTAAATATTCCTTTCTGAACACCCTACTTTTTGGCCCATAGGGTATTTAAAGCAAGGCTATTTCCACCCAAGTCCTTGGAGTTGTTGTCGCTCACTTAAAATAATTTAGTGCTCCTTGAAATACAAAGTGAGGGGACCATTCTTTAGGCAGGTGGCTAAGTTGTTCACATAAATTCTTGCCCTTTCTCCCACGGCTTTACTTATCAAAATTGTATAGTGTTAAGAAGACATGCTGAAAACTTCTTTCTACCTTTCCAAATATTCTGTGGCTTGCTGGTTATGGTGCTGATATAAGAGGTGGCTGCCAGGTGTTCAAATGCTCCTTAAGAAAAGGAAACAAAGTTTTGGTCTCCTATGACTTATGTAAGTCCCTAGCACGAAAGCTAAGGAACTGAAGCCAGCTGAGTGAAAGCTTTTTGCTCAGCTGTTCAATTACTGAACGTTGTCCATTCTCTATTTGGAATCATGAATGAACTTGTGTAAAAATATTATCTCATTACATAATTATGAACTGCATCATAAAGTATAGAGCAAGAGAGATGAATGAAGATTCCAGCATTTGATGAGTTCTGAATGCCTTATTCTGCTCCTTGACCAGTGTTGTCTTTTAGTAGTTTTTATGTTTGTAGCACTGCGAATACAGGGATAGTCTATAATAATTGATTCCTGAAATATGTGGAAGGAGTGGAAATTTGAAGCTGCATCACAGTCTGATTCCCCAGGGATAGTATTAGATACACAACATGTTAGGGAGGTACAGTATTCAAGAATTCCCTACATTTTAGGTAATTCAAATTCACTGAACTGAAGAAGTTCAGAGAGCTTTCATTTGTGACTAACCAATATCAAATTCTGGTGGGGAAAATTCCCAAACCTTGCCTCCTCTTGACCACTTTTATGGCATTTTGAACCACTGATATACCAAAGAAAGCTAGTAAGGGACACATTTTTTCTATTTCCTTATGGAAAAGGCTCTTTGCTCTCTTTTTATAGATATATAGCAACCGACAATAGTGGTTTGTAAAAAGATTTTGGAGGTTTTTCTTTGTAACTTTATTAATTGAATTGTGAATTTGTAACTATAAAGAACATTCTTTCCCCCTTTATTTAGGAAGTGTTGTTAGAAATATGCCACAGTCCCTGAAAAGCAGAGATATTTTTTTGATGCAATAATTACTTCAGTAATTGACGTTACAGAGATGAACACTTAACAGCTCCTAACAAATTAAGTTAAAAAAAATTATTTTGTTTATTGTGATATAAAAAGCTTCATCTACTATTTAAAGTATCGCAGGTAAATCTTCAGGGTGAGGAGTCTTGAAACTACTTTCTAATTCTCATGCATTTTTATTTCATTATTATATTTTTCCTTGTTTTATTTTACATTTTAACTAACAAGCCTCTAATAAGAATTAAAGGCAGAACTGCCACCGTAGATTAATGAATGTGAAACCATAAAGAATTTCAGGAGTCAGATTGACAGTATAGACAGAATAACAACCATAAGGATTTGAGATTTATGTTTACAGGCCTGTGACATTCCAGCACTATAAAAATTGTAGATTATTCTCTTTTTGTTTTATTTTATTCATAAAACACCAGTGATATAATAAATTATTATTATGTTTAACAAGTATTTAATTAACTTCTCTAAAAATCTACAAGTCACATTTTGTTAAAACTTCTTTCATATTCTTAAATGCAATTATCTAAAAATTATCAATCATTTTTATTAGTTAATACTTGAAATTGCATGCATATCCAATATAATTATTAACGCCAATCCATTTACTGGTTCATTTAACTCTGGCTATGTGCAATTATCTGTGACATTTTGAAAAGAAGCACCATCTTCATAATGATACAATCATTATTTTTTCTGAAGATCAACAAAAGATTTATTAATTTTAATTCTACTGCTTATCTTTCTGCTGTCTAACTTATAAGGATAAGAGAAGCCAGATGGGAATGGAAAATATAGCTGTTGCAATCTATATATTTGCCACTCATAAATTGTTTTTCCTTTTGTACTTTCACTACAGTACAAAATGAGGACAAAATAAAACCATCAAGGAAAGATAAGAAAGAGGACCACTCCTTAGGGGTGAGAAAGTTGATTTCTTGCGGCCTACAGCAAGCAGACTGGGTTTTGCACTGGATCTGTTGAACAATGTTGGTTATTCTTTTTAAAAAAAGAATGTTTTTCAGGTGTTTTGGGCTTATCGAAGTTTACTGCAGTGTGTGATAGAAGATGTTTTGGTGACATGATTACTTTACCCAGAACTTCAGGTAGAAGAGAAGGTTTTTTCCCTGTTTTGCCTTAGGCTTGGTTTGGAAATTGAAGACATCACTTAGGCCAGATTTAAAAAGCTGTAGTTAGGTTCCTAGGATGTTTTAGGAGTCCTCATATGACTTAAATCTATTAGGAGATACAGATATCTAAAGAGTTCACATAAAAATCCCAAATTATCTTCTGTCTAGTGCTGGAGAGGTGTATGTGTATCAGAAGGTGCTTTGTTCTCTAGCATTCTTCAGGTGCCTAAAGATTTTACCACATGAAGAAATAACTGGTTTGATCTTCAGAAGGCTAGAAAACCGTACATGCTGGGATCTAAAAATTAGTCATTCCTTTATGTCAACTGCCAATGCAACAGGATACTGTAGATGTTGTTAGATACATCTAACATGCTCATACACTCCAAAATGCAGCAAAAAACCTAGAGTCTCTATTCTGCTCCAATAATTATTTATGTCATGTGCTAAAAAGGAGTCTAGCTTATATTGTGCTCTATTAATTTATCCTTGGTTGCTGCTCAATATACTGCACATATTTGCTTCCCCTTTATTGACGTGAATGAACAGGACTGAGAAATAAACAGTTGCCCAAGGAAGGATCAAGCAGACATATGAGCATGTGGGATGGATGTTTAGGGAAAGTCTTATCAGTTAGACCTCTTCTTAAACCCACACTATCCATATGGTCAATAGAAAGAAAAACAGTTTCTTCTTTTTAAGTAGACCTTTAGGATAGGTCAGACATAGTGCTTTTTAGAGGTTCCTTTTTTATTTTCAGGTGTTTTTTTTCAGTTGAGTTTAAGGCATCTTTGAATTAGTAGCTCAGACACTGATGCCAAACTTTTAGTCCCCATAAATCAGACAAGATCGGTACTACTTCTGGGATCTGGAATAGCTTTCACTGTCCGTTTGCTTTGTATGTCAGCTATACATAAGTGGGTGGCAGTGTGCATTTTCAGCCCTTCCTTAGATACTATGCTTGAAACCAAGCATGCTTCTCTTTTGTGGTTTTGTATTTGTAGAAGTAAATAAAACAACTTTGTTCAGGTTATCAAGGTTTGGGGAATAAATAATTTCCCTATGAATTTCAATGTTTTTTAAGTGTCACCCTTATTAAACTTCCCTTTCTTTATGAAACGTCTGTACTATTTTCCCCAAATACATAATGTCCCATTGTATCAAATTTATATGCAATTTGTTTCTTTCAAATTACTATTGTAAAGCATCTTTTTCTGCGTTTAAAACTAACTGTTGTCTGTGTTGGGCCATGTAATCTGTAGGCAACAATATTGAGAAAACAAATATTTCTTTGTAGATTCACTTCTGTTTCAGATGTTAACATCTTTTTTAAAAAAAAAAAATCATCTGCTGCTAAGTATTTTTTTTAAAAATGCAATTTTACAGTATATGGATAAAGAAGAAAAACATTGAAGGTTGTGAGTTCCAACATGCCAGTTCAGGGACTTGTACAGATGACTTAGATTTTGTATTTCTAACTGCAGGCACAGTACTAAATTTTACTTTGCTTATGAACAGTTATTATACTTTTTATTTTTCTTATTCTTATTATTATAAATCAGGCATAGATTCTGCATCAGAGAAAAACATTACATGTAGTTAGACACAATGCTGCAGAAATATTAACTAAGTAAGTCTACTGTTACACACCTGTAAAGTGGTTAAATAAGTAGTATTTAGGTCTAGGAAATGCACAAAGGAAAAAAATGAGATGCACAAACATTTACTAAAAAAGCCACAGAAGAAAATTTAAAAAGAGATCTTAAGCTCATCTGTTTTTTATTTCTGGATTCAATCCGCATGAAACAGGAATGCAGCGGGGTTCAATGCCTGTCTTTAGCAGCAATTAGAGATTTTGTCATGTCTTGTCTCTCCTCCTTCAAGTCATGATTTAGCCTTTGGAATAAAGGTTTGTTCTGGCTCATTTTGAGGGCGAAAAAGTGTTGCACTCTACATGTCCAGAAGGACTACGCTGCTCCTGTTTTGCCTTGGGGTTCAGTGCTTGTGTCCCTCTTGTGTTTTAATGTTTCATTCTGAATTTAATGTTTCTACACTACGCCAGAAAGATGGCCCTACAGATGGGACTCCTGTTTTTAAATTATAGATGTAGTACAGGCAGAGAATGAGCAATAGCGAACAAGCTTCCCCCATGTAGCCTTGCCTACCTGCTGGTACAAAGGGACCTTTTAGCAAGGTGGCAGTTCTATATCCGTATTCCTTCCGTCCTTGGCTTTTTTGGTAATTGTGCCAAAAAGGAATGAAATGAGCTTGTCTGGGAATGTCAGTCCAGCTGGGACTGGTTTGAGAAATACAACTGAATTGTTGTTTTTCTTATGGAGAAATGACTATAAAATAACTTTAATAATCCCCCATCTATTCTTATTCTGGGATTTATATTGTGGTTTGCTTTTTAAATTATTATTATTTTTTCACACTCTAATTTCCCAATTTGCCATCCACTTGGAGTCTTACTAGGGCATGATAAGTGCATATATCTATCATTAAACTATAAATTTCTGGACTGGTAACTGCTCCATTCTGCATCATGTTGCAACTTTGGACACCCTGCAAATATTACGGAGTAATGTGACTGAATGCTTATTAGACACTAATGAGTTTTTGATGACAACCGTCTTGAATTGTTTGGCCTTGTAATGAAATATTCAGTGTCCTGTTACCAAACACCTCAGCTATTCAATCCCCATTTTACCAAGTTATTAACTAAACATCTTCCTTAATTTTAACTAAACAGTTATTGCCTTGCAAAGGATCCTGACCAGGTTACATTTTTACTTAATGAGGAAATTACTTTAAAGCTGTTAACAACTGAACAGGTCTCCCTTGGGGAAAAGACATGAATTCTTTTCTTAAGAAGAGACTGAGCAACCAGATGGGCACCTTCAAGGCATACACAGCTTCAAGGGGGATGCTTCAAGGTCCTCAGCTTGCCAGCAGCAGTGGTGCTTGTTTACCATGAAAGGATTTTCTGTGTTAGCTTGTTTAAATTTTTAATTTGGGAATCATCAAATAGCAGGATAAAAATATGTTAATTGAGGTGAATTGTGTTAAACTCTTCAGAGCATATAGACATGAATATTTGACTGAAAAGAATTCAGTGGAAAAAAGTCAGAACAAATTCAGAGCTGTGTATTTCTTTTTGTCTCTTTCTGCAGCATTTGTTTAAAAAAATGAAACCCCCATGTTCCAGCAGTGGTTGTGTTTAGTATATAAGATGCGTTTTTTGCACTGCTATTGTTGCATAACACTGCTGGATTGACTCCAAAATACATATTTTTTAATGTTGGAATTTCTTAAAATTATAGAACAGGTTATTTGTGACTAATGAAGACATTAGATTTCTAATCAGAATGCAAATAAAAGGTAACCTTTTTCTAAGAAAATTTTATTTTTAAATATTTGACTGTCAGCAGTACAGAAGAATTATTCAGCTTTGATATTGCTGCATCAGTCATGTAAAATTCTGTCCTATTTTAGAGGCAGTTACCATGAAGCTAATATTTCCACTACTTTAATATGTTGATATTTTAATTATAAGTCTCAGAACATTTACAGCTTTTGTATGCCTATATGCCTTAAGACTGTGTTGCATATCCTGAAAAACACAATGCATAACATTTCCTGCTTGTATATTTTACTTGTTTCTTGAATACCCTGAATTTTAGAAAACACATCTGTGACTGATCCTGAGGCTAAAAATGTCTTCTTAACACTCTTCAGGAAACAGGTGAGATGTGGTTGCAAATTTAAAGAAGAAAAGTAAACCCGTCAAAATAATTGAACTAGGTTATTCTGTTTGTATGGATAGCTGTAGGGAAAGAGAAAACTTCATAAAATCATAGAATCATTTAGGTTGGAAAGGACCCTTAAGATCATAGGGTCCAACCATTAACCTACCACTGCCAAGTCCACCAATAAACCATGTCCCTACGCACCACAACTACATGTCTTTTAAATACTTCCAAGGATGTTGACTCCACCACTTCCCTGGGCAACCTGTTCCAATACTTGACAACGCTTCTGGTGAAGAAATTTGTCCTATTATCCAATCTAAACCTCCCCTGGCACAACTTGAGGCCATTTCCTCTTGTCCTATTGCTTGTTACTTAGGAGAAGAGACCAACACCCACCTCGCTACAACCTCCTTTCAGGTGGTCGTAGGGAGCCATAAGGCCTTCCCCTGAGCCTTCTTTTCTCAAGACTAAACAACCTCAGTTCCTTTAGTTTCTTGTGCTCAAGACCCTTCACTAACTTTGTTGCTCTCCTTTGGACGCTGCCAAAACTTCAGCCATTTGTCTTCAGTGATTTACCAGTTTACATGTAGGCTATCATTGCAAGAATAAGTCCTGAGAATACCACCACAAAATGTAATAAAAAGGTTCTTACCGATCTAAGAAGCTCATCACGTAAAGTGGTTAAGATGAGGCAACATCTATATCTAGTCCCACACAAAGTGATGTAGTCAGCATCATATCTGGTGTTCAGGCTGAGGCAAGGTATCACACACCTGAGTCATATTAGCAGTAGCCTTAAAAATAACATTTATAGATACCAGACCTGAGCACCTCTGTAACTGCTGCCACTTTTCTCCCATTTCTGAAAGGAAATAATTCTTTGGAAGTCTGGAAATGATCCCCACTCCTTGAGAGTTCTGAACAAGATTCAAATCCTGTTAGTACTTCCTAACAACCCTGATTATTACTTCTAAGACTGGACTGTAAAATATAACAGTCTGATATGATGGGTGCCAGGTGCTTACAAAACTATTTATTACTGTAGTCAGAATATTCTGATCAAGGAAATAATTTATTGCCTCTAAATTAGTTGTATTTTTTAACTAGTGCATCTATCTTTGTTTTACTTTGTAGGATTCAAAGCCAATGGGGGCAATCATTATTGACTAGCCTGACCTCCGTAATGAAGGCCATAAAATTTCATCATTGAAGTTCTTAGTACATATCCAGAGGAACCAATTTCCTTATTTTAGTGTGGAGAAGAGAAGGCTGAGGGGAGACCTTATCACCCTCTACAACTACCTGAAAGGAGGTTGTAGCGAGGTGGTGTTGGTCTCTTCTCCCAGGTCACTAGCGATAGAACAAGAGGAAATGGCTTCAAGCTGCATCAGGGGAGGTTTAGATTGGCTATTAGGAAAAATTTCTTTACTGAAAGAGTGGTCGGACATTGGAACAGGCTGCCCAGAGAGGTGGTGGAGTCGCCATCCCTGGAGGTGTTTAAAAGATGTGTAGACATGACACTTAAAGGCATGGTTTAGGAGACAGGGTAGTGTTGGGTTAATGGTGGGACTTGATGATCCTAAAGGTCTTTTACAACCTTAATGATTCTATGATTCTATTCTATGATTCTTCAAGTTTTTAAATTAAGAAAGGTAGCTAAAAAATAAAGATTTGTGTAACAGAGTATCTGCAATATTTTAATCATTTGAGGTTTTTTAATTGTAGTGTTCAAAAAGTTCATCAACCTAGTATTTTTTGGATCTGTAGTGAACATATGTCTTCACTTTTGAGGTAAGTATTTTTTTAACAAAAAACTTTTTCCTTCTGTTTATCATACAATGGACCACGATTTTCTTTTTAATTTTATTAACTTGGCCTGGCTTAGATTTTCTTTCTGGCAAATTCAGTTTATTGCTTTAAGGAATTAATGTTTCAACTAACCTCTTTTTAGTTGTTTGGTTTTTTTTTAATTTCAGTGTTCTATTCTTGCCCTCTGACTATTACTGTTTCCTTGGAATTCTCTTTTGCTTTATATTTACTTGTTTCCACAGGATAACTCTATGCATTGTCATGGCCTGGTGTGTCATATGCATGCTGATAGCACACTGGAACATTTGGTCCAGTCTTTGCAGTCCTGGGAAGCTCCTTGATGATTTGTGCATTTGCTTGTGCTATTCAAGCATGCGTATCTTCAAAATTTCTTTTTTGAATTTAGGAGAGATGAAACTGAGTTCCTATTGGTTGGTTCTTCAACACGGATATCTCAGGTACAATCCATGCTGATACCTGCAAGTGGCAGCTCTTTTAACTTCCCCAAACAATGAGTAGGACCTTAATGTTAATGAACTTTCATTAGAAGCCTCAATTATACAGCACTATGTTTTTACTGTCTCTGCTCTTAAAGAATTCAGGATTAAGTTGGGGCTGTTTTCCTTCTGGCCAGGTCTAAACCAGGAATTTTGAAATTTTAAATTGTAATCTGATAAATTCCTTCCGTGTTCCCTTCCTGTTTGACATTGATGTTGTCTAGGTGTACATGAAAACATCAAAATTACTGTCCAGTTGTAAGGCAGAATTAAGACTGTGTTTGATTTATCCTTTTGAATATTTATGGCATCTGATTTTATTTTAAATTTGCATTGGGCTTAGGATTTTTCCATAAAGGGCACTTTATAAACGTAAATTGGATTGATTGATAGGCTGTGTGAAATATTGGCAGGAAGTACTATTTTATGTGGTAAAAGGATATTAGGGAAGCTAGGGTGTTTCTGAGTTCTGAATAACTACGTAGTCACTGTACCAGGCTACCAAACGGCATAGAGCTTGCACAGAGTATTTAGTAATTGCAGAAGAAAAAAGCTGTTCAGAAAACTGCATGGTTTGAAAGACAAATATTAAAATCCTTTACTTTGTGAAATATTTTTAGGAAAGTAGTTTGTACTGGAAAATAAGGATTCCTTATAACACTAACAAAAAGTTTAGTCTGTTGTTCTTATCATAGATAAACATACTTTATTGGCTAGATAACTTACATGATTCTGAGAAACAAAGCTTAGAAAATCTGAGCTATTTTAATGGTGAGCAGCAATAAAATTATGCTTATTAAAAAGTTGCAGAATTAAGGATAGTAAAAGAGCATTGACAATCATAATAAAAAGAAGAGCATGTTAGTTACATGCTTTTTGTAGACTGTAAATACTGAGATATATTTTGGTTGACGTTTCAGGGACTGGAACGTATTATTATATATTACACTCGAATTTTTTTATATATGTTTTAAAATGTAAATGAAAACAAACAAAACCATTTTCCTTGGCATAACAGTACATATATCAGGACAATGTACAAGCATGTTATTTTAAATTTAGGGGGTTTATCTTTTTCTTTTCAGATTTGGATTCCAGGAGGGATGCAGAATTATACAACATTAAGCCTTTTGAAGCCATAGACAAAAATGTTGATCTAATCATGCTGTGTGTTTGCAGACTTTTATCAGCTATGTTATATCACAGTTGCTTTATTATATATATGAATTTTAATATAGCTATTATGTAATAAAATTTTACTTAATCTTTTCAATGTTTCTGAATCTATCATGTTTAAGCTTTTCTACTTGTTTTGTCAGGAAGAGGCGTTTTGCTACTAAAGTGCATGTTATTACAGCCTTAATAGTAATATCTACATGACTAAGAAGTCTGGACCACTAGGAGAGGATAAGGAGAGCAAAACATATGGTCTGACGACCAGATACCTATTCAGCACACATCACACAATGTTTAAAAAATGCTCTTGATGCAAACTGAAACACTAATACAGGCACATCAGAGTCTACTGCAGTGTTTGACTGTATATTAATGCTAGCGTTTAGCTTTCTGGAGAGTGGCAGATTTAAAAGCGAAGAAAGACTTTTGCATGGTTTGTTGTTCTATTTTCAAAATGTGTAGAAAAAAAAGATATGCATCAAAAAGATTAGCTAAGAATTACAGTGATGAAAAGAGGGTGATCTGAGGCCATTTCACTTCACTGACAATGCTTGCCGTGGGAAAGAAAACTACAGTCTTTAGTTCTAGAGGTGTCCCTGTCTTCTCCTGGGTTGACAAACACCTTAAATGAATCCACTGTATAGTTTGTTCACAACTCCCAAAGGAGACAATTTGCTCAGTATAAGTCATCTTTACTTCAGAAACATGCTTATAGCCATACAATATTATGAGATAAATAAAAACTGTGGCAATCTATCAAAACATAAGAGTGCAAAGCAGATCAAGCCAAGTTATAAAACAGGAAACAGAAATGCTCATACACCGGAAAACATTCAGTCTGTGTTTCTCAGCTCCTGCACAGACTGTTTTGCCAAGCCTCTCCAGCCAGTGACAGTGAAGAAATATATTCTAATAACGTGTCATTCACCTGCACAGAAAACAGAACAGGACTAAGATGATGCCCATAGTAATGGGTCTGATAACTCTCTGCTCTTACAGCGTTGATTTCTAGGGGAGAAACTTGGAAGCTGGGTTCCCCTTAATTATGCCCAAGGGGAAACAAGGGTTTTGATCATTTAAGTAGTTGCTAATACCTTTACTGGGGTTTTCACTCTTTTTCTCTTGTATTATTGTCTCCAACAAAGTTTTTTTCCTAAATCCACAGCAGCAAAGGCTCTCTGACATGCTCGTATCAGACAGCATTCATATATGTCTTTTATTAGAGAGATGTGAAGTTCTTTGCCTTGGTTGCCCCATCACTAGTAACAAATAAGTGATGATCTTTTATGCAAAGATGGTCTAATATTCTAGGCTCTTTTCAATAGTGCTCAACAACAGGATGAGGGGCAATGGGCACAATTTGGAACACAGGAAGTTCCACCTCAATAGGAGAAAAATCTTCTTTCCTGTGAGGGTGCCAGAGCAGTGGAACAGGCTGCCCAGGGAGGTTGGGGATTCTCCCTGCCTGGAGACATTCACACCCTGCCTGGACAAGGTCATGTGCCCCCTGCTTTAGGTGTCCCTGCTCAAGCAGGGGATTTGGACAAGATGATCTCCAGAGGTCCCTTCCAGCCCCTACCATTCTGTGATTCTATGATTCTGTGATTCAAAACTTTTAGTTGTGCTGTTACACTTAGCATATGAAATGAAAAATGAAAGATTAGATGTTAAAAAAGCAGAAAGTATGCAAACTGCATAATATAAAAATTAAAAGTACAGGACTAAGTAACAACAATATTTGCAAAAAGCATAGACAACATAAAAAAACAGTAATAAAAAAACGGGTAAAAATAAAAAATTGGTTAAAAAGTAAAAAATTTTCTGTGCAGATTATCCATGCCAATGCTCAAGTGCCAGACATTTTTTAATTGGCATAGACACAGCCATTGGGCCTAGAAAGTTCAGTGATTATGAACACTTATTTTCATTGTCACTATACACTCCATTTCTTAAATCCCATCTAGAAAGCTTCGTGGAGAATAAACTAAGTTTCCCAGGCATGAATGACCCTTGTCTCTTAATCCAAATCTGTATTAAAATTGGGACCTTGTGCTTACTACTCTGACAGAACATTTTCCCCATGCTGTGGTTTAACCCCAGCAGGCAGCTCATCCCCACCAGCCACTTGCTCCCTCCCTCCCAGTGGGATTGGGATGAGAATCTGAACAGCGAAAATAAGAAAACTTATGGGTTGAGATAAAGACAGTTTAATAGGTAAAGCAAAAGCTATGCACTACTTCCCATCAACAAGCAGATGTTTAGCCATATCCAGGAAAGCAGGGCTCCATCTTAAATAGTGGTTACTTGGGAAGGCAAACACTCAGAACTCCAAACATCCTCCTTTCCTCCTTCTTCCCCCAGCTTTTGTTGCTGAGCATGATGTCATACGGTATGGGATATCCCTTTGGTCAGCTGGGTTCAGTGTCCCCTCAGCTTATCCTGCACCACCAGCCTACTCACTGGTGGGGAATTGTGAGAAACAGAGGCGGCTGTGTAAGCACCGCTCAGATATAGCTAAACTATTGGTGTGTTATCAACACTGTTTTGGTTGCAAATCCAAAACACAGCACCTACGAAGAATATTATCCCAGCCAAAACCAGTATACCCCAAAACGCAAGGTCTTCAAGTCTTGACAGAAGTTAAGTCTCACTCTCTCAAAAGGTTAAGTCTCTCTCCCAGAAGGTGCTGATAATGGCCCTGTGCGTTTGTGAAATGAAGAGATGACCATCACCTTGCTAAGCAACTAGGCCAGAATCAAAGGGCTATAAGAAAGCCCAGCCCTCACCTAGATGAGGATGGACTGGGGTCCTACATCCTGCTTCTGGTAGAGTGTATGCATTTTGCGTTAGATCACCATAAAAGAAAAGTAGAGCAGCCTAGAAGAGAAGATCAGAAGCTCATTTTCTTCCATTTCTGCTGAGCTAGAATCAAGCCCTTCTTGTCTATTTTGTTTCTGGTCCTATGACTCTTGCATTCCTGGCTGCCAATGGTTCTGTTTCAACAAGAAGGGTGGGGAAATCATTAAAAGTGAAAAGCAGAAGCTGTGTCTAAAAGATTAAAGAAGGCAGTCTAGGCCTTGGCAAGGTAAACTTAAGTACACAATAAGGCAGGCCAAAAAAGATCTTGTGGAGCAATTTGCTAACAACATAAAAATGAATAATATATATATATATAAAAAACATACCAGAAGCAGAGCCCTGCCAAAGATTTTGTATAGCCAACATAAGACTGATCTGTAAAAGGAATAATATCAGAAGATAAGGCCACTGCATAAAAGTTAAATGAATTCTCTGCATTGGTATTAACAATGAAAGCCATTATAGAATATTTTTTTTTTTATGGGTGTCAAGTCTAAGGAATTGTCCCAAAAGTGTCAGTATAAAAGGTTTTAGAACAAATTAATAGCTATGTATTGTCAGGATGAAATTACTTTTGCCTAACAGTTTTAAAGGAAATCAAATATAAGATTGCTGATCTTGTTTGTGGTGGATAGCTTACTGCTTACATTGGCTTTAGTAACAGATGAATTAATTAATGTAATGACTGTTTTCTAAAGGACACCAAAAGCATCTGGGAAATTAAGGATTTTTATGTCTGACTGCTATTTAAGGCAAATGTTAAAGGAAATATGTTAAATAGTATCTTTCATAGACACATTAATACACATACTATAAATGATAATATGAGACTATGACTAAACATGACATATATAAAAGGAAGTCTGTGGTTCACGAATGCAGTAGATGTATTATTTTTTTAAATGTCAGTGAGCACATACAGGTTATCTGCTTGAAACACCCTACATGGATTTCTAAGAAGCTATCAACTAGACCCTTCACCTTTGGTACTTAAAGAAACAAAGTTATGAATGAGTAAGAGGAAATTTCATGATCAATAATGCGTTAAAGGGTGGAAATAGAAATCAGACTTAAATAGTCACTTGCTAAAATGGAGAAAGTAATGTAGTTTTCCCACAAGGCTTGATTCTTGGATCCATGTAGCTTAAATACTCTTATATAATTTAGGATAGGGGGTGAACAAGATCATTAACTTTGGTGCTGTTATATAGCTCTTCAGCTTGGTCAAAACTGAAATTGACTGAAACTGCAGTAAGTTTTCACAGTATGGAGCAGCCAATAAGAAACATATGAAATTCAATATCAATAAATACAATATAATGCACATGAAGAGAAAAACAAACTCTGAGTTTGCAAACAACAATAGATACTAAATCAGGTACAAAGAGCCAGGAAAGAGGCTTTTTTGCAGACCATTTTACACATCTGGTGATCAAATGCAGACCAAAGATGGAACTGGAAGTTGTAAAAGGGGGTAAACAGTAAAATGGAAAATCAAATTATGACACTGAGTAGTTCTATGGTACACTTACCTCTTAAACGCTACATACAGTCCTGATTCTTTCTTCTCAGCAAAGATGTCACAGAATCACAGAGCGGTAGGGTTAGAAGGGACCTCTGGAGATCATCTTGTCCAACCCCCCTGCTTGAGCAGGCACACCTAGAGCGGGGGGCACAGGAACGCATCCAGGTGGGTTTGGAATGTTTCCAGGGAAGGAGACTCTACACCCTCCCTGGGCAGCCTGTGCCACTGCTCTGGCACCCTCACAGGAAAGAAGTTTTTTCTCATGTTTAAGTGGAACTTCCTGTGTTCCAACTTGTGCCCATTGCCCCTTGGCCTGTCATTGGGCACCACTGAAAAGAGTCCAGTCCCATCATCCTGACAACCTCCCTTTAGATATTTATAGGTATTGATGAAATCCCCCCTGTTCTCTTCTCTAGGCTGAACAAACCCAAGCCTCTCAGCCTTTCCTCATAAGGAAAATGCGCCAGCCCCCTGATCATCTTGTTAGCTATGCACTGGACTTGCTTAAGCAGTTCCCTGTCCTTAAACTGGGGGACCCAAAACTGCACACAGTACTCCAAATATGGTCTCACTAGGGCAGAGCAGAGGGAGAGGATAACCTCCCTCAACCTGCTGGCAAAACTCCTTTTAATGCAGCCCACAATACCACTGGCTGCCTTGGCCACAAGGGCACAGTGCTGGCTCAGGGTCAGCTTGTTGTCTACCAGCACTCCCAGGTCCTTCTCAACACAGCTGCTTTCCAGTAGGTCAGCCCCCAGCCTGTACTGGTGCATGGGGTTGTTCCTCCCCAGGTGCAGCACCTTGCACTTGCTCTTGTTGAATTTCATGAGGTTCCCCTCGGCCCAGCTCTCCAGCCTGTCCAGGCCTTGTTGGATGGCAGCACAGCCTTCTGGTGTATCAGCCACTCCTCCCAGCTTGGTGTCATCAGCAAACTTGCTGAGGTTACACTCTATCCCTTTGTCCAGGTCATTGATGAATATGTTGAACAGTCTGGACCCAACACAGACCCCTGGGAACACCACTAGTTATGTGCCTCCATCCAGACTCTGCTCCATTGATCACGACCCTCTGAGCTCTGGTGTTCAGCCAGTTCTCTATTTACCTCACTGTCCTCTCATCCATGTCAAAAAGGGCAACAAAAGATGGTCCTAAATGTTCAGAGTAGGAAATGATTGGCTGAAGTGAGGTATGATACAGACACATGAAATCAGGAAATACATAATTAAACCATAGATTTCATTTTCATAGGATGTTCTGCTTTCCACAAATATGAGTTAAAAATTCTCAGGGAAAAATCTGCAGGAGATATTAAATCTGTGATGCAAATTCAATATTTTCCACAGGAACATCCTAAAGATCAGGCTACTGGCATTTTGGAGTGTTTAGGGGAGAGAAGCACCACCTGATTCTTGCCCCATTTTCTCATAGTTTTACCATAAGCATCTTTACTGCCCACAGTCAGAAGCAAGACATTAGGCCAGAAGGACCATTGTTATGACCCAGAAAAACTGTTCTTTCAGTCTTATGGAGCCTATTGCTATGTATTACATATTCTCCCCCTTTTTTATCAAGCTTCTTGAAAATCTGTTCTGGTGATATCATAATTTCTTTTTTTCTGTATATTATCTATTAGCTGTTGTATTTTTGACAATAGCCGTCATAGAAATGACTGAAGACTGAGATGTAATTTTTGTGTAGATAATCAAGTCCCTAATATTGGGATAGATGGAGAATTAGGGGAATTTCTGTAAATATATATGCCCCAATTAAAATTCAAAGACCGCTGTCTTTAAGCGACCTAAGGAATCAGATCTATTTTCTTCAAGAGAACTACCTATGAGTGCAAAACATGCAACCTGTATGTGCTACTTATTACACCCTACATTGGATTTATTTTTTGCTCATATCATATTGAATGCAGAATAAATTTGCTTTGAATTAGAGAGTGTCTAAAGTTCCTATCATATAAAAGTTCTGGTATTTTGAATTAGGGTTTGTATCTCAAGTTACTTATAGGCATTTTAAAATCAAGAAGCACCCGTAATGTAGTTAATGTAGTGCTGAACTATTTTCTGTTTTGGGGCAGATACAGAAAAATAAAGAGGCTGAAGGTATCTAAAATGGAACCCACATAAAACATAAATCCAGAAGTCCATATCTGAAGCCTGAAAACCTGCTTCTCAACCTTTGGCCTAGCACTACAGACACCTTAAATATTCTGGGACAGGTCTTGCAGTAGACAAATCTGATTTGGGTGACCTCATTTACATACATTTACATGGCTCAGCTCTATGTGGAGAAGATCTGTCTTTGGAAACTTTCTCACGCATGTATTTTTCTATTGGCTCTTGATTTAATTTACTGATTTGCTATTTTAAAAAAAGTTCCAACATTTTATTTTTAATGTTTATAAAGCAGATTTTTTTATTTGAAAAGGCAGATTATTTCCTTAACTTTGTGAGTAGCAAAGATGGTACTTGAGATAAGAAGTGATGTGAAAAAAAGAATTATCTCTGGCTCTACACTTGGATGCTGTGAGCAAAATGAAGAGATTCTTGAAGCTAGCACATGCTGGTAGATTTACAGCTTTGCTGTAATTGGTGAAACAGTTGACAAAACATGTTTATACAGGACTCATGAAAAAGGATATTTTTTGCTTCATGCGTTCAGTGTTTATAGGACTTATTTTCTTCTTTCATTTTCGTTATAGCTAGAGATATAAATTGACAAGTTTTTCAAATACATTTTGACATAGGAACAAAATTATTAGCTCTATTGGTAGGAAGTAGAGGTTACTAGAAGTTCTTAAGACACCTTTATGAAAATAAGAAATATCCAATGGGCTAAACAGGGTATATAAGAATATACAGTATATGTCCAAAAAGTTTATAATCAATATAATTATTGTTGGAACCGTGGAGTTACTGTAGAATTTTCTTCAAAATATTTCCAGAATTGCTTAACAGGCTCCATAAAAAGTTGTGTTTTCTCAGAAAAGAGTTTGTGAAAGGGAAAAAATATTAATTTCACACAGGTCTAGTTTGTTTCCTCTTGTTTCCTGCTTTGCTGTTTTGCATGGTAGAAAAATCTCATCAGAAATGTCTTATGCTCCTGACCCAACTCCCTTTGAAAACTGTTTTGTCATCCTTCAACTCCTTAAAGGAAAAGATGAAAGTAAAAATATGGATGTGTTTCTAATGAGGATAATGAAAGTTGAAAGGCAAGTAGAGGCACTGGAGGAAAAGTGAAATGTGGGTACTGATAGATGCTCAGCAGAGAAAGGTGGAAATGATGAGTCTAATGTGACTTAATGAAAGAAAACACTTTACTGGAGAACAAAGATTCTGACAAACAGTGCTGAAAGCAGACACTTGAGATTTTGGTGGGAATCTGAAGTCTATGTGGAGGGATTAGATTGAGTAGAGGCAATACTATATAAACTTCTTGTGATTTTCTCTGTCATAGTATTTAGTTTACAACTGAGAGCTGAAAAAAAATATTTTTGATACAGAAAATATTTCTGACACCAGCCTCATAGTATATTACTGAAGGGCAACAGAGATCAGTACAGAGCTTTCCCATCACGGTTGTTTAAAGTGATTGCATTCTTTCTGGAACTTACCAGGAGAAAATATCTCCTTTTTTTATTTTTTATTTTTGTATGGGTTTAGAATAGTTTAGTATGGGTTACATAGATATTTTTTAATTCTGATTTTTCTTGAAACCCACTTGGCTATTTTGCCGTGTATCTTCTGGAATAAGGATAGATATTTATCTGATAAATGATGATGATACAAAGTTATTCCTGAAGGTAATTCCTCAGCTTCTCAAAATGAGTTTGATAAAGAAGATGACAGTTTATTGGATGGAGATGGTTTGTATGATTGTTTCTTGCTGCATTGCTTTTGCTTTGTTTTGTTTTCCTCTTTTCTTGTGCTTATTCTTTAGAATTTCATCTGCTATCTATATTGGTAGATATTTTATTTTAATCTGACATAGATCTTTTGATGGATGATCATACTGAATATTAAATATTTGGACTATGTCATGAAATCCTTTGAATATAGCAGGTTTTTTACTGTCCTGAGTGTAATAAAAACTATTAATTATGCACTGTCTTTCTTCTTTTATCAAGCTGTGGACTTTATAGAGATAGTAAAATTATCTCTTGTTGTCTTACACTAGAAAAAGTACAATGAGCTTGATGAAAGAAAACACATTTTATAACCATGGTAACTGTCAGTAACATCTGTAGATCCCCCTCTTTCTCATTTCTCAATGAAGATTGAAAAACGCCATTAATTTTTGTTGATTTTTATTTTTTGTGCAAAAGGAGAAAAGGCGAAATCAATGATAGGCATAATTTTAAATCACATATGGCTAAGTATTTAGGAATCACCGGCACAATGAGTATGGCAGGCAGTAAAAAATATTTAGATTCAAATGAATTTTTCAGAGATAGAATTAGCCTTTCCATAAAATTGGATTGTCTCTGTAGTGTCTCTGCAAACACTTTAATGGTTCCTCTAATGATACTTTGTGAAAAACATTGGTGTGTGTATAGTTCTTTTCAAATGTTTTTTTAAAAGAATCTAATACCTCTTTGTCAAATTGCATCCATCTGCCCAGAATCTGAGAGGATTTTAAAAAGAAAAAAGTCTCTCTGAGATGATCCTGACAGATTATTCTGGAATTTGGGGACAGTGCTGGCTGAGAAAGGCAAGGTTCCTTCTTGGTACTGTAAGGCAGCTAAATGTATTTCGGTGTGTTTCACTGCTAAATATATTTTAGAATAACCAGTGATTAACACAGGAATATTCAGTAAACAACATACTAGTGCTACTGTACTTGAGGGTTGGAGTGGTCTAGTCAAGTTCAAAGACCTTGAACAAAGATCCTCTCAGATTAAAGGATTTTTTAATGGCCCCACTTTTCAGCTAAACATGAGCATTTTGGCCTGTCTTTCCATTGATGATTTTAACCCCATGTGGAAGCTGCCCTTTTAATGCGTGAACATTCTACAAACCTCATAATAGGAAAGCCCTAAAATATATCTGCTCTCCTCTGTTTCTCACACATAGACTCTTCCCTAATACTTCATGTTGAACTATTTCACTACACGAGCCATTCTTCCGCATGCCTCCATCTCAGTACCTTTGTCCACACCTTCCCCAAAGGTAGGGGGAACTGATGTTTAAATAAATGTCACATATCCCAACAACAAGATCTGACTGTCATATGCAGTGTTTCCTGTCCCTTCCAATCTGATTCTCTGCCACCCAAAATAGAAGTGGATCTCTCATCTCTGCAGCTGAAGTTCATCTCCCATAGAGCATGGATCTGCTTTCAAGAGGCTAGGCTCACTGGCAGAAAAAAAATTGATAATTTATGAAAATACAAAGAAAACATTATAAGACTCTTTCTGAGATAGCACTTGGGAGGAAATGATAGCTGTTAGGTGACTCTGCCCTTTGTATGGAAATTGAACTCTGTAGTATGGACCAGACCCGAAAGCCCTCTGGAAATCCCCTAACCAGTAAGCTCCTAGAGCACTGGGACTTCTGTTTCAGCTACATCTATTATGGAAATGTGATTTCAGTCAAGATTAGAGACAAAGGCCATGATTGTACAAAAGACATCTCTCCCTGCTTTCAGATACCTTATGGCTCTTCTGCAAACTACCTGGCATTATAATCCTCTTGCAACTGTGCTGCTAGGCCATGTTCTCCTGCTTTTCTGCATGCAGATCAGAATTCCAGAAGGAAAGACTTAATGCCCACATTACCTTTTTCATTGCATTCGCTGCCCAGCAGCCAGAAAAGTGGTTTCATCCTTCCACTCCTTTGTTTAGAATGAGATGGATGGCTTATGTTAACTGATTACAGATTTTGTGTGCCCATCCATGCCCTTTCTGCCAGATGATTTAAATCTGTGGGTACAGCAGATCCTCTGTCATCTTTTGGGGAGAGTCACAAAGCCTTCTCTTGTCCTTCTTGGAAATACCATGGAAACACTTCTTGCTTCTCTAAGGAATTCTAAAAAAGAACCCATTTAAAAACAAGCCTACAGGATATATAGATGCAGACAGTGGAGGGGAGAAGTAGAAGAAATGAAACTCTTACAGAATGTTTCAGTCTTCCAAAAAAATGTAAAAAAATGTGGAATATCCCACTGACAAACTGTTTCAAAGCTTTTTAAATGAATACTTTCATTCTGAAAGAGCAGTCATGTAAAAGACAACATGTAACTCCCTTTCTTCCTCTGTATTTGACTGTGCATTTAATTGGCTGTTTTAGGTTCAAACTGTGAACATAGCATGGCTCCTGGTTTTAAGAGAGTTTCGGTGAAACCTAAATTGCATTGTATAACATGGGAAGGTTGTTTATTCTTTGAAGTGAGTCAGATTTCCATAGATACTCTGTGTTGCGAGAATATTCTTCAAAAGACTGTGTGCATGAATGTGTAAATTAGTAGTTTTATATACCAATGGATGAAGTGTTAACATCTCTGAACATTCAGAAATATGACTCAGTCACCAAAGATTCGTGATTTAAAAATTACTTTTAAATAGTAATAATTTGAAGATGAAGATTCTTTGCTATTTTGATTCTAAACCTACAGTCTTTTCTTAGCAAACGTGAAGATGATAAACTTTTAAAGTAAGACACTTCAGATTCTTTTATAAACAATTATCTGACAAAAGGAGTCTAGACTTTAAAAAAACCCATAGAATATTGTGAGAGTTACAAAAAATTCATGAGTTGACAATCCTGAGATGTTACAGAAGAAGATATATTAAAGCATTCTTCACAGATTTTGTTGGATCAACAGAAGATGTCCTCATGCATTTCTAACAATTCTCTATGTAGTTCTTCATGATGTATGTAGATGTCCCTGTCACAGCTAATCTTTGTGCTGGCAGTAAAATACATTTCATATTTTAAATGCCATTGACTTTTTTCCTCCCCTTTTTCTTCTAGGTATTCCTTCCTTATCTCTTTAAAATACCTGAGCTTCTCTTTTCTAACAAGGCATTGCCTTAAAAATAAAAGACATTTTTCAAATGTAGCAATGTTCTTATGTTGATTTTAATATGTAGTGCCTTCGTTTCTCATAATTTTTAGATCCATGTGTATTCTCTGATTTAAAGTGGCATTTTCTCACATTAGTTTGAAGGGTGTTTTTAAATAAAAAGCTAGAAAAGAGTCAAAGTTTTGTATGAAGTCTCTTACATTTCACTGTGCATGTTACACTGAAAAAAAAATGTCAGATTATATAAAGAATACCCAGGAAAGTCTATGAAAAAATTCTCAGTGTAATCAGAGGATTAAATCATTTGAAGGGTAGGAAAACAGTATGCCTAAAATTATGATCACTAAACATAACTAGGCCTTTTAAGTACGTAGACAAAGATAAAAAATGCATGAATGCATACCCATCTAAGGTTTGGAAATTTATATTCATAGATATAATTACCAGATTAATATTTGTAAAGTAGATGGTTATGTATCCACTGATGTAATCCATATTAGATTTACTTAGAGAATAATTTTTCTCAAAAAAGGAGAAAAGTCTGGAAAAAGTGTTTTAAATTCATGACCATTTGAGTATGTCTTTTCTATTTGGAAGCTATTAGCATATTGTATTTCTACAGTTCAGTTACATGCACTCTCCCAAAACTACTCAAGCACATTCTAGATATTTGACAGAAAAATATGTCAAGATCAGGCATTGTAGCTTGATTATAACCTACATGGCTTAAAGCCAGAAGACTTGCAAACATCTAATTAAAGTAGAAAACATCTAATAGAAAACTAGCAAACACTTAATACAAGAAAGAAAAGCACAACATCACAGAAAAGACAGAAGAATAAAGTGCTTTTTGCAGTAGATTTCATAAAACTGACAATGTAACACAATTAGACACATCAGGGAGCCACAATGCATAATAGAACATTTCAGTAGTGACAGTAAAGTCCATAGAACTTGTATGGTGTATTGGAGCAGAGCTTCACATGAACGAAAGTGAAACAGCTGCCTGCTGGGATTAGGCATTAGTGAACAATGAACTGGCCAGCTGCTGACAATTCAGTACAGTAGACACCTGTGAAAGGTAGTCCAGTTAGACCAACTCAGCAATGCTGATGTCACTGACAAGTGGTGTGTCTGGCTTTTGATTACTGTTTTTTCACTCCAATTGCCATACTTTTACTTCTAAGGACAGTGAATGTCAAGGGACTGTGCTTGCACCTCACAACAAAAGAAGTGAAGTAAGCGGAGGTCCTGTGTTTCTTTTAGAATTTGTCTTTTAGGCCATGGTTTGTTTTTGTGGAACATTTACTGAAACTAGAGCCATTAACACTCAAAATAAGACAGGAAATACCTGTGTATGACAATTCCCAGAACAGATGCATATATGATATTTCCCAAGATTTAAAACTATTATTGGAAGGCTTTGTTGAGCACTTGTTTTAGAGAAGGGTGCCCATTAATCTGGGATGGGGATAGAAGACAGAAATGGACTTAAAGTCAGGGCAGGCAATCAGGAATTAACACGAATCCATAACCTGCAAAAGCTTTGCATTTCAACAGTATGTGCAACTTCAGGCATCTCCAAAACTTGAAGTGGTGGTGTATGGGACAAGTGCTGCTTGACAAAAGTCTGGTGGTAAGAGCAAATTAAAATCTTCCTTTTCTTGGTCCCTCTTGTGCTTAGAAAACAAGATTCTAAAATGATTCTTCAGAAATAAACAGGGCCACATGATTGATACTCATATCCATTATGACTCTGTCCCCTTTCTATCTGAAGGAATATGTAAGCTGCTGGATACTGGGCTAGCGGCTTGGGTTATAACAGAGAATACTATTACTGTTTAAGTGACTTTATTTATAACTATTTTTTTTTCATACACCCACGCATAGGCAAACAAATTTTAAGGATGCAAAGTTAGCTTTAATATTTTATAGCTGAATGTCTTATGGCCATTCTTGTTAAAACAAGATATCACACTGGCTCTTCTCTTCAGAGCTGAAATGAACTATGGTACAGATACCACCAAAGAAAGCTACTTTAGAGCACATACATTCGACAGACGATGCTACAGATAAAGTCTCACACAGCATATGTCCATATTGACAATCCTGGTTATTGATAGAAGGTGCTACTAAGTCATGGGAAAAGCGGGCATAGAGACATCTAAAAACTTTAACTGTGTATTTACTTGATATGGCCTAACCTGTAAGCTCCAAACTTTGGCTTAATTTAAAAAGTCAACTCAAATATTAATTTTCTGGATCTGTCTCTTCCTTGGTGTCTGATTGCAATTAAATATTCCTCTCCCACTAGACTAGAGCTACAGTTACTGCAGTAATGTATTCAGGTTTTTGTGTCACATTCATCTTGAGCCTTTCCAATAAGAAATGTGATGATGAATTCAAATGTGGTCTATCCTTCCCGTCATCTTCTCCCAGAGGAAAGAATCATATATGTAGTGAAGTGATTTTTGCTGGTTTATTTATGTTTCATATGTGCACTGTGCTACAGGGGTTTACAGTAAAGTGTACTTTACTTTTCATCTGAAAGAGGTTAGGTGGTGGTATTCTGTATACATTTCTGAGTTATCTCAGAATTGTTATTGTGAATAAGCCGTTATCTGTGGAGGAAAAAAATAAAAATAAAACCTTGCAAGTTATTTTACTCTTTTTTTTTTAACAGAGAAATGTATATTGTTGAATTATACTCGTGTTCTGAAAATATATTGGTAGTTTAAAAGAGCTGAATGCTTGAGCGATTAAACTGTGCCAGTGGAACCAGTGTTTTGAAAATCTTTATTCTGAGATACATTAAATACTGTACTGTGGAAGACAGTTCTTCCAGGAACAAGCTAATGCAGTGCCAGAAAATCAGCTTTTATAGCCTTGTCAAAGTATTCCCAGCTATAGCACAGTTTTACAAGCAGATACTGGCATGAACATCAGAATACACCTGAACTTCAAGATTTTTTTATGATTATCTATGCTTTCCATCTGTGAGGAGAGGACAATTACATTAGAAACATAGCAGTTAACATTATTTTTAATAAGGCAAATCCTCCAGGACCCTGTCATGGAATCTGTTCCTGCTAATAAACTGCAAGATTTAAGTTGTGCTACTTTTGGGCACTCTTGTAAGAGAAAACTAGTGCAGAGACCCTGGAGATAGCCAAAATGGTGGAAAGTGATAGAGCTGTATCAGCATGGCAGTGCTTCTCAGGCTGCTTTTGTTAATTGATGGGCACCACAACACCACAGCTGCTGCACCACTCTCAGACACAAGCTGATAGCACTTTCTGGCACTATCCAACACTCTGGGGTTGTATCATCTCTGTGCGACATTGACTGACAGGTGGTTCAGGCACTTCTGTGCTATAATTCCTTTTTGTAATGTAAGGAGATGAAGGTCTGAACTCTAAAAGCACATATGAGCCTTGCTTGCATTGAAATCAATGTAGATGGCTCTGTATGATCTCAGTTTCTTGTTTACCACAGATGGAAAATTTGTGGAAGAATGGGAAACTGAGACTTGAAAGTCTGTGCAAGGATAAGAATTTTAAGCCTTATTTATTCAGACCCCCAAAAAACTGATATAGATTTTTTTCTGTGATTTCCATACCCCTATATACATGATTACTTTCTAAGATTCTCCCAAACTGTTAAGCACAGGCCTATCAGTCATTTTAGGAGAGCGTGTGTGCAGGAATAGAGTTTAGCCATTACCATGATGCAGAATCTTCCTCAGTCCTTTTTGAGCAGCATCCATGGGCAGATGCACATTGCTTAGTGAAGCTTCTTTACCTCCTTCTCCAAGGAAAAGGATGTTAGAGTCTTCTACCTCAAACCATGAGGGTTGGATAGGGCCTTAGATGACTTCTTTTGGCTCAGTAACTGGAGGATAGTTCCTGATGAATGAATTTTAAGACAAATAATGCTGTTGGGAGAAGTGTGGTTATCTGCAAAGCACTGATGCTATTAACATCACAGTGACCTTACTAAAAGCTTTATGCAAAATCTAAGATGTTAGGAAACACAAGCGCAGTTATCATAAAACTGTAATAATCTTCAAAACCTATTTTTCCCTCATCTGCAGTGATGGGTTGCACATCACAATGTGAAATCTAGCTGATTGCCTCCTTGTTCTGGGACACTGTTCAAATATATGGATTAAAATTACTCTTTGGTGGGGCAGAACTACTGGAAAGGCAGTCAAGCTGTTCTGTTGCAGTAGCATGCTGAGGCTATGATGTTTAAGTGACTGAGCTAGGAGGTGGAAAGGAGAGGAAATTATGCAAAATAAACATAAAGAGTGCCAAACTACTACTTTATGAGCTGCTCTTCTGGGAAACAGGTTTAGTGGTGGTGGTACTTCTTTCAGGCAAATTGATACATGGAGGGTTAATGATGGAGCTGGACGCAGCTGGATGCTATTGCCAGTAACATCACACACCTCTGCATTATATGGTGTACTGGCACCAATGACTCTGACAGAGCAGAGCTCTTTTCTTCTGTGTTTTGTAGTTTTCTTTTATTTTCATTTGGCTGTTGGGGAAAACCATGAAAGCAGCCACAACATACACAGAAATGAGCCACACACCACAGGGAGTGCTCTACACAGTAAGTTACCCAAATAGTACTTTGTGGGGTTTTTTTTAAACTTCACTCTGTTTTTGAGTCAATGTCAGCTTTCTCACCAACCTGAAGCTAACACTAAGCGAACTTGTGTAGCTACTGCTGTTGGGTTACTTCAGCTTAGAAAACTGAGGAAAATAAATCCAGGTGTCAAATAAATAACAGAAAATTTTAGTACAACAGATTTAATTAAAACAATATATTCTGCGATAACTATTAACAGCTGACAGTCAACTAGTTCTAACAGAAAATACAAAGAATCTTTTACCTGATATAACTGCTTTTAAGAAGGTTTAGAAGGTTTTGTCTTTTATAAAACAACAATGCATGTTTGTTCAATTTTTATAATCGTCTATTTTCTGTAAGTATGCTTGTATGTGAATTCATGTATGTATATTTATGGGCCTGCTATTATTTAGAACTGCTCCTTGTCTGAGAGCTAACTCCATAACAGTCTGTCTACACATCTTTTCTCCAAAGGATTCCCCTTGCAACCATGCAGAAGCTCTATGGGCCAGAACTTTACACTGCCATAATGAGATTCTTCGTATTATTCATCAAAAGCCTCAATGAATTTGGCAAATTTTCTGATAGTTTGTATCAAACCTGAGTTGATCTATACATAGAAAAGCCTGTCTCTTAGTGCAGAAAACTGGGAAAAGTATACTAGAGCATAAAGAACAGCCCTGAATCTACAGAGGTATGAATACTATTTGCTTATGGTTTGAGATCCAATTCATATCAGACGCATAAGAAAAATAAGGCCTTCAGCAAGGCAGAGATTGAGTTACTAATGTGCTTCTGGAAACTTATAGATATTAACCTACAGACTTGGAAGACAGAGCTGCAGGGTTTTAAAGAATGTGTACAAAATATATTCACATTCATCTGGCCTTGTAATGTGCTTGTTATTTTAGATCACTTTTGCAGGATTAATTGTTTATCAGATAAAAACCCCAGAAGAAACCCAAAATCTAAACTAACACTTTCTTTTGGGTTTATTTGCTCATCTTTGCATTTATTCTGGGGAGTCTGTCATCTGGCAGTAATTTTCAGGTTTGGTGCTTATTCATAAAGTGAAAGCGAAATGGTTTTGCTATTTGAAAGATGCTTGAAAGTTTAGAAGTCCACTTACACAAATGAAAAAGACAAAATCCCTACTAAATATATGCAGTGAATGAGTTGCAAGGAGGAAAAACATAATGGTATTAAAGCAATGATGCTTGAACATTGTTGTGGCAGCTGGTGTCTAGTCCTGTCATTACCACAGTGTCTATGTGATTTTGGGCAAGGCACTTAAATCACATCTGCACAAGGACTGGTCTCCTGTAGCATTTCACTGGTGTCGGGTTTTGAAGGCTGAAGGACACTAATATTTTGTACTCTGAAATTCATCACCAGCTAGTACATGGATTTGACTTCTGTACCTCAGTTTCCTGCCCCCAAAATGCAAGTAATGTCGCTATATTCCCCACCAGGGTAGCTGTAGAAATAAGAACTTCTATATTTATGAAGCACTGGGATACCCTTGTCATGAACATGAGCCTGTGAGGAAATAATCATAGATCCTATTCACAAATAAGGTTTGAATTGAATGAAGTAAGTAAAACCTTGGGTCATACCCTGAATAATGAGGATAAAAGAAAATATTGATCATCATATTGATCACTAAGTGAGCATCATACATTCTTGGTCTGTAGTGAAGCTGAGGTCCTGTGGAAAAAATGTTGTGTAATGGCGTAATTAAAGATTATAACGTAGTGCATATGTATGAGGGATCAAATTAACATTGCAGTATTAACCTCGACTCGGATGTTTTCGAGTGATTGACCACTCAACCTAGTAAGTTCTTTTAATGTATTTTTGTGGGTATGTGAAATATATGTATAGGCACTACTTAACTGTCCGTATAAACGGTGGACTACAGAGAAGAAAAATATGAGAGAGCACCTTTTTAAATTGTATTTGTTATGTTTGTGCCCATAAATTGGACCTTTCCAATAGAACAGCACAATGGGGTAGAACTCAATGGAACTGAAGTATTATAGCATCTAATCAGAGACTGATGAATCAGATTCCCTAGTTTTTTCTGACAATTGATGGTCTGATGTATTAATCTTGAAAAGAATCTTGTCTTCTCACCTAATAAATTTTTCTCACCTGCAAACTGTAGCTTTAGTCAAAAAAGGAAGAGTACGTGTGAATGACATGCAAATTCTGTAGCATACAACTCAGAATTTTTCTCCTTCTTCCCTTGCTATTTCATGTGTCCACGTAGCCTGACATCACAAGAGTTCTTTGGAGACAAAGGCTATTGCAGTAAATAGGAAGAAGAAACTTTTAGTCATATCTACTCAAGATGCTCCTTGTGACTACTGGTAAATATACACGACTTGGATAGACACTTTTAATACTGCAAGCAAATTCATTGTTTCAGACAGCCATTTATCAGCTACTGACCAGTTTGTTGTGTCAGTATGGGGAAAGGAGGAAAAAAGGAAGAAACCATGTCAATTACTGACAACTTTTGCTGTCCTTTTAATAATAAAGTGAAAGAACAGTAACACAGAGGTGAGCAGAGGAAGCGAGAATGAAAATTTTGTAAGTCTTGCTTACCTTTGATTATGCAAAACCAGGAGAAACTTTCTTTTTATCTTCTTATTTCATTCCCATGAAAAAATAATAATAGGAAAATAAAAATTAAATGTAGAAGTTATATTTTTTAAGCACCCTTCTCCCTCCTCTCCTTCTAGACATATTTATGTATGTATTTGTTTCTGTAAATAATTTTTTAATATACTTATGCTTGCTGGATATAAGTGTTTAAGGTTGCAATTGCATCAAATTACCTTGGTAGAATATGTGGTTGCTATCATGGAATACCACACTTTTCCCACAGAGAAAATTATATTCCAGATGTGGGTGGATTGTTCTTGCTATGCATAATATACAAAACACTTTGGGATCATCTGTGGGTGACAGAAGCTACTGTTAATGTCATTGGCTTTTAGACTAAAGTAGTGAAAAACTCTTTACTATTTATATACTATGTCACATCCATTTGACCAGCATTACTTTCAAACATTGCATAAGCTCTTGGATGGCCCCCTCACTTTTTCAAATAATCCAGTCACACAGTCCCATATAGAAAATGCAGTTTTCTACATAACACAAGAATGTTTAAAATATTTTGTCGAAAAATTCCATAAGCAGATATAATCATCTTTTCCAGATAATTATAGGAGAGCTTTGAACAATGTACAGGTTTCAGTATTGTACATAATCATTATCATAGAGCAAGATCATAAAGCAGCTAATGAAGAATGAAGATACGCTACAGAAAGTTACCATACATGATCACATTGTGTATAAATATGTTTTAAAGCCTAAAATTTGACTAAGAATTTAGTTTCTCATCAATAAGTTATCTTAGGTCCTAATTTAGTCTTAAAAAATTATAGGAAAGTCCTTGCTTATTTAGCACAATTTTAAGTGTATACTTAGGCCACATGACTTTAATAGGATATAGTCATGTGTTCATAACTGAACATTTATGGAAATGTTTTATTAAATAAAAGTTCATTACTGGTTTGAGGATCTCCGATACTAAGAACGAGATTCTACTCAATAAACTCATCATGAAACCTCAATACAGGCAAAAGGACAATAAAATATAGTTGATTCTTATGTTGCTCTTTAAGCCAGGAATATGCAAAAATACGTTTCTATGCTTTTAGGAAAACTCGAGCAATTTTTTTCACTGTTGCTGGTCTGCTTTATTAAAACAAAGTGGGCGTACATTGACATTGTATGTTGAAATGGATGATAAAACTCAAAGCAAATAGAGACTGAAGTAGAGATACTTGGGAGACCCTTCATTTTAGCTCTGCTATAGGGTGATTACCAATGAATCTAAAGTCTGAGGATATTAAAGACTATAAATAGTGTCCTTGTAAAAAATTGTACTATTAGCCTCATTTTATTATTAACCAATATATTGATTTGCCATGGACAACCTTGGACTTCCTCACCTGGTATGAACACAGGTTTGAAAAGAAAACTTCCTGCTGCAATTGCCTTTTCTGCTATCCTTACCTATTCTGCTAAGTATTGAACTGGCACCAAGCTGCAAGTAGCGTCACTGACAAGTGCTGCATGTAGAAGGGATGATTTAACAAAGTAGAAGAGCAGCAGGCTGGTTATGGCAGTGACAGCAGCACTAAGAGGATTTCAAAGCATTGTTAGACTTTCTAAATCTTTCTCTTATCATCTTTCCAACTTTTAATTTGCTTACTCATTCAGTGCAATCTCTTTTCAGAAGTTGTTCTATTTTCCCTTTCTGGAAGTCAAGTAGTAAACTGGAGCCATTCCCTGATGCACTTACCTTCGTTCCTTATTTTTTGGCACACATATATTAATGACTTATTCAGGCTATTCCAGCACTTAACTTTTTGTATCCTGGGCAGAGCGACAAACTGCAATAGGCTGTGGAAGTATGTAATTGGTCTTTATATGCTGTCAGTCCTTCTGCTAGATCTGCCTATGCCAAACACTAAGATGGAAGTGGGAGAGAGGAAAACTAATCTGCAGAAAGCATCCCAAATTCAATTAGAAATGCTTGGTATGACAGAAATTAACATTGAACTGAATAAATTCCAAGCTTTGACAGACTAAAGGTCTGAGTGCCAGATGCAAAGTGATAATGTGTGCAAGGGTTGATTCCTCATAAGAAGTAGCAGCCAAGATGCTGGTGAGGTAACCAAGATGATACCTACTGAAATGTGAGAGAGATGGTTTAATGTACTGAACTGTGCAAAGCCCTTGGGGTGATGGTTGCAGGAGACATCAGTAAATACAGCATCAGTGGAATCCAGGAGAGTCTGGAGGGAAGCAGATGCTGGAGTAAGATTGGAATCCAGGTGATGGGGCAACAACAGATGTATCCCTCATGGACAAGACTGCATATCCCTTTCTATGTCACTTGGAACATAGAACAACAAGTGGAGATATCTACTTTTAGGATACAGTCTGCTGAACTGAGGAAAGAATATGCTGAAGAAAGAAAACAGTGACTGTATTTGCAGAGCAGGAGCCTGCAGAAATGGCAATTGAGAAAACAACTTAAGTGAATACACAGTTGTTCTAGCAGCAGCATTTTCCAAAAGATCGTTGAAGACCCAGTAAATCATATAAACCTGTTTAAATTAGGTTCTTGAAAGTCAATGCATTATTCTTCTATAAGAGTCTTTGTATAATCCATGCAATATATACAAACTGTATAGAAGAATTCAGTCTGGGAAGGATGGCAAACACATTCTGGAGGTCAAAATGAGGATTTGAGAAAAGATCTTCTTTGAATTTCATGTGATTGATTTTAGACAAGCACAAAGCATTGCACTTAGAAAGGATAAATAAGATACATACATTTAAAATAGGTTCTAGCTGGCTATATAGTTGGATGGAAAAGATAAAAGGCTTATCACAGATCGGAAAATGAATATGTCATTAGTATGGTACTGTTGCAAAACAGGAAAATCTTATTCTGGAATGAATGAAGATGACTGTTGGATGTAAGACACAGGAAGCAATTTTGTTTTCTACCTCTTCCTGGCTTCCTTTTTCTAGCTCTTTCCTTGGCTGGAACAGAGTCCAACAACACGTTTTATAGAAGATTGTGACAAGTCGCAGAGAGTAGTAAAAACAATAAGGGGTTTAGAAAAAGTGATCACTGAAGAAAAAGAAAGGTTGAAATAATTCAATTTTTTTAGTCTAGCAGGTAGAAGAATAAAGGACAGGAGGTAGCAAGTTTCTTCCATAAGGTAAAAGGCAGTTATAATGAGGGCAGTAAATGATTGTTCTCTGTGACCACAAGCTCTAAGACAGAAAGAAACCAGCTGAATTTTCAGCAAAGACTTAGTTTAGATACTGGGGAAATTTTTGAAAACCAAAGATTAGTGAAACGATACACAAAGATGCCTGCGTAGGCTGGCTTTTCTGTTTGTTTGTTTGTTAAGAGGCAAGATGTATTCTTTTAGTGTTTGTCTAAGTTGTTTTCATCCAGCCTGTATGCAGGCAATACCTTCAGCTCTGTGATTTCTAAGATTCTGTGCTTAAATGACTGAGAAATTCGCCAAATACAACAGAAATTTTCTACTCAACCAAAAAGCAAAGAGGCTATTAATCAGGATGTTCTATGGAGAACTCCTCCAGTGATTAATGAATTATTGGTAAAGATGAATGAAAATAACCTGCCAATGTGAATGACGTTCACTCATTATGAGAAAGATACTGACGAGCATCAGAGAAAAATGCTGTAACGAAAGGGACCGAAGCATAACAAAACACTATCTGCAGTTTCTGAGAAACACAAATGGGCTGGGCTGTGGCTGACACAGATGGGAAAGAAGAAAAAAAGAGCCCAGAGCAGTGCTTCTTGTCTGCAGTCTACTAGTGGTGCATTTATATAAAAGGACCGAAAGGGTCCAGTACTGTCTGAGGATGCAGTGTGTGAACTTGGAAGAGGCAAAAGTATTACTCCTGCCCTAAGTCTGCAGCAATGACGGAGTACGGCATCCCACAAACAGCATAATGAAAGCTTATGTTCAAACGGACTGTGAAAGGGAGTTTGGGGGCTGGGAAGAGGGGAGGAAGAATGCTAGTGTTCTGCCAAAACACTTCAGTTCTGACTTAAAAATCCAAAACCCCTAAAACACTAAATTCCTATTGCTCGTTGCAAATAGAGTTGAAAGAAATTTGTACTCCTTTATTTTAGGCTTGAATATTTGCCAAATCTCCTTGAAAAAGTGGAGAGTGAGGAGCAACCAAAATGTCTTAATTTCAAAATGCCTTTTTTTTTTCTCACTGGGAAAACATCGTTTTATCAGGACCTTGAGAAAAAGGTTGCGGTTTGGGGTTTTTTGGTTTTTGGTTTTTTTTTTTTTTGCAAATACTTTTTTCTGTTGGGTTTCTACAACCCTAACCACTATGATACATGTTCTGACTTGGCTTTCTGGATACTTCTGCATTATAAATGACAATGACTACAGCTGTACTGAGCAGAAGAAAAATTAGGATTACAACAGAAAAGGAACACTTTTTGTATAGAAGCAAAAATCAACAAAATTTGTGGAAAATGGCAAGGCTGAACTGATCAGAAATCACAAGAATGAAGTCAAGGAACCACCACTACCTTCCACACTACTCTGTATTAGCATTTCTGCCTCTCTGTTAGAGTGCTTTAGGAATAACAAGGCAACAGAACTGAGATTACTTACATGGAAAATGCAATAAAGTGTGGTCAAACAAATTGTGCTGTGGGCTCATTGTGATTGCAGCAGTCAGGGATGAAACATAAGAAATGGGAAGAATATTACTATTGTGTCAATAAAAGTAATTAATACTGAGAGATCGTTTTATTCAAAATCCGTATTTCCTGCTTGGTAATGTCTTTCTCAGAAATTTACCTTTCCAGATGATGCATCTCATATTAGTTCTTTTCTAGTTCATTCTGTAGTACATTTCCATTAGACACAAGTGGAAAAAAAGCGCAACTGTATTACAAACATCAATTCCTAGCATTAAGAATGAATTAATTGAAAGAAAAATGTGTTAGGAATGCTATGTCCCAGTTATTCTAAACTCCAATTGAATTTTCACAGAACCTTTAAATTACCTGTGTGGAAGTGAAATGTCTGCTTGCTTGCTCGTTTGATTTTGTTATAGGCCTATTTCTACTTTGTTATTCTTTGCTAACTCAAAAATTTGCTTGTGTATCAAACACAGCTCCAGCGCTGCTGCCTCACAGCCCTGCCTGCACCTGGCCCTCACCCTGTGGGTCCAGACCCTGCTCCCTTGGCCCTGCCCGGCCATCCCAGGGCTGTGTCTAAGCCTTATTCCCTTCACCAGGCCTGATCCTGACTCCCACCCGTGATGGGCTGACATCCTGGCCTGTGGCTGAGCAGGAGAAGAGACTGCTCAGGGTGGCTGAGGGCCTCAGACTCTACTGAACAGTGCAGGGTTTAAAAGCAGGAGCCCTGTCAAGGCTGGGGGACCTGTGACTGCTTCTGAGGCTTGTATTTCAGAGCACTTCCTCAACACACCCCAACTTCCTACCAAGGAGACTTGGGCACACACCATCCTCACTAGTGCAAAAGAGAACCTGCACACTTGGCTCTCAGCTCTGTGGAAGCTGCAGTGACCACTGATGGTGGCTCGTGTGAGCTGTCATCCTGAAGCTGCATGGGACTTTGGCAGAGGCCTCCACAGGGGCATGTGTCCTGGTGCTGGGGACTATGTGTTAGCACATATGTTATGTGTTTGCACTATAGTGTTTGAACTTGTGTGATCGCAGTAAGAGAATAGCTGGGAGTCCTGACACATGGAAAGAACTCCACAAACCCCTCAAGCTGGCCTTGGGCAGCTCATAGGAATTAAAGGGCATTGCCTCCATTCTCCATAATTCAGAGGTAATTTCTCCATTAACAACATATATTGCAGGCACTGAGGAACAGGTGTCAGAGAAGACAAATGGGCACCAAAAGTGTGCAGAACTGTGGAGAAATATACACAACCATAAGGAATTGTTGTGTAGGGTTTAGCTGTCTTCAAATGATGATTTGTATTGCAGTGACTTGGAGAAAAACTGAGCATGATGAATGTAAATGTATAACTTAAACCTAGTTAATTTCTTAATTCATTACAATACTTCTTTCCTATAAGCAGCTTGGAAAATTATTGATTAAACGAACAAACAAAACCTAGGTTGATTTTTGGCTGGCAACTACTCCGGCCCTAAATCAAACATTGAATCTGAGGCAGCAGTGTGCTTATCAGCCTCAGGTCATGTCCTTAATGCTCAATGAAAGGGAAACCTGTTTCTCATTCAGTGATTGCTCAGCTATAATAAACTGCTAACATTTTTTAATTTGATACTTTACATACTCATTACACTCTGGTATCATATAACAGGGCAGAAGGTTTGACTTTTTCCCCAGGAGCAATTTTCTCCTGAAGCCTGAATGTTTCATTGCTGTACTGTAATTTAAAGGGTTATGGAGACTTGGTGGAATAAATTACACTGTGTATGAAAACAGCCAAAACCAAACTTCTTAAAAAAAAAAAAAACACCCAACTTTAGTGCATATACTGTTCAGTGGCTTCAAATCACATACAGGCGGACCAGTTATGAACAGAGAATTTTATAACTAAACTATCACAGTCTTTATCTCCACGGGAGGGGAAAAGAAAGTTACAGGATAACTATCTTAAAAACTGATTTATTATGATACTTATATTCCCTTATATACAGAAAAAAAACCAAACAAACACACAGCCATGTTGAATTTATTCATCCAGTCAGAGAATGCAGAGAAAATACTGATCAAAGTGCCTAACATAACTGAACAACTAATCCAATATCAGAAAATGGAACAGGCAGTTAGGCATCAAGGCTTAAGCTTTCAGCTTTCCTTCAGACTGTATTTCCACATGAGTCAGAGGGGGTGGGATCAGGCATGAAGGCTGTGTTAAATCATCCATTAAAATGGGAAAATAGTAAAGAATTCAGGTTAATAATTAAAAAGAACTTTAGAATTAATTAAACAGAGCAACAAAACACAAGAGGTTATACTTTATTGAACCAGGAATGCATGTGTGAAGCATAATCCTATAGGCCAAAACGTATTCGGTCACCTGAGGCACCGATTAATAGACCAGTTAAACATGGGCTGGTATATCTTACTGAGCATATAAAACAATCACTGAATTTAAAATAATTCTTAGCCACAAAAGCTTTTAGGATTTGTTAATGACTTGTACATACTCATCCATGGTGGCAGTTTGTGGTGGGAATATAGTGGTGACATATATAAAAAATAATTTTGTTTCCCCATTTTCATCTCTTTCTTACCACAACCCATGTAGGGGCCCCTTAAGAGGTTCTACATGAGGTGATGGTATCAGTCCATTTTCCTCTATTTTGTGTATTCTTTTTACAAGCTGACACCTCTTCTTTGAATACTCTTTGGCTGTGTTCCTACTGTTACAATGTTCAAGACTTGAGCCTAAACTCTGTTGTCATCCACTTTACATATATTTTGTTTGGTTTTTTTCCATCAGAAGTGAGCCAACTGATTCTCTGGGCAGGAAAACACAGGCAAGATGATGGTTATTGTGGTACCAAAAAAATAAAAATTCAAATTTGTGATCCACTCCAAGACAGTGTAGAGGTAACTACCCCCCTCCACTTGCTGTTACAAAGCAACAGATGAACTTGAGCACTGCTATCACACACGGTGTGTTTGTGGCTTTTTAGATAGAGAGGTTCAGCATTATTAAAAGTTAGCTAAAAAAAAAGGTGTCACTTTAAAAGGCAAATCACTTAAACTACAGAAAAGTAGATGCTGCCTCACGGCCTCAAAAATAAGCAAGCACTCTATAGATGTGTCTCTCCTTTACAAAATGTTGTAGCATAAACCCCAGAGTAATTTGGGGTATTGTAGATTGACAGTATCTATCAAGAGAAGAAAAGGGTAGAAAGTAAACACAGAATTAGGGGGAAGGAAGCCAGAGGAGGTAAATGATAGAAAAATAGAGACCTCAACAGGTTCTGATACGATTATGAAACTACAGAAGGAAACAGAGGATCGTGGAAACCATAAGAAAATAAAAGCCAAAGGGATGTGTGAAGACAAAACACCAGAGCAAAGAGGCAAAGAGGCAAAGAGACAAAGAAACACCAGGAAAATAAGATGATTTTTTTTTCTCAGAGCCATGGTTGAGATTTAGGCTGAGAATGACCTTCTTCTTGTGAAGGGTGGAATAGATGACACATGTAGATTAAAATTTCACTATGAGATCAGATCTATGATCTCTCACATCCAGAACCAGCTCCGACAGTGGATACCTATTGTTGATACAAAAGTGCAAGAAACCTGTAGTAGCCAAACCTTATTAAACTGCTCCCTTAAAAATCCCATATACTTCCTAAAACTTAGGGATTGCTTCAAGACTGAGGCTTATCTTGCTTTATGCCACATTTAAGCTCCAGGTGTTCATGATGTTCTTATAAACCTCTAATCTTTCTTTGAATATTTTTAAGTTCTTTACATCAAACAATATCAAGTTGTAGCATGCTCTGCTGGGCCCTCTACTGATTTCTCCTATGGATAGCTCTATTTCTCTCAGCTGTGAAAAGAAAAGGATTTCTGACAGCCACATTCACAAACTTTTGATATTTCAGTTGGTGCCCAAAGTTAGCTGTGGTGATTCTGGTAATAAATTACTATTTTTGATACATATGCCTCTACATTACTCTTTAACTCAGATGAGGAAGACCTTGGTAGCGAGTTTTCCAGCTGTAACCACTTTGGTTTGGATCTTGGATTGCTTTAAGAGTCCATAAACTGAATTATTTTTAGATGAAGTTAATCAAAATTGTTCCAATTGCTATGTGGCAGGCAGTAAAATGTGCAAGACTGGAATTAGTCTGAAGTAAATCTCCAACAAAATATATATAACATGGACATGAGGTTTCAGCAGCAGCTGTTTCACTCCATAGATATGCTCCTGTTGCCTAATATAAACTGCTAATGTAGACATGACCATCTTTAATCAGTTTTACAGGAGTAAAGTTTTGCTCTGGAAACTCCTTCCTAGTTTTGTTTTTTTTTTTGTTCACTCTCCCACTGTATGTCCTGTTCTTAACACATTGGAAGAAACAAAGCAGTAAGTATAGGGGAAGTAAGCTCGGCACAAGTGTGTGCTCTTTGTGAATTTGTGGGGAGCTAGAATTTGTGGTGGAAGGGAGGTGATGAAATTCAATAAATGATTGAGAGAGGGAGCATCAGTAGGTAGAGATGAGGAAAGATTGAATCTCCCTTGAGAAGATGAAAGGACAGCTCAGTAATTGGGAACAGCGAGGACCCATTTGGAGGGCAGAGAGGAAAAGGAGTAGTTGAGATAGTATAGCTGTTTTCAGATCTTCAGTTCAGCTCCAGTGCACTGACGTAGCGATCTGAAAGTTAAAAGAGAATGGAGTGAGAAAAATATTGTTTTGTTTTATTAAAACACACACACGTTTTTATCATAAGTGTGCATTTGTGATAGCTAACTTTTGTAAAAAGAAATTTATAAAACAATGTTATCTGTCCCTCTGGTTATGCACTGAAATAACTGAAGTTTTAACAAGGAATCTGGACTTTTCCTACTCACTTTAGGTATACCCAGACCTATTGTGCATGCATGGCGTAGTACTAGGATTATACACTGTACTATTATTCAAATATGCAAAGTCCCATTGACATAATAGTCAGGGGAGAGTATGGTTTAATGTATCTGTAATCCACATATTAAAGCTCTCTAAGTATGATTTGACATGACAGTCCATAATGCCTCTAAGCTTTAACTTTCTATTGTGTCTGTGACATATACTCCACAAATTATAGTGTAAGACCGTCTCATGAAATTCCCTTTATGATCCATATTTTTGTTAAATTCATTATAAATATATATGCATATCTATGCATATATATATATGTATATATGTCTACAGCTTTTAAATATTTACAGGTGCAAAATAAGAATTCAGAGATAATTCCTTCTTCCAATCTTTAGTTCCCCCTGCTGTGCCTATGCGTTGAAGTTAAGTAACTGCGAAGGGCTGTAGAACATGTCTGTGCCATCAGCGGGGGAATAAAGAGGGAGGTGTATACAGGAGCACTAATACTTAAACTGCAAGCTGTCAGCTCCACTGATATGTCACAAATGCCCAGTGATCTATTGCATGCCATAGTCATCCTCCTGCACTCTCATCAAGCACTCACTAAATATAGTAAGTTCCTATACCCTAGCCCATAGTAGCAGGGAGGATCCCGGATGGTTTGATAGCTTATCCTCTGCCAAGGATCATGGATATCAGTGCCACAGAGTTAATGGAAATGGGCCTGGCGGTAGATGCGTTGTCCCTTGCGAAGTCCCCTTGCTTTTATGAAAAAGGGATATGGCAGCTGCTGGGGAGGGGCAGCTGCAGGTTTCTTCTAAGAACATAAGGGCAGCTGAAATGGGTGGTAGGGACAATAATAAGACAGACCTGCTGCCAGTAGCATCTATGATGGACATATGTGACTACACTGATAATTAGTTTTGAGATAAAAGTACATTATTCAGCCTGTCTGGTGTCATGTGTGGATGCTCGAACCTGTCTTCTTGCACAGTGGAGCAAGGTACTTAATGGTGTGTGCTTTGGGTATTTAACCAGGTATGTCATGATTTTTCATCAGTGACAGGGCTAACAACAAAGCTGTATCTTCCATAGGTAGAAGGCAGCTCCAAAACCAGCCCCAGCTAGCTAATGTTTGTATTCCAAAGGAACTGTTCTTGGATCTAAATGTGAGTTTTCTTAATTGGGGGAAGGCAGTAGCACTTATGGAGGAAGAGGAACCCAAAGTAACAAAACGCCTTTTGAATTATATGGAAAATAATCCTATAATCAGAGTTTGTTGCATATATATATATACATACACATAAATACTTATATAGAGAGGCTTTTTGGAATAATTTGAGTGCCTTCATGAGTTTAGAGATCTCATAATTGTATGAGGATTCAGCCTTAGCCACTACTTCAGGGCAGGGAGAGAGAATACTCAGGAGAATGTTATTTTAATAACCTTAGCAGATCATACATTTACATCTCTGAGCCCTTCTCTGTTCACTCTGCCATCCTACCATTAGCTCAATCTAATGCTCCTAATTTAATATGCTTTGTCTTTTCCATAAAGAATGAGAGTGTCTGTCTAAATTATTAGATCGCTATAAAGAAAAGGTCTGTTAGTGTTCTTTCCATCCCGCATATCATGTGGAGAAATATGATAATCCTCATTATGGAACATTCCTTTCTCTGGGCCTGATCGGGTTCTACAAATAGGAAGTGTTCAAATTGCCAATATTCATTTGCATAGCTCGCTTGTTTGCCTGCTGCTTTTCCACTGGGACCTGTCCCAGGCTGCTTCAAAACCTTTCAGTGACCACTTATATTAGTCTGTTTTTTCCACTCCTGTAGTCATGAACTGTCTGATATTTTTTACGGTAGCTTTTAAACATTTATCTCCCTGTCTGTTTACTGCCGCTCAAGCAACATGTTTCCTGAGTCTTGTCTATAGAAAAATGCACACCAGAGACTCTTCCTTTCAACAACTTCTAATTAGGCTGCTGAGGTTGAGGTCTGAGCAAAGCAATTTTAAGGGTAACTTCCTTGAGCTGGCTCCACTGCTTCCTGCTTACCAGAGCTCACTGCTTAAGAAGCTTATCAGCTAACTTCCTGCTGGTGAGACACTTGCCAATCATCTGACATTACTCTTTCACCGTATCAATGAGCTGGACTGCTGTTTTGAGAATAATAGGAATTAGAAAGAGAGACTGACCTTGTACAAAGGAGCGTTGTGGCTTGCATGCAGAACACAGCTGCTGTTGCGAGTAACGATTCCATTTCTCGGGCACACACAGTATCACTAGTTGTAAATATTCCTGCTTCTGCCTGAAATGCATGCAAAACTGGCCTTTGCACAGCCTGTCTCTTCTGGCTCTTGATGCTGGTTGCCTTGAAATTTTTAAGGGATTTTTCACTTTCCCCATAATGAAGGAATCATTCCCTTGTGTTGTTTTTCCTCCCCTCGCTTCCCTGCCAGACAATGTTATTTTAAAGGCAAACAGCTTTTCTGGTTTGTTGTTCTTAATTCTGTTTTTTCACAAAATGACAGTTCAGTCAGTGCAAACAGCCTTAAACTTGGACAAAAATGCGGCATGCAGCATTAAAGTTGTTTCTGGAAGCTTTGGTTTGCACACTGGCCTGTTTGACCCATTTGTGAACTTAGAAAGTCTCCCTCTTTTTATTGCAACTTTGATAAAAAATGCAATTTTTTTTTAATTGTCTATTCTGTTTAAGAAAAAAACCCCACACATCAAAAGCAGAAGTTTTTTATTTCTGCTATTCCCTCCCAAACCTCTCCCTCCTTATTAAACAGTAGGACATAGTTATGTCATTATTCCTGCTGAACCTAGTGTATTTCATCAAGTAGTTAGTACATAAATTGGAGAAAAAAGCCCCAGCAATGTCCATTTGAATCTATATTTGATATACATTCAAAATATTAATATATCAAGACTAAAAATTGATAATAACTATGTAGAAAACAAACAAACGAACAAACAAACAAAAAAACAGATGAGAAATTATGGCTTCATAGTGTTCTTTCATTACAGAGTTGTGCCGGAAAGAATGCCTGTATTTTTACAATCTCTGAAGAATTCTGCAGGTTTTATATAAAGTGTTTAGCCTTCTCTTTTTATAGTGCTTATTTGAAACTACAGAATTTGTTGAAGAATTAACCAGTATCAGTCATCATGTAGTCCTACAACAGTGAGATACCTCTGCTAAATTTAAATAGCTGCTATAAACGAATGCAGGATGTTTACCATTCAGTCAGTTTCTCCATGCATTTTCTATGAAGAGATATTTAAAATAGTTATATTCTTACCACAAGCATTAACTGATTTTATGGAGCTCTTTGTTCTCAGGATGATTTCAATCGAGAGATGAATAACTTCTTTTCTATGATAAGCATATTATAAATACTCAGGCAGTTAGAGAAAGAGACAGATAGGACATACCTTTATCCTTTATGTCAGACTTTGAGACAGGGAAGGAGCTGCTTCTTCTGATTTTTCTTCATCCCATATGTTAGGCCATGACACAACTCATCTCTGACCATGCTGCCTTATGCTTTATTGGCTGCTTGCCCGTTTCTTGGGGCAATTTCACAACATGTGTCTTGAGCTATATTTGATTTACTCCTCTGAGGTTGATGTTGTCCCTTGGTGCCAATGTCTGTAATATAATTGCCTGTACGCAGGCTGCTTGCAGACAGAATTCTTCTGCTGGGTACATTTTGACACACCCCATGTGGTCCTCATAGTTTGCCAAAGCACTTGCTGCATTACAACCTGTTTTCTCGTCAGCAACAAGTGCCTTCCATGATGTCTTTTTTTCTCTGCTGTCCAAGCATAATTTCTTTAAAGATACCTGTCTTTTATTTGGGTCCTTCTCTGCAGAAAGGGATTTAATAGCTAAAGATAATAAAAGCAATCACAGGCTTTGTTGGATCTTTATTGTTACTGAGTCACAATTAAAAATTTAAAGTGAGAACAGTTTAATAACATTGATTAGATACATAAAAGGATTCAAGGCACAACAGCTCCCCATCTTTTATAAAATCAAGTTATTCATCCAGAGAGAATAGAACTGGCTTCGTTTCCCACTTTGGTATGACTAGCTCCACAATATCCTTTAACTAAACCAACAAGTTATGCTAGGCAATGGCACTTTTTAACCTTTCTCATTGAAACTGTGACAATGCACAACACAGCTGAAGAATAATGTATCAAAAGTGAACACAAGAGAAACATCACTCTAGCTTAGGGGTTTAGGCATTCACCTGAATGAAAACGCGGTTTGTTCAAGACTCTATTCAAACACTTGTTTATGTATTTTACCTTCAGTGGTCTTTGGATAAATGCATTAACACTATAAAATAGCAGGGAAGTCACTGCACAGTCAGAACCTCTAAGTCAGACAAAAGCAGAGTTGGGTTTTTTCAGGATTATAGTACTTGTATTTAAACACCTAAATTCCAAGTTCCTCTTTATCACACAGGTCTTTGTGATCAAGTCTTGTAGGTGTTACCCTATCTACTTAAAAATAAATACTTAACTCTTGCTTATATGATGTGGTCAACATTAGCAGGCATTGTTGATCTCAAATGGGTTTGCAAATACTCTGGGACTCTAAAGATCAGATTCTGGTACTTAGAGCTGTAGGTGAGTTTATTTCCAAACTGAAGGCATTAAAGTTAGTGTACAAGTAATAATAATGAATAAAGTTGACTGCAATGAAATGTATTTTTTTTTAATACTCAACCACATATTTCTGGAAAGGTACAACTTTTGCACAGATATTCCAGCTGTACATCTGCACTAGTTTTCATCTTGGCTCCACTCAAAAGTTTTGAGTCCAGATGAACCTGCTGAACCTAACACTGTTAGTGCAAAGAAATTACATGAATGTAAGAATTCAATGCATCCTGCAGGCACTCTGTATGGACAAATCTCAAAATGTTTGAATATACATTTGAAGATTCAGTCTGTTGCTAGTGTTTTTTTGGCCTTTTTGAGGAGGATGCATGGAGGAAATCCTGTAGGATCAGGAGATTCTAGAAATAGAGAACAAAAAAATTACACATAATCACACTGTATTTCGTAATTACTGTTCCCTGTCCTCCAACTGAAAGTATCAAGAAGTATAGACACTGCAAGTGTAAATGAAGAGTCAGGGAAACCCACTTTTTTGATTAGAAAACAGCTTTGAATTCCTTTGGCATTTGTTCAGCTAGGTTGTTACTCTGTCTATCCAGTTTTCTATCTTTCATCTGTAAATGTATTCATATTTGGAAAGAAGTCATTTTTTTCTAGACAGAGGTGTCTAAGTACCTGTCTAACTGAAGTGTACATTTATTTATGGCTAAAGAGAAATGCTAAATGAAGTTAATCAGGTAATTAATATGCCCCCTTCTTCAGAAAGGCCTTAATATTTTTCTAACCCAGTTTGGCTCATTTTGATTGTAAAAAAACAAAGATGTCCTTCCTTCCACTCTCTCACTTCTGTACTTCAAACAAAAAAACCCATCTTACATGAAAGGAAAATGGTTCTGATCTATTTTAAAAGAAAATTGAGTCAAACTTTCATCTTAATGTTAATATTGTAACAGAAATGCTGATTAACTAATTAGTGACTGATGCAGTGCGCTCAGGGTCAGTTTCTCATTATGTCTTTAGGACAGCACATCCATATCTCATCTCTGTGGCCAGCCAAGTCTGAACCAGCTGCCACGCCCAAGCATGTGCTGCACATGCCTAAAGTGCTAAGTGCTGGAGGGTCTTGTGTTCGCGTTCCAAATTATGCACCCTACGTAGTGACCACATGCACAACTTCAGCCTTGGTTCCATCAAATCTGCGCCAAAAAGAACCCTTCCTGTGCATTAAACCATGGAAACTTAATGCACTCATAAAGTACTGGTTTTTCGTCCTGATGGAAATGGCTGTAGTACTTCGCATGGGTGAAACAAGAATCATGATAGGTCCTCCAGTCTTCCTCCTTTTTTATCTCCTATTGAAAGTTCCCCACTAGAAGTGCTTCTTCAAGATAGGGGTGCAGATATGGGTCTCCTCTGGGTACTGTGGACAGGGATCACAGTGAAAAGAGCACTGATAAGTATATCTTTAATGCTCTGTTCACATCAAGAAAACTGCTTTCTTTGATAATGACGTTATCAAATACAGTTATTTATTTCATGATATGGAGCACACCGCCTGGGGGATCATGAATTATTCATTGGCTGAGATTGAAAAGATATTTTTATGCTTGGGCCTTGTATTGGGAAGATGAAAATAATATTCCATTCTATAAAGAATTTAAGAAGTTCTGAATGATCAACAATTAAGTGAATTAAAGCAAGATTATAGGATTTTTCCTAGATAAATGGGGGTGGGGGGAATTAAAGGGACATAAAATCCTTACGTTATGTATGTTTTGGTGTGAAGATAAGACATCGAAGGTTACTCCTTCTCTTTCCTTTTCCTTTTTGCAGTTGGATGAAGAAAATAAATGGGCTGTGCATACTGATGTTGCCCCACAAGCTGGCAGCCTGCAGAGTTCAGCCAACAACAATGGTGAAAAAGTCTTTGCTTGTAGTTGAATGGCACAAGCTAATTTTTGCCAGAGGCAATAAAGAACTGTCTTCCCTTTGACTACATTCAGAGGTGATGTTGCTAGGACAAGATACAAAGTCAAAAAGCTTTTCCCCTTAAGTTGTAAGCTCCTTCTCTGTTTTATTAATCTGCAAATGTCTCATACATTTATAGTGCTGTATAAGTAATAATGTAGGGGACATTAAATAGATATTAATAGAAGATTTCCATTAGCCCTTTCAAGCATGCAAACATACATGGAGAGTACATTCCTTAAATAATCAGATTTCATGATTTGGAAATTTACTTCAAAGTGGCAGTTTCCAGAAGTTGTATACTACAGGTATGGTTCTTTGAAAATTTATGGAAGGTAGGAGTGGATCAGCAACATGCAGTCCCTGACATAACTGTGAAATATTCATTCTAGTAAATACACTCTATTGTTCTACCTTGACAATTAATATTTTGTGATTTCCATTGCTTTATATGTGTTGTATTTGACATTTCATCACCTTGTATGAAAAGTATTAAGTGTGTGTGAATCACAGAATCACAGAATGGTGGGGGTTGGAAGGGACCTCTGGAGATTTTGTCCAACCCCCCTGCTTGGGCAGGGACACCTAGAGCAGGGGGCACAGGAACACATCCAGGTGGGTTTGGAATGTCTCCAGGGAAGGAGACTCCACAACCTCCCTGGGCAGCCTGTTCCACTGCTCTGGCACCCTCACAGGAAAGAAGTTTTTTCTCATGTTTAGCTGGAACTTCCTGTGTTCCAACTTGTGCCCATTGCCCCTTGTCCTGTCATTGGGCACCACTGAAAAGAGTCCAGTCCCATCCTCTGGACACCTACCCTTTAGATATAAATATATAAGTATTGACAAGATCCCCCCTCAGTCTTCTCTTCTTCAGGCTAAACAAAGCCAAGTCTCTCAGCCTTTCCTCATAAAAGAGATGCTCCAGTCCCCTGATTACCTTTGTGGCTCTCCACTGGACTTGCTTCAGTAGTTTCCTGTATTTCTTGACTGGGGAGCCCAGAACTGGGTACAGTACATAAGATATGGCCTCATTAGGGCAGGGTAGAGGGGGAAGAAAATCTCCTTTGACCTGCTGGCAAAACTCCTTTTAATGCAGCCCACAATACCACTGGGCTGCCTTGGCCACAAGGGCACAGTGCTGGCTCAGGGTCAGCTTGCTGTCCACCACCACTCCCAGGTCCTTCTCAACAGAGCCACTTTCCAGTAGTCCAGCCCCCAGCCTGTACTGGTGCATGGGGTTGTTCCTCCCCAGGTGCAGCACCTTGCACTTGCTCTTGTTGACTTTCATGAGGTTCCCTTCAGCCCAGCTCTCCAGCCTGTCCAGGTCTCGTTGGATGGCAGCACAGCCTTCTGGTGTATCAGCCACTCCTCCCAGCTTGGTGTCATCAGCAAACTTGCTGAGGTTACACTCTATCCCTTTGTCCAGGTCATTGATGAATATGTTGAACGGGTCTGGACCCAACACAGACCCCTGGGAACACCACTAGTTATGTGCCTCCAACCAGACTCTGTGCTGTTGATCACAACACTCTGAGCTCTGTTGATGAGCCAGTTCTCTGTTCACCTTACTGTCCTCTCTTCTAGCCCACACTTCCTTAGCTTGCCTGTGAGGATGCTATGGGAGACAGTGTTGAATGCCTTACTGAAGTCAAGGTAAACAACATCCACTGCTCTCCCTTCATCGACCCAGCCAGTCACACAATCATAGAAGGCTATCAGGTTGGTCACGCATGATCTTTCCTTGGTGAATCCATGTTGACTACTTCTCATAACCTTCTTGTCCTCTACATGCCTGGAGATGACCTCCAGGATGAACTGTTCCATCAGTGTTCTGGGGATGGAGGTGAGACTGACTGGCCTATAGTTTTCCACATCCTCCTTCTTGGCCTTTTTGATGACTGGAGTGACATTGGCTACCCTCCAGTCATTGGGCACCTTCCTTGTCCTGCATGACGTTTCAGGGATGATGGAGAGTGGCTCAGCAAGAACATCTGTCAGCTCCCTCAGCACTCATGGATGCATTGCATTAGGACCCACGGATTTGTGAGGATCCAGTTTGCCTAGGTGATCTCTGACCTGATCCTCCTCAAGTAAGGGGACGTCCTCTTCCCCCAGATTTTCTCTCTCTCCTCTGGGGGCTGGGATGCCTGAGGGTCAGCCTTAGCAGTCAGTAACAACTGAAGCAGAGGCGGCCCTCAGGACCTCTGCCTTCTCCGCATCCTGCATCGCCAGGGTACCCACCTCATTGACCAGTGGGCTCACTGTGTCCCCAGTCTTCCTTTTACTGCTGATATATTTGAAGAGTGTTAAGAATACTATCTGAGAAAACTGTGCCAATGCAAAAATCATAGTTTTAATTTTAAATAGGTGAAATTATTTTGAAGTTGCTGTACAGATCATCTTGTATTTACAATTCATACAAATAAAATAAACTCAGAGAGTGGTTTAGAGCAAACTAGTGCAGATAGTACCAGGGAGTCTTAAATATAAGGCATGGCATAGCTTTTTCTGCTTGAAAATTAACTCATAATATCATCCTTTTGTCACCCATCTTTTCTTTAACTAAAATACTGTGCTGCAATATTATAACTACCCTACTGAAGAATGTTTTTTACCTTTTGGATTTTTAACTTAATTCTAAATATTAGAAAGGAAGTGTAGAAAAAATATGAAATAGATCTTTAAGATTTCTTAAACTGCTAGAGGCAAGCATTCACAGAAAGAGGAGGTTTTGGCTGGAAGAGAATAAAGATATATAAGTAGAAAAGTACTTTAATACGTACAAGGTACAACCATAGGACTTGAACTTCTAAACTTTTTCTACTGAAATACCTTTGCTATACATTTAACAGTTGAATTATTAAATGTTTTAACTCAGAGTTCAGTTATTTAGAAAAGAAATTTCTGTGTTTTGTGGTGGAAATCAACAGGAAATTCCCAAAGTGTACCACATCTTCCATCAGGAAATCTAGTATGAAAGAATATTTTTTTTAACATAGGAAGTAAAGGCCACATTTCTAAAACAGGTTGTTATCCTGCAACTTTGCATTGTTCTCAATGGCTGCATCTTAGCTGTCATATGCATGGCCACTTTAGCACCCTTCAGAGGCTGAATGTTTCAGTTGTCCAAATTGACAACTGGGTTATAATTCCCTTCAAGCTCACATACCCGCACTGCTTTTCTTTGTTTCAGAGTTTTTTCCATCCTGGAGGTAGCTGCTTTTGTCTTGTCCTGGTTGCTCAGAGTGCTCCTGCATCTTAGAGACAGCCTTAGCTTCTGGGTTATCTTTTGAAAATTTTTTTATTTAATCTCTGCAATGAAGTTTTTTCAAAACACAGTCCAGTCAATCCACATCCCAGCTTTTTCCTTCACAAGGCAGTAGAGCTCTGCACAGGACGGTATGAGGTTTTTAATGAAAAATCACACTTCATAATTTACAGAATGTAGTCTAGTTCAACGAAAACTATAGGATAGTGTTTTAGACTAAGTTCTGCCTAGAAGTGAGCAAACATTTACAGCTCCCTAAGAAAGTCATCTTTACAGACACTGGAGCACTTAGGTGGAATCCTTAGTGAGCTCTCACATGCTGTTCAACACATTTCTTTAACAGAAGGTCAAACAATCTTCAATCCCACTTTCTGGGAGCATAATAATATGTATTGTTATAGATACCCTACATTGGTATGTCTTTAAAGAATATTGCTTATAAGGTAAATTCTGTGCTTTCACAACATTTCCTTTGGCCCATTTTCACTATGTTATTAATGTTATAAACATAGGGTTGGCTTTGCAGTACCTCCACCATGGTGAGACTCCCCTTCACCTCAATACAACATCCTCCCTAAAAGTTTACGTATTGTACCATAATCTATCTCCATTCTCTTCCCTCCGTACACCTTTTCACATGTGCTGAGAAGAGCATTGTCTCCTAAAGAATTTCCTACAACACAGGGAAAGAAAAGGCAAATTATATACTGCCATCGACAGTTATAACTATAAGAGTATTTCAGTTCCATTTATCTGCCTCTCATTATTTGTACTTTTTATTATGTGCTGCCACACACTTCTAAAAATATTAATTTATTATGGTTTTATTCCTGTATGCAAGTACCAACTTGAAGGCGTGTATGCTGCTTTCCAGAGGTGACTTTGATGAAGAAAGATCTAGGTATCTGAAGGAATCTCTCTGGGGTTTTTTTCTTAATATTGCTCAGCCTTACTTTCTGGTGCCTTTCCCTTGACTGGATGCCCCATCCTGAGCTTAGGAGCGTCCCTCTGAAACCTGTAGGGAGAAGTGCTTCAGAAAAGGGGTTAACAGTCTTCAGATTGCCTGGAAGTCATCTGTAAGTGGCTTGGTTCAACCACAGGCTCAAGGCTCAGTCTTACATTCCATGCCTTTTCAGCGTACAGGCACTTAACTCAGAATGCCTAGGGAGGCACATTTGTTTGAGATTTCAAACCTCAATCCCTCTCCTAAAGAAAGAACCTACTTTAAAGACAGAGCACTCACTTCAAAAAAAAACCAAACAAAAATGACTGTTCCCCATTCTTTTACCAAAATATTGGATGCTTAGAAAAGTGCAGATTTGAAGAAAGAACTTCCCTGTAATCCTTCCTTCATTAGCATTCACTAATACCATTTTCCAAAGGGATAACCTAACCACAAAAATGATTAGTGAAGTTGAGGTATTAAAAGCACCCTTTTGTAGCTTTCTAGGAACAATCTGGTGTTTATTACAGCAGAAAGAGGATAGGCAGCTCTCTAGCTCAGGTACTGTTGGTCTCCCTGAAAAGGAGGTGAGTGACCGTGTAACAGATTTCAGAGAAGAGATCAGCACTGAGCTCTTTTTTATTGGTTGAATGCTCTCAGTGTAAGGAAAGCAATAAACCCTGACGAACTTCCAGGATAAGAACTATTAGGTGAAGAGAGAGTGTGGAGGTATGATCTCCCTACTTTTTTTTTATTTGTTTGTTTCCCTCTGTTCTGAATGAAAATGGATCTATGTGTGGCCAGTGTTTGTATGGATCATGGCTGGTGGGGGTTATGTATGTCTTGTGCATTGCCACCAGATTAAGCCTTCCCTTGGAGTTAGGCAAATGATCCATCCAGACTCAGTCAGGTGTAGAGGCCAGGATGACACAATGCCTGAATGCACAGCAGTTAACCTGGAAGTGCCTATAGCTTGCACAGGTTCTGGGGGATCATATGTTTGGATTTGCAATCCTAAATTTTACCTCATTCTCATTTCAAGAACCTATACATTTCTCATAGTGCTATATGGACATTTTTTGTTTAGTCACCTACAGAAGAACTAGCTGTTAGGAAAAAGTGAATTTATACCTTTGTTATCCTACCATTCTGCTGAATTTCTTATAGCCTTCACCCAATTATTTTCTTTCTCCGTGTATCTATGTGTTTTCCTGCCCTCTTCTGAAATCTAGTGGCTTTTATGAGAAGAGGTTTGGAGGCAATTTGGCATTCTGTAGTACTTCCTTAAATGAAAGATAAAATTTGTCTGAAGTGAAAGCCTAAACTGTCCTTTGTGTTTGTTATCATACACACAGTGTATGGTATTTTTTTCTGGTGTATTTTGTCCTGATTGTTGATGCCTCTTCTATTAAGCTACTGACTCTACAGCAATGGTACTTCACTCAGAGAATCACATATGAACAAGGTTTGCAAGATATTCCTGGACTATGGCAATAGAATTATAAGATTAGATTCATCCTTGTAATCTCTGCTTCCTGACAGTTTTGGCATAACTCAGATTTGCTGGATGTGTTGACTTTAGTATCAAATTTCAGCATGCACTAAGAATAAAGTTAATGATAAAGCTGGAAGCTGGAAAGGAAAGAACCACTGAGCACAGACATAAGCACAGGATGTGGAGGAACTAAGATAGTAAGAAATGTCTTCTCTGATGTGAAGACAATTAAAAAACCTTTAATGCCAGTTGTGGTGGATTGACCCTGACCAGCAGCTAGGCACCACACAGCTGCCTGCTCGCTCTTTGTCCCCAGCGGGCTGAGGGAGAGAAGAGGAAGAGCAAAAGTAAGAAAACATATTGGTTGAGATAAAGACAGTTTAATAAGCAAAGGAAAGAGGGGGGGTGGGGGGGCAAGGAGTGATGTAAAGGCAGTCACTCACCACCTCTCACAAGTAGACCAAAGCCCATCAAGTGTCTGAACCTGAACAAAGACTAGTAACTCCCAAAAAGCCTCTCCTCAGTTTTTATTGACCAGCATGATGCTATATGACATGGAATATTCCTTTGGTCAACCTGGGTCAGATGTCCAGATTGTGTCCCCTCTCAAATTCTTGCCTACCCTCAGTCTACTCACTGCAGGGACAGAGTGGGAAAGAGAGACAGATTTGATGCTGTGCATCCACTGCTCAGCAATAGCCAAATCACTGGTGTGTTATCAACACTGCTTTAGGCATAAATCCAACACAGCGTCATCCAGGCTGCTATGAAGAAAATCAACTTTATCCAACCAGACCCAGTACACCAGTCTTGGAAAATAAGATGAGAAATGAGGAGGGAATGAAGTCTCAAAACCACCAATTCAGTCAAAGAAATTCAAAGTTTTGGCTTTCTTTTTCTTTGGTTTGTTGTTTTTCAGTAAGTTTGGTATAATTTTTTCAGTGTCAAATCAGGTATTGTTATTTTTTATGTTGAAGATCATCAGTGGGGAAGAGCAAAACAAAAGCACAGAAATGAGCCATAAACTATGCTACATCACATTCTAGTTTTCCCTTCATTCTCTGTTTCTACCACAAACAACATCATGATTGACTTCTAATGATTGGCCATTGCTTTAGTATCAGAACTACTGAAAATATTGTTCTGTGAGGGTACCACACTTGGATTGCTAATCACCCCTGATGTACTTATCAGCACTAAGAATCCCATGGCTCTGGGAATATCTGTGAATGCCCTGTGGATTTATATATCTGCTTCAAAAGTATTTTGTTTTGTTTTTACAGGATTACTTTTACTGATCTGCCCAGGAGATTGTCAAGAAAGTTATAGAAATAGCCAGAGGACCATTTTGTTTAGATCTTATTATAAATTGACCTGGTTTAGATAAAACTATTAAAACATTAACCTGGCCTTAAATTCTCTAGAGATCTGATGTGTACAATGTACTGTAAGGGCTAGGAGAAATCTATAGAAAATGTCTGCATAATCAGCAAAGACTTTACCCTAGATGTATGTAAATTCACCTAACCCTGGTGTAAAATCTTAAGAAATATCCTTGGGATTTTTTTCTTCTTTTTATTATGTTAATGGTCAAGACCAATGGAATATGTAAAATGTATGAAAATTTATGGGGTTTAATGTAATTGCTGTCATATTTGCAAGGCAAAAATACAAGAAACTCGGTGAAGATTTGAATTTAATTTGCAAAGAGAAGAGAAGAAAATTTAATTCATAAATTCAGGGAAAGTTTTCTTGAAGTAATTTATGTTACCTAACTCCTTTTTTCCATTCTTCATTAAACTCAAAAAAGGTAAAAATTCCTGTTGAGGTTTGGATAAGTGCTGGGGGGAAAAAAAGAAAAAAAACCAAAACAAACCACAAACAAACCTCTGACTGAACTAAACTGCAAAATCAAAGAAAGCTTGGCTAACTTCTACAACTCATTTTGCTTAATAACAAGGTGCTTTTTCTAGATCTTAACGCTTCAGCAGTGAAGCTCTGTTGGTTTAAGTCATTATTTTCCCTGACCATCTGCTATGAACCTTTTGATGCAGGACTCTGCCCTCCTAAAGACTCAGCAAAAGGGAACTTTTGCCGTAATATTAACATCTGTTAGTGCAGATCTGGCATCTTGGATCAAAACGCCAATCAGACTTCACAGGGAACTGACTGAGGTGGAAGCACAGATTTCCTCTGTTGACTCTGCTGTGCCAGCTGTAACCTCATGAGCCAAAAGCTGCAAGGTATCAGTGTCCTAAACTGCCACAGGTCTAGGTGACTAAAGCATATTGGTTCCAAAAATAAAGACTGAAGTTCCAATGCTGAAGATAATGTCAAAATCTCTTTGACATCTGTAGGTCGGAATGATAATTTAGGACTTCAGCATGGTTATTCTACAACTGCATGTACCACATAGTTAAAAGTGACTTTTAATAGATGTGTGCAGAAATAGGCATGTAGATTCTGCCTATAGAAACAGATTCTGCCATAAGAGAAAGATTTATTGTATTCAGCATCTCCCCTCACCACCTATTGCCTAAGAAGTATTTACAGTAGCCACAATATTTTCACTTTTTGAAAGTATGCATTAGTAACTCTTTTCGCATTTGTAAAAGCAAAGCCAAAGATTAAAATGGCTTTAGAAATTAATATAAGGAAAAGAAAAATGCAAGACTTATTTTAGGCAGATTGCACTTTTGCAGGTCTTGTTTCCAGTTGTTAATGAAAGCTGAGAAGTGACATGTGAATACAGTTTTCATTTTTCTGGTACATAATTGTTTGTAGGTAGGCAAAAAGGTCATAATTCTTTCTGCAAAATCAACGAAAAATATTTTCATGACACAGAATTGTGATGATGGGGTTAATTAAAGTAGGTGAGTTGCTCCGAAATCTCAGATCTGTGAGCTTATAGCATAACAACTTTTTATATTTTTTTATTAAATGGATTGAAAATAAAATGTGCTGGAAATCACAAAAGCACATGCATTCTGTTAAGATTTTCTGGCTGGACAAGGCTTGGATAAACCCCAGATAATCACCTGGGTGCTTATCCAAAGTGAAAAGAACACAGTAAGTTTGAACTGTGTTCTTTAATTTTTGCATGAGGGTTTTATGAATAGCACACAATACACAAGGACCTCAGTGCTGTTCACTCCAAATAGCTCAGAGGAAATCTTGGACTGTTTCTTGATACAAATGGAAAAGGAATTATCTGTCAAAATAATTGAAACTCCAGTGAATGATATCCACTGTATATAAAACTCTAAATCTTAACAAATTCTGATAAATTTGGCAAATGATAATCCAAATTCCTTTATCTAGGTATAGTGATTATGTCCTCTGGAGAAACATTGCCACTTTTGCAATGAAATGAGTCTTCTACTTATTACAACAAATTAAATTAAAATATCCAACAACAATATTTCAACTTTAACTATTTATACAAAATCAAAGCAGTAAAATATAACCTGGGGAAGGAGAATTAATTCACTGCTTGCTGCCTTAGACATCCACCCTCTTTTTCGAGTGGTATGGTTCAACACTATCATTTGTTTTACTGACTCACTGTGTTTGACTTACTGACTTTGGTGGGGCTACTTTTCTAAATTCCAGCCATACATTTATAAAATACATATATAGTTTAGCTCTTTTAGTTATACTCTGACTTTTGGAGAGTGTAGTCTTAAAAGTAAACATCTCAAAGCCTGTATTGTGTCAGTTTATCTCTAAGCACAGGTTCACGTGACTGTTTAAACTCACTCCAATTGCTGGCACTGTTTGTCCTTGGAAGAAATGCTACAGATAGGTGAATTATTTGTTACAGTAAGATACTCAGTGGTGCTGTCAAGTAGGCAACATTTCTGATAGCATAGTACTCTCAGAATCCAAGGTATTCATCAACGGTGTTCTTTGCTGTTAGGGCAGAAACTGGTGAGCTTCCAGGGGCTGTAACTGTGGAAGGAGGAGCTGGAACCCTGTTGGAACTACTTTCACAGCCATTCCTGATAATGCATTTCTAAGTCTGGAGAAAAGAAACTGAGAGAGAGTGTCCAAAGTCTTAGCATAGCTGGGGATGTGGCCTTTAACTTTCTCCATACTTTCAAGATCTTTTCTTTTGCACTATGTAATGTATGATATTGGTTAGCTGACAATTATACTTCCACTGCGGGATTACTATGAGCATTTGTGTACTTCTTTGCTAAGATTTCCTCATGAGCTTCTGTGGTCTTTGTTTTCACTGGATATGTACTACTGTGCACAAAAGTCCTGAAGAAACAAATCACCTTTGTGCTCATCACCTGATTTCCTTCCAACGAGGCTGTAAGTGTGGTTATCTAAATACTGTTAAACAGGAGTGAAGAATTAAATGCCATATGAACGGAACTTCATTCCCTTTAATATTTCTCATTAACTGACCACTAAAAAAGTGAATGTGAAAACTGCCTGTTCCAACTTTTCCTTTAGTAAACCAAACATGAACTTTAGGTTACCGTGCTACAGCCAATACTATACTTTGGAACTATATTACAGCTACTAGCTGCACCTGTGAGGACTTGAAACACCTGCTACTGAAAGAACCTAGCAAATTTCTGTGGTTTCATACTGTAAGGTTGTATTCCAGGTAGGACATGGTGGAGGTTAGCAAAAGAACTATCTTCTGCTCTCACTCTGTTCATCTCACAGAGTTGATATAGTGAAATTACGTTTCCCATAAATAGCTGTGTGACCTTGTGTAATTCTGCCTTTCTCCTTCACATATCCTTGGATTGCCATCTATTAAATGAGAATATAAATTTAGTTGTTTTTTTTTAAAGAGTTTTCAAATCTTAAGAATTAAAAATAACATGTAAGTGCAAAGTACTGATATTTATCATCATGTATGAATATGAAGTTCAGCCTACTACCTTATTTCCCCTGCTTCGTAATGCAACAGACTTATAAATGTCAAATATGTTTTGTTGTTAGTCACAATAGAAGAATAATGTGTTGTGCATAAAACTTTCCCAAATACAAACATTATATGCTTCTTTTGGAATACAGTCTATGTACAACCTGAAGAGAAAATGTTTCACTAGTGATTGCCATTTTAGAACAAATGTCTTTGTCTATAGTGTTTATTTTTCCCTGAGGAACAGTTGAAGGTCACATTATTAAAAGTGCTAATAAATTACAATATTTGTGTTAGTTAATTAAACCTGTCAGATGAGAAATTATCTGAAACATTGGATTCTATCTTTTTCTATCTCCACTTAGGTAATTCAGAGAAATGTCTTCCAGAGTTAAGAAGAAAATAAATCCAGGTTTGTGTTCGGACTGGGAAAAAATTAAATTAGATGTTTTTTTTCCAGTTGTGTGTAATATGACAAGTGCATTTTTGCACTCAAACCATTCCAATTATGAACTCATGTTAATTCTACATTTTTCACTGTAAAAAATCTAAAACAGTTGACAACATGGTAATTTTTTTTCCCCCTTACTTTGTGTCAGGCCATAACGACCCTGAGCAGCCTCACCTGGGACCCTGAATGACAGTCTTTGTCCATGTGCACTGTTTCAGTTCAGGACTGGGACTTCAGTCACTGCATGAGGTATGGTGCAGGTGTATCTGTCTCAAGCTGTGCCTGATGAATGGATCTTTTGGCTGTACACTTTGGCCTTGTCCTCAGACCTGCCTCTGGCTCAGTCCTCTTTTGCTTCTGATGGAACGACTGTTTCTGGTGGATCACTTGTTCTGTCAAGGGCTATCAATGCTGCTTGCTATTACCACCTTTGTTCTGCCCACCATTCTCAGACCCAGAGGTATTCCTCGGTCACATTCAACTAGGAATTAATCTGTGGTAGGATTCATCTGGCTAAATGTAGTGTCTGGCAAAAGGTGGTACAGTGTAATGCCAATATCTGAACTTGTCTCACAGGTTCCCTTTATAGTACTTTTATTACGGATATGAATAGGCAACTCTAGGCTGTGGTTCATCTGACCAGTTTTAGATACTGCTGTGAATAGATCCCCTACTTCAGTGGACAGAAAGAGACTGATACAAAAGGTGATGCTTATAATCTTAAATATACTCCCACTCTCTCTGGTGGTAGTAGCTTCTCTCCAGTTCTATAGAAGAAAGCTTGGTGACTTGAAATGGGCTGACAGGAACATCATGAATTTCAATACAGGGAAAAGGAAAGTCTTGCATGTGGGGAGGAACAGCCCCAGGCACCAGTAGATGCTGGGGCTACTTGTCTGGAAAGAAGATTGGAAGAAAAGACCTGGGGATCCTGCTGGACAGCAGCTTGAACATGAGCTAGCAATATGTCCTTGCTGCAAAGAAGGCTAATGGTACCCTGGCCTGCATTAGGAGTGTTGCCAGCAGGTTGAGGGAGATGATCCTTCCCCTCCACTTGGCACTGGCGAGGCCACACTTGGACTGCTGTGTCTAGTTCTGGATTCCCCAGAGATCTGGAGCAACGGGATAATCCAGCAAAGGACCACAAAGATGATGAAGGGACTGGAGCATTTGATGTATGAGGAGAGGCTGAGGGAGCTGGGACTGTTCAGCCTGGAGCAGACAAGGCTCAGGAAGATCTTATTAATGTATAAAAATACCTGTGCAAAGGGGATGCAAAGAGGACAGAGACAGGCTCTTTTCAGTGGTGCCCAGCGATAGGCACCAGAGGCAATGGGCACAAAGTGAAACACGGGATGCTCATTCAGTGACTTTTAATAGGTTAGTGTGGATAATTAACTTTTAAAAGTTAGGTTAACATTAGCTTAAAGGAGTGTGGTGGGTTGACCCTGGCTGGATGCCACGTGCCTACCAAAGCTGTTCCCCCTCCTATCACTCCTCCTCCTCAGGTGGACAGGGGAGAGAAAATACAATGAAGGCTCGTGGGTCGAGATAAGGACAGGGAGAGATCACTCACCAACGAACTGCAAGAGAGGTTGTAAATATTTCAGGATGGAGTTGAAATTTTAGTCAAAAGTGCAGATAGAAATGTGGTTTCAAGTTACTTGCACTAGTGCAATAAAACTGAATGTTATTCAAAGAACGACACTTACCTGTATCCGTTAGGTAGATTCTGTCTCAACTGCATGCTACTCTGAATCCTGTTCTTTTTAGAGGAAATAAATAGTCCAGAGCCTTTTAACATCATAGATCTCTGCCTGATATGCAGTATTTTGAGCTGACAAAGTGGAATGTACATTTTTTTTCCAATAGCATGCTGCTTTGGCAGAAGCTTTTCCTGGTCTAGGAACTGAGCATTCACTGAGTACAGTCTTTATAAAAATTATTCCTTCAGCCTATGTCTGGGTGATATGATGCAGCAATTTAAGAGCTGGAATACCATATATAATCTTGTCTCTGAAACAGCATGCTTGCAGGGGAAAAAAAATTTGTAGAAAGGTAGCTTGAAGTCTATGCCATAGATGGCAGCTAATCTTCTCAGTCACCAAAGGCTATGATGGGGTCTTTACCCAAAAGATTTTGGATAGTATCCTGAGATTAGGGTACAAGGCAGGTTTTTCTTCCTCCCATCAGAAACAGAAGGTAAATACCCTGGCTATTGCAACAAAAATATTTTGTAACTGAAGTCACAGGCCTTTCTTATGACATAGGCAAATGAAAAGAAGCCTCTATCTCCCTTGATTAAGTAGCAATGTTTTTCAGGTATTCTAGCAGAATACTTCCTCTATCCAGAAAAGAGGAAGGAATGGGGGTGGGGGGGGGAGAGAGAAGGCAGATTGCATTACAAAACTGGGAATGTTGGTTGATAGGAAAGACAGTTGTACTGCCATCCAGAGGGACCCTAACAGGCTGGAGAAATGTGCAAAGAAGAATCTCATGAAGTTCAACAAACGGAAATACGAAGACCTCCTGAGCCTGGGCAGAAACAATCCCACTCACCAAGGCTGGGTACTGACCGTCTGGGAAGCAGTTTTGCAAAGAAAGCCCTGGGGTTCCTGATAGCCAACAAGTTGTCCGTGAGCCAGCAATGTGACTTAGCAGCAAAGGAGGTCAACAGCTTCCTGGGCTGCATGAAGAAGTGCATTTCCAACAGGTGGAAGGATGTGATCCTTCCCCTCTGCGGAGCACTGGTGAGACACATTTGGAGTGCTGGGTCCAATTCTGGGTTCCCCAGTACAGGAGACACAGGGACCTACTGTCAAAGGGCCAGAAAGATGATGAAGGGATTGGAAACTCTGACATATGAGGAGAGACTGAGAGAGCTGAAACTGTTCAGCCTGGAGAAGAGAAGGCTCAGGGGGATCTTATCAATGTGCATAAATACCTGATTGAGGGCAGGAGGAGAAATAAAGAAGATGGATCCAGACTTTTGGTGGTGCCTGATGGAAAGACAAGAGTCAATAGGCACAAACTGAAATATGGGAACATTAGAAAATTTATTTTACTGTAAGAGTGGTGAAACACTGGAACAGGTTGTTCAGGGAGACTGTGGAGTCTCCACCCTTGGAGATATTCAAAGCTGGACTGGAAAGAGTCCTGAGAAATCTGTTCTTACTGACCCTGCTCTGAGCAGGGAAGGTTAGACTGAGCAATCTCAACTATTGAGTGATGCTGTTATTGTTAGTTACTACTGCTTTCTGTCTGTTCACTTGACCCTTTTAGTACTTTCTGGCATGGAACCTTATCTATGATTAACATTTGGAAACCATGGCTTAAAGCCCACATCTCTCAGAGTTCACACAGAAAAACCTAATATGCTCTAAAATGGAGATAAAATGTTTTAAGTAAGGATTGGGTAGGAAGATGCTGAAGATAATGGGGAAGGTCCTTCCTCTGAAGAGTAAGGTTTAATTCTTTTCTTTTGCAGATAAATAGTTGGAGTTCCTAATTTTGGAATATTTTTTCCAGAACAGAACTCCACAGTGGACACTGATGACTCTTTTCCCATTTTACTGTGCAAGAAATTTCCAGGTTAAGCCAGAAAGCTCTCTTCACTTTGATTAAACCTATTCCAAGACTCAGTGGTTTCCTTATCAAGTAGGATGGAAAATCTTTTTGATTAACATATGCTGTTGAATTTTATTGCCTACATTACTATCTATAGCATGTATAGGAATGCATACAAACCACTTTCTTGGCATTCATTTCCTAAACAATCCTGGGCATTTGCATATCTTGCATTAGTATGCCCTACTTATTATTGTTTCAGCTGGGCAATACAACTTAATCCTGATCCATCCTAAGAAAGATGATAACTAAGGTTTTAACAGGTCAGTTTGCCAAGTGAGCATTTCCTGTATTTGGAACAAGTCAGTTACTGTTTCTGTGTAAAGCACATCGTGTTTACAATGAGGTGGTAATGGAAGAAGTGTCAGCAGGTTGTCTCACAAATATGCATTTTTCTTAGCAATTTCAGCAGCATGTGTAATGTTTTGGCCAATCTTGTCTTTATAATCATCTACAAGGCCTTAACATGTTCTCTGTTCCATGTTGTCACACAATTGCTTACAGGTCCATACATTCTCTTGTCACTCCTGTTTTCCTGAGATGTTGCTGGCCAGTTAGCTTTATTGTGAACCATACCGATATTTGCTTGAAAACCTAAGAAAATATTTGAGTTTTATTAAATTACTCTGTCTGGAGTGCCTGGCATCATGAGACATGAAGCAGAATTGTGGTTTTAATGTACTTTGTACTCTAACACAGGAGCGTCACAAGTCTCAGGGCACATCCTTGCGTAGCCAATCTTGTATGCGGGAAGCACCAGGTACAACCATAATATATTGACTGCAGTATCTGAAGACTCATTGTTATTGTAATATCTGTAATCATCTTTTCCAATTGGTAGGATAATTGACATTTACTCCAACAGAAATGACATTTTAAAAATTTTTGCTAACTTATTTGTAGTTTGTGAGTCACATAAATGCTCTTATTTCTTCATGACCTTGTCAAAAATAAAGATCACATGTACAGGGAAAGCAATACAGCCACTCTTTCAGAGTGGTTTTTGCAATACCAACTGCAATAACCAATGGCTATGTAGCACATTGTAATACACTGCCATGAACCATATTTCCCATATTAACTTCAGAGCAAGACTAACACTTTCAGAACAGAAATGAATAGAGTGCTGTATCATGTCCCTCACCTTTCTACACTCTCAGGATAAAAAATAAAACCGTGCCTCCTCCAGCTGTCATCCTAGTTCTGAACCTGCAAAGAGCTATTATAATACAAAGACATTTTTTTCCTGTTGAATGTAATGCCACCAGTTAGTTGGCTCATGTATACTAGATATGGAAAAGCACTTAGCTGTGAGTCTTGTTTTCTGTGCTCATCTATTTCTATTTGTTGTGTTACAGATGAATGTTCACTTTCATCTCTGTGGTAGAATGACTTTGATACTTCTTTCAACTTGAGGTGCCAGAGTGAATCAAAGCCTTAACCACAGACATGTTCATATGAAGTAGCAGAGGATGACTGATTGACATCTTATATTGCCAAATTATAATACTAGCAAATTATAATACTTTTATTGGCTATACATTTTATTTATTTTCTTTTTTTTTTCTTTCTGTGAACAAGGAAGCACTCAGAATCTCAATCAGTGGGTGACTGGAGAAAAATGTTTGTCTTGCTGTGAACAAAGGGCAAAACTGCAGTTTCTTTTTGATTTAAAGATAGGTATAGCGAGAGAAACCTTCTTTGCAAAATATAAGTAAACCTCTGCTTTTTCTGAGGGAGTGGTGAAAGGGAAACGAGATGATGAATTTGATCTTTTCCAACATGCCAGTGCAGGAAACTTCTGTACTTAGATGAGTGTTTTTTCTAGTCTTTTCAGATTATGTAGAAGGAACGATTCAAAAATGTGTAACATCCTCATTTGTGGTAATTGAGCTGTGGTGAGTGTGCTGGAAGAACACAGCGGATGATTAGATGTTTTGAGTGACAATCACTTTACACCTATAACTCTGTTTTCCCCCAAGGACAATGAAATATGTGTTACAGTATTTTGTGGTTTGTTTTTTGTTTGCAGGTTTTTTTTCAGTTACATTTGATATTACATAATTCTGAAGCTCCTGTTTGCCTGGATTCCTCACAAAGAAGAACAGGAAGGCTCTACCCACCCTACTTCACCCTTTTTCACTATTTTAAAAGGTGGCTGTTTGTATAGCATTAGGAACAGATAGAAGCCTATAGCCTTCTGAAGTATATGAGAGTCTATGCATTGATTTCAGTGGGCTTTGGATAAAGGCCTAAGGGAACATAATATAATAAAGCAGGCATTTCCTTTTCCTTTAGAACTCTTTGAAGGCTCATCTTTTTATTTTGTTTTTAAAGTCTCTGCTACCAGGAGGGTAATATCTGTCTGAGAGTTAAAGACATATGAGCAGTAAGGAGAATCAAAACATAACTAGCCTTCCAGTGCTACATCTATGATGCAGAGTAATTGCACATGGTTTAAAAAGGAAATTATTGCTGTGTAACTTAGGGCTTCAGTGAGGTGAAGACTTTTAATCTTTCTTCCTAAATCAGTGAAATCCAAATTCAATGCAAACTCATTACAATTCTTGCACACAGTAGAAATGAATGCAGACAAAGCTCAGACTCTGAGGCACTGACATTTGTGTTCCGTAGCCTGATAGAAAAGATGGATGACACTTTTACTTGGGCAAGCCTCAGGAAGAGCCCATAGTGAAAAATGTATAAAGGTTACTTTTCTTGTGTATATCCAGAGTTGAGTTCTGAGGTCAATGGAATTTTCTAAGTGAAGAATATGTGGGCCTAAACACTTACTTCATACGTCTCAGTAGAATGAAGTGATTTTAAAAGGAGTCACTAATTTCTTTAGTCCCAATAACTTATGAAGGAGAAGAGCAATACAGTATGATTCTTCAAGACATAAAACGGTACCTTTTGTGAAACAGAAAAAATTTCTCCCTCAGTAACCAACTAGGTACTGCATTTTTCATTCTTTTCAGGAATATTATATCTTTTGTGGGATACAAGTAGCTCAGTTCAGGGTGGAAAATTCTATGTTTTGACAATACATAAACAGTTCCGTATTAAGGCTTTGCAACTCTAAGTATTATTTATAAGTAGACAATTTACAGTATATATGGTGTTCTCAAAGTGTTCACTCCTTTTGTTGTTTGCTATTCCAGGTGTGAAATTTGTCACCTAAGTCACTGGTATGATTTCTAGTATCTGCTGTGTTATTGTTGTTTTTGTTTTTTTTTTTTTCTTCATTGCTTGGAGAAGAAGGCAGTATGCCCTCATTATTTCAGTGGAAGATTTCAGGGTAGGTTTCGTAATTAAAAGGATAATCACATTCTTTACAAGTTTATAACTCCTGCTTTTTTTTTTTTTTTAATTTGTGCTGACTCCTTCTCACATCTGTGTTTAACAGTGTATTGTATGTCATTCTGAACACTGTTGTGTATGATTAGTCACTATGATTTATAGTTAAGGTTTCATCAGAATGGTTGTCTGATCCAAATAAGTATTTATCCTATTTGTTTTTTTTTTTTTTGTTTTGGTTTGGTTTTTTTAATGGAGTTTAGTCTGGCTTCTCCAGACACAGTTTAATTTTCTGGTTTATCAGATCAATTTGTCATGAAGAACACAAACAGGTGAAAGAGCAGATCATCAATTCTTATTGTGTATGGGGCTGGATAACACTGAAATTGCTTTAAATTAGAACTCAGTGTTTACTGGTAGGGAAGAGAGAGACCTATTATATACAGCAATTTTCAGTCACTGAGTTATAGTTGGAGCACATCGAAATACTAGCCTGACTATACTTAATTATTGATAGACAGTGGTGACTAAAGCTGGAATAAACCCATGATAACCTCAGGCTTCCCTCTACCTTCACCCTTTATTTTAGAGCACAAGCAACCATGAATCATCAGTAGTTCCTTTTCTTCCCTAAACCCCATTTTTCTTAAGGTCTGGACTTGAGTTTCTAAACTAGTAGATATTGGCAGTACTTGTCCACTGAGGGGAAGACTATAAGGAACTGATTCACGTGGTGCAGATAGTATGTGCAAACTAAGAAATCCTTGTGGACTGTGCTGCTAGTAAGCTGTTGGCCAGCTGAGGAAGAGAGGCAAAGTCAGATGATTTCCATCAAAGTGCTATCCAACTCCTGCAATTACAGCCTGGGGAAACAGATTCATGTTTTAAATGTAACTCTCAGAATTGGATTTGGATTTGCTGTAGTTGGACAGTGCTTTATTTTCCCTTCATAACACAGTCATGAAATGAATAATTAATAACAATTAATATTAGTTACTGTGCATATACTTCAGCTTTTGGAATGAATAGCTGAATGTTAAAATAGTGTCTCCCCCTCAGACCCTTTACAGAAGAACACAGGAGATAAATAGCTTACAGCTTTCTAACTTCAGGCTGGTGCTTTTATTGATTCAGAGGATCACAGAGTTCAGAAATACCTCCCTGGAAAGAAACAGGTCTGGTATAGAATATTTTTTAAATAGAATTCAGACTGAAAGGGAAAAAAAGCACTTTTGTTATGGGCAATAGTCTTAGGCAAATATATGTAGAACTAAGGTTAGTTGTGATATAAAGTTGCATATGAAAGAATAAAAGCTTGGTGACTCTTGAACTTGTGTACTCTAAATGAAAGAAACAATATCTTGATGTCTTCTGACAGTTCTTTCCCTTCTGGTCACAGAAGGTAGCTGGAAGATAGAAAAGGAGAAGGGACAGTGGCTCCATTTATTATCTTTTCCTGTATAAGAACATAGGACTAACAAAAACGCTACAGATTTTTCTGGAATTACTGACTACCCTGTAATAGACAAATAAGTGGATTTGTCTTGCCTAGCTTTATGTATATCTAAAAGTTTGCAATCTAACCTGAACCCAGAACCTAAGGTAGTATAGGCTGACCATTACCTGCTGGAAGCAATCCAGGAGGTTTCTGGATTGCATTAATGATAACCTGATACAGCTCTGGAGAGAAGGATGGTCCAGAAGAACTGGGTGATATTCAGTTTTACAATTTATTTAGCTGAGTGAATAATCTTGTCCAGCCTTGAGGACATCAGTTTTAAGCTTCAGCCCACAGCCTATGCAGATATGGGGCTTTCCGTGCATTTGGTAATTGTAATTGCTTGTATGTGATAAGTAGAAGCATATTTTGTTCATTTTTTTGTTCATGCTTAGGATGCCTCAGCATTGCTTACTGTTAGAGATAAGACACTGGAATAAGGAGAGTACTGGACTGAAACACAAATCAATGAAGAAAGAGGTTGAGAATCTTTGCAAAGCATTGTTAAGCATTTTCCTTGAAACCTTATTTCTTCTATGAAATAAGGCAGTGCAATCTGTTTTCATATGGTGCTTCTTCTAGTGTACTCATGACCCTCCAGATGGGACAATAGAAGCATCCACTCTTCCTATCACTGAGGATCAGAAAAATCAGCAATACTATGAAAAATCAGAAAAATCAGAGCAAAAATATGCAACTTCCTTTAAAGAGCAAAAAGCCCATTTAATAACAACAGAAATAATAAAAAATAAAGTCCTCATTATTAATTTAAGTCTAATGGCATTCTGAAGATTGCATATTCAATACATGTTAATACAGGCTGGAATTTCACCGGGACTAACTGATGGACATCTTTCCCTTGATACATAAAAATTATTTCCAAAACAACAGCATAAACTTCATATATATAAGAAGATTTATTACATTCAATTGTTCTAGGAAATACTGACATATTTATTGCATTCTTTGAGATTAATTCTTCTTCAACCGAGTAACTATAAAAATTAGGAGAATATATAATGAAACCTGCTGGTAACGTCACTAGTTTACAATCCGTGAATCAATTATAAAAGTTACATAAAATAACACTAAGAATATGGCCAGAAAGCCCCAAGTTGAGAACAAAAGTACTCCTTGATCTTGGAACTGTTTTTGTGAATGTCACTGAGGACAATAGAGTGTTACTTCTCTTATTTTCTCCTCTTTTTTGTTACATGCTTTTTACTTTTCGCTGCTTTTCCTTTTTTGTAAACCTCCTTTACTTTTAAGATCCTGAAAAAATACTGGTACTACCTATTGCTTTCCAATAATTAGCCTCTGAAGTACTATTGGGAGCATCAACTCAGAATTTACTTTTTCCTCCTCTGCTGTCTGACAACATGATATTTTGGCCTCTTGACTTATAAATTTGATTGCATGCTTTGTGCAGGCCAAGCTTATCATTTTGTTCTGTACTTTTATCACACCTAGCACAATGGCTTCAAAGTGTTATCAACTAATCAGAGAATGGTAGGGGTTGGAAGGGACCTCTGGAGTACATCTTGTCCAAACCCCCTGCTTGAGCAGGCACAACTAGAGCGGGGGGCACAGGAACGCATCCAGGTGGGTTTGGAATGTTTCCAGGGAAGGGGACTCCACAACCTTCCTGGGCAGCCTGTGCCACTGCTCTGGCACCCTCACAGGAAAGAAGTTTTTTCACATATTGAGGTGGAACTTCCTCTGTTCCAGCTTGTGCCCATTGCCCCTTGGCCTGTCATTGGGCACCACTGAAAAGAGTCCAGTCCCATCGTCCTGACACCCTCCCTTTAGATATATATAAGTATTGATGAAATACCCCTCAGTCTTCTCTTCTTCAGGCTAAACAAAGCCAAGTCTCTCAGCCTTTCCTCATAAAAGAGATGCTCCAGTCCCCTGATCTTGGAAGCTCTTCACTGGACTTGCTCAAGCAGTTCCCTGTCCTTAAACTGGGCTTACCAAATCTGGACAAAGTACTCCAAATGTAGTCTCACTAGGGCAGAGTAAGGGGGAGGATAACATCCCTTGACCTGCTGGCAAAACTCTTTTTAGTGCAGCCCACAATACCACTGGGCTGCCTTGGCCACAAGGGCACAGTGCTGGCACAGGGTCAGCTTGCTGTCCACCACCACTCCCAGGTCCTTCTCAACAGAGCTACTTTCCAGTAGTCCAGCCCCCAGCCTGTACTGGTGCATGGGGTTGTTCCTCCCCAGGTGCAGCACCTTGCACTTGCTCTTGTTGACTTTCATGAGGTTCCCTTCAGCCCAGCTCTCCAGCCTGTCCAGGTCTCGTTGGATGGCAGCACAGCCTTCTGGTGTATCAGCCACTCCTCCCAGCTTGGTGTCATCAGCAAACTTGCTGAGGTTACACTCTATCCCTTTGTCCAGGTCATTGATGAATATGTTGAACGGGTCTGGACCCAACACAGACCCCTGGGAACACCACTAGTTATGTGCCTCCAACCAGACTCTGTGCTGTTGATCACGACCCTCTGAGTTCTGTTGATGAGCCAGTTCTCTGTTCACCTTACTGTCCTCTCTTCTAGCCCACACTTCCTTAGCTTGCCTGTGAGGATGCTATGGGAGACAGTGTTGAATGCCTTACTGAAGTCAAGGTAAACAACATCCACTGCTCTCCCTTCATCGACCCAGCCAGTCACACAATCATAGAAGGCTATCAGGTTGGTCACGCATGATCTTTCCTTGGTGAATCCATGTTGACTACTTCTCATAACCTTCTTGTCCTCTACATGCCTGGAGATGACCTCCAGGATGAACTGTTCCATCAGTGTTCTGGGGATGGAGGTGAGACTGACTGGCCTATAATTTCCCACATCCTCCTTCTTGGCCTTTTTGATGACTGGAGTGACATTGGCTACCCTCCAGTCATTGGGCACCTTCCTTGTCCTGCATGACGTTTCAGGGATGATGGAGAGTGGCTCAGCAAGAACATCTGTCAGCTCCCTCAGCACTCATGGGTGCATCCCATCAGGGCCCACGGATTTGCAAAGTTCCTGTTTGCCTAGGTGATCTCTGACCCAATCCTTCTCAACTGATGGTAGTTCTTCCTTTCTCTAGATTTTTCCTCTCTTTTCTGGGGGCTGAAATGCCTGAGGGCCAGCCTTATCCGTTAAGACCAAGGGAAAGAAAGCGTTCAGTAACTCTGCCTTCTCTGCATCCTGTGTCGTTAGGGCCCCTTCCTTGTTCAGCAGTGGGCCCACTGTATCCCCAGTCTTCCTTTTACTGCTGATGCATTTAAAAAAAACCCTTCTTGTTATCTTTGACATGCCTTGCCAGATTTAATTGCAAGTGGGCCTTGACCTTCCTCATCACATCTCTGCATACCCTGACAACATTCCAATATTCCTCCCAGGTGGCCAGTCCCTTTTTCTGCAAACTGTGAACCTCCTTCTTCCATTTGAGTTTCTCTAGAAGCTCTTTGCTTATTCATGCAGGTCTCCTGGCTCCTCTGCCTGACTTTTTCCTCCTGGGGTTGCACCAATCCTAAGCTTGGAAAAAGTGGTCCTTGAATACTGTCCAGCTCTCTTGGACCTCCCTGCCTTCCAGAGCCCTAGCCCATGGGATTCTTCCTAGAAGGCCTTTGAAGAGGCCACGGTTGGCCCTCTTGAAGTCTGAGGTTGTTACCTGACTCGTAGCCCTGCTTCTACCTCGCAGTACCCTAAACTCAACCATCTCATGGTCACTGCAGCCAAGGCTACCCCATCTCCCCAACTCACATCCTCAACCAGCCCTTCCTTGTTTGTTAGGATAAGGTCGAGCAACACATCTCAAGTCCTTGGCTCCTCCACCACTTGCATCAAAAATTTGTCCTCTTTGCTCTGCAGGAACTTTCTGGCTCATGCATGGCTCGCCGTGTTGCTTTTACAGCAAATATCAGGGTGGTTGAAGTCCCCCATGGGGACCAGGGCCTGCAATTGCAAGGCTACTTCCAGCTGTCTGTAGAAGGCCTCATCAACTTCCTCTTCTTGATCAGGTGGCCTGTAGCCAACACCCACAACAGTGTCACCCATATTTGCCTGTCCCTGAATTTTTACCCACAAGCTCTCAACTTGTTCTCCTTCCACTCCCAAGCAGAGCTTGATACATTCCAGTTGCTCCCTCACATAAAGAGAACTCCCCCACCTCGCCCTGCTGGTCTGTCTTTCCTGAAAATCCTGTAGCCATCCATGACCACATTCCAGCCATGTGAGCTATCCCACCATGTCTCTGTGATTGCAATGAGATCATGGCCCTGTGACTGCACACAGACCATTAAAACAAACCATCGTGGTCCCTGCACATCTTTACATCTTTTAAAATGCTCCTCTTTTCATTCAGTCTTTTGTTGACTATGTCAATATGGCTAAATGACAGATGATCAGGGACTGATCCTTGACTCAGAAACCAAGTAATTAAGACTGACTTGCATCCACGCTGTTTAGAATTAGCTCTCTTTAATAGATTTGTCTTCTAGAAAGACAGTTGGAGTGGTGTAAAACATAGCCAGGGAGCAAGATGACAATGCAGATGAGCAGGGATCCAATGCTTAAGGATATTCCCCAGCAGCATAAAGCGTCTCTTTGTCAGTAATTGGATCTAATGTTCAGACTGGGACTGTTTTAACGTCCTGCTTTCTTCCTCTCTTCAGGAGTGAGTTTCCTCATATGATGTCGAAGGTCCTGAAATGACAAAAGGTAACAGAATGCAGAACAAACAAGTCTGACAGCTAATCCATTATGTTCTGTGTGGTCTCTTTGAAGAAATAAAAATGAGATTGTGATTAATTTTAATAAAATGTGTGGATAATGCAAACTTTCTAAGAGATATTATCTGCAAAGTAGTGTAGCAATCTGATGGTCTGAAAACATCTCTCCAAAGAGAAGAAAGATCACTTTATTTGCAATTAGTGAGTCCTAAGAGCCCGCACTGAAGATTTTGTTTGTATTTAAAGTGACAAACTTTCAGCTATTGCAGCCATATTTATGAAAGAGATTTCCATTACTCAAATTATCTTCCTAATAGATTATAAAACACCAATTAAAGAGTAAAGAAAGAAGCAGAATAAGTGGAAAAAAAAGAAAAAAAGTGTGGTCTACATTGAACAGAGAGATGATCCAGCCTAGTTACAGACAAGTTATCCAGATGCTAAGTTAGGTGAGGTACTGAAACTGTTAAAATAACCCTTAGTGTTGAGTTTTATCCAAAGTTGGGGTTTTTTACTTGTTTGTTTTCCAACATGGATACCTTATTTCTGATTTCATCATCAAGACCTTAACCCTTTCATTTGCTAGAATAAAGCTTGTTTTCTTTTGACCTTTATCTAGTGTTTATGCAGCATGAGGGGGAATCTGCTGAATACAAAGTAGAATATTAAAAATGGACAAATCAAACGGCAATGTACACAAACATAACCAGAGAAAAGGTCTGTGATCTTGCAAACTGAAGTGTGTTTCTTCACAAACTGCAAGGATAAGCTAGTGCCATACATCTGGAAAGTGTAAGCCAGTAAGTTCCTGGAAAGGAACAAGGGATGATAGAATGTGATATCACTTTAACCAATATTCCTACACAGCCTGTGTTTTTTCCCATCACTTTGATTCTTGAATGTAATGCTTTAGGCATAATCACTTCTGCTTTTTTCCTCCCTCCTTTCCCACATTTCCTATATATTCTACGAACTTGCTTCCTGTCTAAATCCTTCTCATAGACTACCTGCCCTCCTACCTATTTCTGCTGAAAAGCCTTCTTTTAAGACTCTCTTCCTCTGTTGGTTCTCATCTCTCTCTCCTTCCTTTTGTCTTCAAGATCCCAATTATGCTTCCAAATCCTACAGCCTGAACTCTGCCTTTCCATAAATCCTATCCAATCCAGTTTTCTTTTGTAATCCCTGAAAATGACCCTCACAAGTCTCATTATTGGTATCTTCCTATAAACTCTGGCTCTTGGAGTTGCATCTGTAAAATATTGCCCGAGGTGGGAAAAGTAGTTCCTGAACTTGTGTCATATAGCCAGAAGCCTTTGGTTTAGGGCAACAAATACAGGCAGAGGAACTATTTTCAGGTGGGAAAAGTAGTTCCTGAACTTGTATCATATAGCCAGAAGCTGTTGGTTTAGGGCAACAAATACAGGCAGAGGAACTATTTTCACCTTAGTGTGGCTATTTCTAATTCAGTTGTCTCCCACTAGATGTACAGGAATATTTGGTGTAGCACCTGCCTTTGTTTTATTTTTCATCGAAGGCAGGCTGATATCTCCCCTTTCATCCCTGCAGACATTGTTTCAGAAAGGGCAATAGTTTGGGGTTTTTTTTTTTTCCTTTTTTTTTTCTTTTTTGTGTGACTGACTTTATTAGAATTTCTTTTCCTTTTCGGTCAAAAGAGGATGCACCCCCACCAACAGCACAGTAGTCTGAGAAGAGGGGCTGCTGCAGGCCAACTTGTTCCCTCTCTTTCATACTGTACTCAAGACAGATGGAATATCTTTTCTTGCATGGGGAACTGGTACTTGGAGTAGGAAATTCCAAAATATAGTTACTAAATATAGTCAGATAATTGCTAGTACTCTGATATTTTAATCTATGACAATTTGGTAAAATTTGTCTGTACAACATAGGATTTTGGCATGTGTTTATAACACAGTATACATATCTCTTGCAAGAAGCCAATTCCAATCCAGAAGTATTGCTTTTTATCTTAATTTGTAGGCTCTCATTTTAGGCTGTGGCCCCAAAGTGATGGGACTGAATAATTTTAAGGAGAGAGAGATATTCCCTTTTTTCAAATGCAGTCAATCTTTGCTGATTAAGAAGCTTCAAGCAAGAAAAATACTCTGTCAAGAAAGAGATTGCCTGTGCCAAAAATAAGTCATGTGACAGATATCAGTGATCATCTGCTAGAACTGACCACACAGTTGCTTGGCAAAGAAGCTCTAAGATTACTAAAGGACAGGCTCTAATTTGCCTACCTGTTCAACCACTTGTAGTAGTTTAGACTTGATAAGTCCTTAGGAGTCTAATGGGACTATTTTGTATTCCTTAACAGAGATACACCTTCATGGAAAACTTCTGAGGGAGAGGAGCAAGAACTAAGGGCACTGAACTTCAAAAAGTCAGTTTCTTCTTCAAGCAATATTCCTTTTCTTTTGTCTTTTTTTTTTTTTTAATAAGACATCGGTGTGTTTAGAAAGGTCTGTGCAAAACTACAGCCAGAAAGCTGAAGTAATTAGTTAGATCCTGAGAAAGGCATTCACCTAAGCTATTTAGTAGTTTGAGGAGGAAGTTTTACTTATTTGTGGTAAGCAGACAATGCTCTTCAATCTTAAACTGGATTTAGACAAAGGCTTTGCATCCTGAGAGAGTGCCTTGAAAATACTAGGTAAGGTCAGTACTGGCCCTAGTACAAGCAACAACAAACTCAAAACTATGAGGCATCCAAAAAGCTGGATATTCCAGAAACAGTCTGAGAGTTGGAGTATTGAGATTCTGTTTCTTTCCCTCAGAGAAGCAAAGAGTAGATAGCTTTGAAAGTGGATTGTCACAATGAGCTGGGCAAAAAAGAGGAGAACATTGCCTCCCCTTCCCAGACTTTTAGGTGTTTATGTCTGTCTTCCTGGTATGTAATGTAGGCTAATTTGCTATAAAAGCAGAATATATGTTGCCTCTCCAGGAAATAACAGAATAGTTTGAATGAAATATATAGAATAGTTCTGGGTTTCTTTTAATTCTTTCTAAATATAATTTGAGCACAAATCATTAATTTTAAATGCATATGTAGTAAATTACAAATGCAGTTATAAACCAGTATGAGTTGATGTTTCTGACTCTCTCCTCCATACAATGGAGCGTAAAAATGCCTGAGTAAGCTGAACAAGGTCCATAATAGGATGCAGAATAGCAGTATCTTTTTGGAAAGCAGATTTCCATGACCTGGAAATAATTTCATACAAGATCCTCTGTCTTTTAGGTTCTACTTTGTTTTCCAGATCTAAACCTGTATTTTCACTAGATGATGTATGATGCAGTTGTACCTCCCTCAGTCTGTATCGCTGTAAGTCTTCCTGTGCTGTGTTGCATTGCATTGGAAAGATAAGTCTTTACTGCTATCATATAAATAGTTTTTAAACTTTCTGGATCATTTTAATTGCTTTTCTGCACCATTTTGATCCTATTTAAATTCAGCTTAGGGAATTTTGCATGGCGGTACCTTGAAATATGGTTCAGTAGACTCAGTCATATCTAGTGGTCTGCTTCTGATATCATACAGTTGTGCTTCTTATTTTGGTGGCTTTGGTTCTATCTAGGCTTCAGAATACTCTTGTTTAATACTTTCTGGGAAAAGTGTCAAATGACTAATTTCATATGATCCCCACCTTTTAATATTTCCTAAACTCGGAGAAGATGAAGAGTAGAAGTGAACCAGGACAAAAAAATAATGAGAAACAGGCAGAAAAAAATACTTTAAAAAAAAATCATATTCCTTAAGGAAAGTTCCAAAGAAAACATAGACTAATAATATTCCTCTGCTTAGACATGGATATCCCTTGAAAACATGATTTTTCCATCCACCACTGGTTTCAGATTTGTAGTTGGGCCAAAATCAGGTTTAATTTGCATTATAGGATCTCTCTGGGGAAAAATTTTTTAAATATCCAAAGTTTCTTCTTTGGTCTATGTAGCTAAAATGTGATACTTAACACTACTAAAGATCTTTGCATCTTCAAATTACTTAAAAATTCTTAGCTTTATGGCATCAAAAAAATGTTAGTTCCATTTTACAGATGGGCTAGAAAAGTTGGCAAGCCTGCAGAGCAAGTCATTCCCAGCGCTGGCAACAAATCCCAGCAGTCACAGCTGTCACTCCTAGACTTAGATCACTCTGCCTCTCTTTGGTGTTTAAATAACATGATAGGCCTTTACCATTCCTGAATAATTCTACTTGTCATTAGCTAATTTGTCTCATGGGGCCAAGGAAAAAAAGATAAGAGAATAATAAGAAGAAAGTGAAGGTGATTTCATAGTCCCATCACTCAATGATGAGCTGTTTTTAGGGCCACTGCCAAGGGGAATAGAGAGGCATGGGTTAGTCTTGCTGGGAATGCCTACAGCCATATACAATTATACCTGTTAGTTTCCATAGTTATAGGTTCATAGGAACTGGAGGTGAAAACCCCTCATATATTAATGCCCTTTAAATGTTGTACCTGGAAGCTGGGTTGCACCTAATAAAGATATATTTGTAGCTTTTAAACACACTTCATAGAAATTTGTTTAAGCTGTCAGTGTTAGCCCAACTGTTTTGTTGGGTTTTTTTTTTCATAAGTTCAGAGGGAGCTTCATTCACTGGCTACAGGGGAGAACACATTGACTGAATTTCAATACCTTGTTCTACGACTGACTGGTACACCTTGATTGTTTATACAAATGCTGGTAATATACCAATTACAATTTTAGGGTGCTTTTTGGGTTTCGGTACTTGCTAAGAACTCAGTTTAACAACTCATTGTAAAACCTCTAACTTTTGTTGCAAGAAATAAATGAAAAGTTTTTTTTTTACTGCTTTACTGCCTACAATACTTGCTAACATTTACTTGTCTTTCCTTTTACATACAGCTAAGGGTCCTGCATATGGAAATGTCTTAATTAAAATAAAAGTATGGCAACACGTGATGCTTCAAGAATAAAATAACTTTACAAAACCCCAAACTAGTACTGTCTAATTAGTATCAGGGTAGCAGAAACAAAGGCTTATTTTACTCTGAAGTATGTTGAAATGGAATCTTCAGAGATGTGAAATTTTTGTGTGCCACGTTGAACAGAATATATGCTTTTTTATGCATAAATATGTGCATGTAGAAGAATTTCTAACTTGTTAAATGTACTGTGCACAGGGATGCATGGGATGGACTGAAGATACTTGCTCTGCAGAAGAGTTGACTGTAACTGTAACCAATATATGATGCAAATGTACGTAAAATCTCTAACATACACAGACACTCATATACATATTACCTTATGAAAAATTCAAATATAACTACATAATCTATCAAAAATCCTAAAGGCAGTGTATAACCTTAGAACTTACAATATAATGAGAATTTTTAAAAAGAAAACAATATAGGGCAGTGGGGAATAAAAGAAATAAAAAATCACTTAATCTAATATCCATTGGGAATTAAAGGCGGTGGAAGAAAGGAAAGCATGCAACGCGGCAACTTCACAGAATTAACATTTAAAGTGCTGAATCAACAAAACCCAAATGTTAATGCTGGATAAGACACTAGCATTTATATGACGGTTTGAAACAAGTCCTATAGGTATTTACAGGATTGATTGAATGCAAAGAAATGTATTCAACTTCAGAGACTTTTAGAATAGGTTCCATAAATGTCTGTAGGATTCCTAGGAACTCTACCGGTTTTTAAGACTGTTGCATTCTGAACAATCTTTTAACATTGGCAACTTAGTGTTTATTTATTTATGCTATTGAGAAACTCAGAAAAATCACATACATTAATTTAAAACTTAGCATTTTTATTCAACATAACTAAATGTCTGTCTCAATGTAGTTTGATCTTATACAAATTTCTCCCTCTGTTCTTCTGATAAAATATTAAACCTGATTGCTTTTGAAGACAAGTTACTGCAGTATAGTAATTGAGGTTGTTTATAAACATTTAGAATTCCTAAGTGTAACATTATCCTCTATAATAATTTGTTGATTGAGCTGGCAGAAGACAATGGGTTTTGATTAGATGGTGCTGTCTCATTAATATGTATGGTTCTGTTTCTCCATTTTGTTTCCACTTATGTCTGTACATTCAGAGTGGGGCACAATTTATTTTTTCATTATTATTGGTTCTGCATGATTTTACATAATTGCAGTCATTCTTAGACTTCTTCCAATGTTCTGAGCCCTGATTACCAATGACCTATTTACTCCAGTCAGTGTGATCAACAGTCACCTGAAATCACAACTCACAACTTAATTAAACATATTTTAAATATAACACTGGAAGAATCTAGATTGTTTGTAAACAACAGAGAACATGAAACCCAATGCCAGCCCTTGGCATCTCAGCAGGGCAAGATTAAACTTAATTTTACTGCCACGAGCAGGTAGACAAATAACAAGGTTCTCATGAGAAGGAAAGGATCTGGAATAGTAAGGCAGAGCAGGGAAATATGGACCTGCTGTTCCCACCTAGATGAAGGCAGAACAGAGATGGAAAGCTGACTTTAGTGGGGATAGCTGTTCTGACTCCATCAGTGATGGTTTCTTCAGACACACCAATACTGCCCTCAGCAGCAGCAGCTCTGATTTTCCAGGGATTTAAGGCAGGCAGAAGAAGTAGCATTGTTACAGCCATACGCAGCAGTCTTGTTCTGGGTGGCTACGTGGGTTCATAATACTTAAAGGCAGCCATAACTGAATCTCTCCCTGGTCTATCCCCAACTGAAGGACTTGCAGTAGTATTCATGCAATTGCTTTCCCAGGATTTCATGCTAAAGCTTTAATGTGTTTGTAATTTTGTTGTTGTTGTTGTTTGCTTGTTTGGTTAGTTGGTTTGTTGGTGTTAAATCAACAAAAATTTGTTCTTCAAGCCTGATTGTTCACAGAGCTTTTCCCTTAGTCTATCCTGGCAGGAGTTGTTTTGGGCACCTCTTCCATTCCTTTCGTAATGTTGGGATGTTGGGTGGAGATGAAGGGACACACCTACCATTAGGACTTGGTAGTTCTTTTTAAGACACCCTTGTGGTGGAATGACAACACAGAAGAACATTGTATGTCTGTGTCTAATATGCCAGAACCCCTAAAGGAGATTAAGCATCTGCATTCAAAAATGAATTTGAAAAGCAATTTTTGAGAACCAGACCTTTAAAATTATTTAATTTCAGCTACCAATTTAAGCATAATGATAACAATAACAATAATAAGAATAATAATATTCAGCCAGGAGGCAGCTACAAGTATATATATATTTATTTATTTAGGAGAAGCATGAAAGGAGTCCAGGGTTAAGAAAGTTCTCTGGCTATAGCTTACTGTAGTATTGGGGGAACAATTACTGTTAGAATAAATACAATTTGATTTTATATGGATCATCAGATAGCTTTGCTCTGTGGAGATCAGTCTGATGGCGTGAGGAGAAATCTGGGGATGAAGACTATCTGACTTGCATTCTGCTGTTTTTTCTACTTGCTGTCTGTCCTAGCTTCCTACTGTTAGTATTTTGGAAGCACTTGTTTTTTGCTTTTCAGTTCTGCGGGACAGCTGAGCACTGCTTTTGGTTGGATGGAGTAACTAAGTAATGAAAAGCGATTTGAAGGTAAGTATGTGAGTCTCATCACCACAATTATAAGCAGACTAGTGGTATGAAACCTATTTCTTACTACAAAACAATAACTTCTGACACTTTTGCCTTTCTTATCTTTCTAGGGGATTCTTCTGCAAAGCAGTGATAACTCTGCTTGAGCTGTCTCAGTAATGTCTATTATAGTGACGAGGATGATCAAGAAGGTTATTTGGGTAACATTGTATGGTTTATTAAAAAAAAAATTTTTTTTGCAGTGGTCCACAGAGTATCGCTGCCATTCTATAATGCCTGAGAAGGACTTTTCAGGGATCTGTGATGTGCAAGTCTGTTACATTGACTTTACTCTGAAAAAGCTCTTAAAACAATTCTACTGCAATGTTAGCTTGAGGAAAAAAATGCCCAGGACCCAAAGCTATATGGTATGTACTGTAATGGGCAGTGCTGGGCTATGCTGAAGGACTAGAAAGACATCTTTACAGATCTTTTTTATGTTCCAGTGTTTATTTCTCTAACCCCGTCTGGAAACAAAAGAAAATAAACTCAGGCAACAGCATCTGTTGCTCCTGCTGCTCTGAATTAAGACAACTTAGTTTAATCATTTCACAAAAACCAAACACCATTGCTCTACCTTTCCAGGTGTTATCCTGGCTCATAGACCGACACTTCAGCTTGGCTCACCAATTCTTCTCATAAACTATTCAAATCCTGTGAATTACTATAAACTATAGAAAACTTTGAATCTCCCTTCTGGCAGAAAGAAATATATAACCTTCTTTGGCTGTACTATTATTCTTCTTAGACAAAGATTCCTATTGACCTCCTCTTCCTGACTTACACTGGCTACACCCACATGAAAAATGCACTCAGCATATGCAATAAGTGGGAGGTGGTTGTCTGGGGATTTTAATGGAGCAGTAGATTTCCAAGGCTTTGGAGGACACTACAGGATGTTTCTTCTTATTAAGAGATGGGAAGAAAGGAAGAGATTTCAAACTGACTTTGATTTTCGGGAGTACTGTGGGCTGTGTTCTGTCTGTATTATGCCTGAACACGCCACTCAGCCATAAATCTGTCCAAACCTTATTGAAGTCCACGGCAATGCACAACCTCCTGCATTCCCAAATCGTCCAGCAGAAACTCACATAAGAAAGAAAGAAATCAGCACCACAGCAGAAAAAAAAAAGTAAATATAAAACTTTGCCAGAAAGTGAAGTATCTAGTTTAACTTGTAAATACTTGCATGTGGATCTGACTTTAAAAAGTAACATAAATGATAGAGCGATAGATAATTTGGTTATTTGGACTGATTCACTGCACTATCTTTATAGAAAAAAATTATTGTGTTTATACCTAGTCATCAGGCATGACTCTACTAAGAAAATGGGTAGAAGCAGTAGTAGCAGTAACCCTTTTTCTTAGCAAAGGTTGTTGCTCTGCTCATGCTGTTCCTCCTGCACCACAGAGGAACAGGTCTCCTTCTACTGCAATGTGCCTTATCGGGATACAGTTTTACATTCAGCTCTGTCAGCGTAGACTATGATGATATTCTTTGATTACTTTGATATTGTTTTATTGTAATTTTTTTAAAAATCTTAGGTTAGATAGAGACACAGACAATGTCTAGCTAGAAAGCTGTAATATACATACATGTATGTTAGAAAATATATGGAACTAAAAAATGTAATTACATGCGTTACTTAAGCTTTGCAAGAACTGTACTAGATATAGTCTTAAACCCTTCAGTTGTTATCTTCTTCATAATTCCATGGCTAAACATGTAAAGAAATAGTTTCTTTACCTCCAATTTCAAGAACTTAACAGAACGTTTTGCTAGATGAGAGCAAAGTTTATAAAGTTAAAGGTTGGAAACACAGCTGCTATATTTACCTATTTTCAGAAGCAAGCAAATCAAATTCTATAAAGCTAAAATAGCATTCTGTTTCTTGTTATATGCATATAGTAACAAACTGTTTTTATTAACCAGTTGAACACCTTCTTGTGCTGCTATCTAAAGGCTCTTTATTATTCTTTCAGCATTGCATCCTTCTATCAATCAAAAATATATGCCTTTCTCAACACCTCCTGCTCAATCTGGTTTTGCTTAGTAATTCTTCCAGGAAGTATTTGTAAAACAGCTTTCTCATCAGACATTGCACCAGCAAAATACATTCAAAAGAGAAAAAAGAAATATGAAAAATTCTGTGTCAAGGCACTAATTAATTCTTTTTTTAACAAGTTCAAAATTCTAATGACTAGAATGTTCTTTTGTAAATAAGCATTTAAATAAAACCATTTTATTAAAGCCTCTGAGCTTTCTACTTACTTCTAGTTTTGTCTTTTCTTTAGGTTTTAGTGCTCCATATTGTAAATAATAAAAACAATAATAATATTTTATTCTTCCATTAGCTGAAATAGCTGAAGTTGAGAACAAGTTATGCATTATCAGCATACAAGAGTTAAAAGTCAAGAGAAAATCTGAAAGAAAAGGTTTATGCAGAACCCTAGTGAAGTTGGTACAAGTCCTATGGACTTCACCATGCTTTATACCAGCTCAGTAGGTCCTTACTAGAAAAGCACTTAATATGCAGCTGCACTTTGGAGTGCACAAGTAATTTTACTGTATTCAGTGCGATTATTCTCATTCTCAGCTGATCTGAGAGGTTTACATCAAAATGCCTTTTTTGCACTACACCAGTTTTGTGTATAGAAATTATTCTAGGTCCAGTAAGACTCAGTCCTTTTCTGGGAGGAAAGAACATAAGTCTGTTTGCTTCACCTGGCTTCGTCATGTCTGGAGACCTTGTGTTGTAAATGCATTGCAGACAGAGATGGTTTTCTTTCAAACCTGTCTACAGCAACCTTGAACCGTTTTAAAATGTTAATTTCCATTTCAGTGCTTGCTATATTTTTAATCTATTTTAAAAACTTTACAAAACAGTAATAAACAGAAGGGTTGAACCCACAACTATTTGCTATTTCCTTCCCATTTATGTAGATTTATCTCCTTTTATCTTTTTTTTTTTCTCTCTCATCTGATATCTCCTGTGAAACCAATACTGCATCACAAAAGTGACCTGGGTAGCACTGACCGCAGTAAGTGAATCATTACTGTCCATCCATCCATTACTGTTACATCCCTAGGGCACTGACCGTATCATTTTCCCTGCCCATTGTTTGCCATCCAGTTTAATGCAATACATTAAAAGGCAATGGATGAGCATGCTAATAACTAATGATAGGAGGTACAAGTATGACATGCTTTATGGGTAAAGGATACATAAATGACAGAAAATGTCTATCATACCTCTTTCAATGGATCTTGAGCTTCTCAGACTTGGCATTAAGGACACTTGCAGCTTTCAGCTAACTATATCAGGAGCATTGGCACTTTTTTTAGGAAGAGGGTTCAAGTGTAAATTAGATCACTGAGTTAGATTAGAATCCACCCCATGATAACTGTATGGGCATTACTTAAAAAAACATTGATAACTTGCATATAATGGCTTTTTGACACTGAACATAAGACTGTTAAAACCAGATCAGACTAAAGATCACTTTGGCTTAAGTAGTTATTTATACTAGCTGGGAAAGGACATGAAAATCAATAGGAACTTTCACAGTCATAATGAAAATTCTCTGACCACCAAACAAAGCCATCCTTGTGATCTAAAAATCTATCAAAAAGATGTCCATGAAGTAACGAATTCCCAAATATCAATAGTCATTATGAAACAAAAATTATTTTATTTTTGGGAATTTTTCTATATATTCATAATTTTTTGTACATTAAAGATCTCTGGTTTTGGAGTTTGGAGTTTTTTCCCTTTTTTTTTTAATTTTCAGACCGCAATTCCCCATAACTGAGCAGTATCTTCATTACTGCAGGTAACTCAGTACTGACAGCAAATGCTACCTTTTTACTGTTTAGCCCCTTTTTCATTCCTGTAATGGATATGTTGCACAAAAGGGACTTCAACATATATCCTTATGGGACTCGACCAAGAAAAATGGTAAGATATTCCTACCTTCTGTTTTCTTTCTTTCAGTCCGTTATTTAAACATGTGAAGATCTTCCATTTTGTCAGTCTTAGTTTCTTTACTTAGAACAAGTCTGAATGATGGCACAAAATTGAGTAGATCGATCAATACAATAAAGAGCAAGCACTCCAGAGAAACTTTGAGAGACTGGAGAGATGGATGGATGGATGGATGGATGGATGGATGGATGGATGGATGGAAACCTCCTTAAGTTCATAAGGAGAAATGCAATGTCCCACACCTGGGATGGAATTGTCTCATACACCAGTTTAGCCTAGGACCCAGGTCTAGCCTCGGGGAAATGGTAGAGTTGGGAGTTTTGCAGTAAAGGAAAGGGGTTCTGGAGCACAATATGTTGAATGTGAGTCAGCAGTGTGCCCTGGGGCTGACGGCAGGGTGGGCTGCATTAGGAAGAACATAGCGAGCACTTCGAGGGAAGTGGTCATTCCCCTCTGCTTGGCAATTATGAGAACACTAGTAGCTTAATGCATCCAGTGCTGGGATGCCCAGTACCAGATAGATGTTGACAAAATAGACTGAGTGTAAGGGAGAGTTGCCATGGTGGCTGGGGGCTGGAGCATGTGACACAAGAGTCTGGGAGAGCTGAATTTTTTCCAGCCTTGGTTGCCATGCATAACTACCCAGTGAGTGGTCATAGGGACTTTTGACAGATAAACCTAACAAAAAGCCAAAAGACAGCAGACACAAGGTGCGTCAAGGCAAATTACACCTGGATTTAAAAAAAAAAAAAGACCCCAGAGAGGGTAGTTGATCCCTGGAAGAGGTTGCCCATACAGGTTGTGGCAACTCCTCCTAGGAGATGTTTAAAACTCAGCTGATCAGTGAACAAGTAACCTGTTCTAACTGTATTTGTCCCTGCTATGAGCAGGGTTTGGATTAGATGACCCCCAAAAGTTTCTTACAACCTAAATTGAAACTTGCTTGGATTAAGTTAAAATCAGGGGTTTGGGGTTTTTTTTGTCGTTTTTCTTTTAAAGTAGGTTCCATTATAGCATACTTTTTAATATTACAGTTGCTCGGAATTCTCTGCAAATCTTCTGATGCAGTGGGTTATATCCAGACTTATTAAAATTTAGATAGAACAGAGTTTTTAACTTCCAGACAACAATCCAGAGTACTTTTCAATATTAGCCAACTAAGGATGCACCGAAAGCTAGCTTAGAGACCTTCACAGTCTTTAACTGTGTCATTGAAGTTAACTCAATCCTGTATAAAATCTAAGTATCTGGTAAAATTAATTTTATCATGTAATATTTCCAAAGTTTTTTGCTAATTAGTTTGTCTTTGTAAAATCTGGATGATGACCTTCTGAATTTCCAGGGCATGAAGTTTTAATTGTGCAAACTGGACTTCCCATTACCACCTGTGCTGAGTTATTTCCTACTGCTTGAACAGGTGTTGGATACTGTGTAACTCATCATTGCTTTGGAATGGATGATTTTGCTTCAGGATACTTCTGGGAAGCTGAAACTCTCTAGTTGTTTCTTTATGCACATAAGAATAAAATAATGGTCTTGAAACCACAGCCATCACTGAATAATGAATGCTGGGGAAGAAAACTGACTTTCAGTGTTGACAATCAGCTGATAAAGAATTCCCTAGTGAAAGGAGAGGCATCTCATTTTGTTATCACCCTCTTGAATGGTGTGAAAAGAAAGAATCTTATCGTCAATGAACATACCAAATCATGAACTAACGTTGGATGCATTTTTGAGTTACAACTGCATAAGTTTGTAGCTATCTTCATTTACAGTTTTTCAGACAACAGGTTTATCAGTAGCTTAGAGTTCCAATTCTTGATAACACTTGTGATAAGGCTTTTATTTTTTTAGTAAAAAAAACTAGCCTGATGCTTGAAAAACAATAGGTATTTTTTTAGCACATTCAAATTATTGGATGTGCTCAGTCAGGAGCGTAAGTTTTGCTCAGAGAGAAGCTGTGAGTTGTGTTCCTTCAAGTACAGAACAGCAAATTACATCTTTATTCTAATTATTACATTGTTTATACAGAGATGACAAAGTATAATATATTATTTATTTATGAAAAATATTAATAATGTTGCCTTTCTTGTTAACAAAATTAAGTGTTAGGCAAACCTTTCTAATAAGGCTGGTCAAAAATTGTCAATTGAAATGAATTTTGATAAGCATTAGATTTGCATCTAACCCCCAATCTGCCGGCTCTTGTGCAATTTTCAGATATTTTCTCTCAATATCTAAAATAGTTTCACTAGAAATATTTCTATTCTGAAGTAATGTAAAAGTGGATCATGGGAACTTGAGTCCTGAGCCATTGACTTGTTGTTCTATTCTATGAAGCCACCTATGACATTCAAAACCCACCTGTATGCATTCCTGTGCCCCCTGGTCTAGGTGTGCCTGCTCAAGCAGGGGGGGTGGACAAGATGGTCTCCAGAGGTCCCTTCCAACCCCTGCCATTCTGTGATTCTGTGATTCTGTGATCCTCAGGAGACTATTTCCCAGAAAGCATACATTGCAGGTCATTATCATAATCTGACTGGACATGCACCATGGAAGTTTTAGTCTAACCAGTGAGATCAGAAGACCTGTGAAGATAAGAATGGTGTAAACTGCAATTCCCCTAACTCATGGTAGCCCCATTCCAGAAATGTTATATTTTATTTTGATAGTTTTGTTAGAGACTTAAAACTGGAAGAAGAAACAGAGCTATAATTTTATCATAATTTTGTAGGGGAAGATATTCCTTCTGACTTACTTTATGTTCTGATGTGTATTTTCTAGATACAGTGACTCTTGTATTTGCATTAGTGACAATCCTTCTTTCTTTGGAGTTGCATTATGAGCTGATCTGTGTCAGTCTTTAATGGTGAACAGCACAGACCTTAAATGGAGGGTAGAAGTAATTGCAAATGGAATCTAGAGCTCATAAAAATGTCTTGTGTACTTACATAAAATTGGTAGCCAGAAAAATAAAGAAATGTTCTGTAGATCCTGTTATATAAATCGCCATCACATGATGATTAGTCTGACATCTACATAAGCTACCTTTGAAACATATAATTTATTCCAGTTGTGAGTTTTATGACAGTAGACACCCTGAGATACCCAGAACAAGACTCTTTATTGGACCATAGATCTCATCTGCTGTGTAAGCAGATGTTGCTATCTACAAGTCACCCAACCAAAACTTTGTTGTTGAATAGGGAGATTTATGATCTGAGTTACTGCATAACCAGGTGATGAGCCCTGTCCAAAAATTAAATATGAGAACTCTTCACAGACACAGGCCAGATGCTCTACAGAAGTTCATATGCTGGAACAGAAAACAACTGACCAGAATACTATTGCTGCAGTAATTCACCACCCACACTGTAATTGCTTGTGAGACTATAACCCACATGCTCTGTCTTGCAATGGTTTCATTTTTAGATCTAAAGAAGGGGGAGAACAGCTCATGAAACGCAAGAATGGATCAGGCTGAAATTTATTACTTCTCAGTGCAAATCAACTATGTAACATTAGAAAAGGCACACTTCCATATGGGGGCATGTGGGACTACCTCGTGTGAGTAAATACTCTGTCTGCATAGGCTGGAAACGTTAATGCCTATGCAAAAGCTGCGTTCTGGAGATTTAAATAGAGATTGGTTTGTAGCTGAATTCCAAAGTCTTCTGACAGAAACTGTAGTAGCTTGAAGTGTGGACAAGAAAACATTCTTTCTTGCTTCTGCTAATGATCAAACAGGGCTAAATTGTGATTGTTAGCTAATGTGTCACTCCATGAAAACCACTGGGAGAAATTCTGCACAGATCTGCTGAGTGGATGGTAATTTGCCCTTTAATGCTCACAGTACATTAGCTTCTTCTATACAGTGTGTGCGTTTTGCTGCCTTGCTTCTAGAGCAATAACAGGACTGCCTATTGCTTTTCAAAGCAGCTTCTGTAAGAGTCAGAAGACAACCTTACAAAAGGGGTGTAAAGTCTATTCAGAACTAGTGTTTTGGAGCAGCAGCCAACTTCTACGCAAATATCTATGAAGGATCAATGGGTACGCTGCAGTTTTGTACATTTTGGAGGTCATGGAAGAAACATGGGAGCTAACTTTTTATACTCTTACTTATTTCTCCTCCATGCAACAGCTTAATTTTGTACTGATGATATGAAATGGAAAAATCTAGAGGGAACTATGTTTCAATAGGGGGCATAAAATACACTTAGAAAAAAATTAAAGTAGTTTCCACAGGACATATTTACAATAACAGGCAACAAGTTAAGACTTTTTTTTTTTTTCACGTTAAGGCTGATGGAAATTTGGTGCGAGTCCGCATGTCCTTCACCTGCTATCATGAGCGGATGTTGATTTTCCAATTTACAGGGCTGTTAAGAATTCATGGCTAAGCTAAATTATACATAAGTATGAGAAATTTTTCCTCCAGACTCTCAGTTTGTTGTGATATGTTTTTGTATTTTGAATTGCTAGTAATCTGTCAGATAGAAACATTTTTGTTTCCCCTGACCATCCCTCTTTATCTCACATTTTGATTTCTCTACATCAAACTTCTTTCAATAGGAAACAAAATGTGGATCTAATACAGAGGGAAAAACCCTGATGTCCTTTTGAAGCTACTCATTACTTCTAAGGCAGGGAAAGCTGGAGAGTTAAAAAATTGGTTTCGTCAGTGTTTATTGTCAAGGGTTAATTATATAATTCAGATTTCACATATAGTATATACCTGTGCAAACTGGATTCTCGCAAATCCGTGGGTCCTGATGGGATGCACCCATGAGTGCTGAGGGAGCTGACAGATGTTCTTGCTGAGCCACTCTCCATCATCCCTGAAAGGTCATGCAGGACAAGGAAGGTGCCCAATGACTGGAGGGTAGCCAATGTCACTCCAGTCATCAAAAAGGCCAAGAAGGAGGATGTGGAAAACTATAGGCCAGTCAGTCTCACCTCCATCCCCAGAACACTGATGGAACAGTTCATCCTGGAGGTCATCTCCAGGCATGTAGAGGACAAGAAGGTTATGAGAAGTAGTCAACATGGATTCACCAAGGAAAGATCATGCGTGACCAACCTGATAGCCTTCTATGGTGGCGTGACTGGCTGGGTCGATGAAGGGAGAGCAGTGGATGTTGTTTACCTTGACTTCAGTAAGGCATTCAACACTGTCTCCCATAGAATCCTCACAGGCAAGCTAAGGAAGTGTGGGCTAGAAGAGAGGACAGTAAGGTGAACAGAGAACTGGCTCATCAACAGAACTCAGAGGGTCGTGATCAACAGCACAGAGTCTCGTTAGAGACACATAACTAGTGGTGTTCCCAGGGGTCTGTGTTGGGTCCAGTCCTGTTCAACATATTCATCAATGACCTGGACAAAGGGATAGAGTGTAACCTCAGCAAGTTTGCTGATGACACCAAGCTGGGAGGAGTGGCTGATACACCAGAAGGCTGTGCTGCCATCCAACGAGACCTGGACAGGCTGGAGAGCTGGGCTGAAGGGAACCTCATGAAAGTCAACAAGAGCAAGTGCAAGGTGCTGCACCTGGGGAGGAACAACTCCATGCACCAGTACAGGCTGGGGGCTGGACTACTGGAAAGTAGCTCTGTTGAGAAGGACCTGGGAGTGGTGGTGGACAGCAAGCTGACCCTGTGCCAGCACTGTGCCCTTGTGGCCAAGGCAGCCCAGTGGTATTGTGGGCTGCACTAAAAAGAGTTTTGCCGGCAGGTCAAGGGATGTTATCCTCCCCCTTACTCTGCCCTAGTGAGACCACATCTGGAGTACTGTGTGCAGTTTTGGGCTCCGTAGTTCAAGACAGACAGGGAACTACTGGAGAGAGTCCAGTGGAGAGCTACCAAGATGATCAGGGGACTGGAGCATCTCTTTTATGAGGAAAGGCTGAGAGACTTGGCTTTGTTCAGCCTGCAGAAGAGAAGACTGAGGGGTATTTCATCAATACCTTTAAATATCTAGAGGGTAGGTGTCAAGAGGATGGGACTGGACTCTTTTCAGTGGTGCCCAATGACAGGCCAAGGGGCAATGGGCACAAGTTGGAACACAGGAAGTTCCACCTCAATATGAGAGAAAACTTCTTTCCTGTGAGGGGGCCAGAGCAGTGGCACAGGCTGCCCAGGGAGGCTGTGGGGTCTCCTTCCCTGGAGACATTCCAAACCCACCTGGATGCGTTCTTGTGCCCCCTGCTGTAGGTGTGCCTGCTCAAGCAGGGGATTTGGACAAGATGATCTCCAGAGGTCCCTTCCAACCCCTACCATTCTGTGATTCTGTGATTCTGTGATAGTTCATTAGAACTCTAAGTCCAAATTATTGTCTTCACTCCTGCCACCAAATTTCAGATCGTTCTAACCCAGAATTCATAACTTCTATTTTTCAGGCCAAAAATCTCTCTATCATGGCATTCGTTGTTACTAACACTTAATTTTTTTTTTTTTTCACATGAAGAAATATGCAGATTTTTGACTACAGCAAATGTCATAACTAGGATACAAGTCTGGACAATAGACTATGCTTTACACTGCCATCAGTTTATTTCATCACAGAACACAGTGAAATTTTGGAGTGTGAATAAAATGTGAGGAGTAAATAGATTTTTTTCAATCACAGTAGATGAGCAAATTAAAATATATGCTATTGCTGAAGAGGTAGTACTGACATAGTAACCGTCAAGATGCTGTTTCATGGAAAAAATATCTGGCAGGTTAAATACCATGACTATAGTCCTGGATGGTTTTGTTCTATCATAGGATGTTCTATCATAGGATGGGTAGCCTGGGATTCTCCAGAGTGGATAAATCCTCCAGTAAACTTTCCATGGCAGTTCCTATAACATAAGTTCTAGGCTTGTGCTGGAAGAAGTTATAATATAGAAAATATTACTACTTTGGGAAGAAGTATTGGATCTGATGTTTCAGTGTCAATTCTGGTTAACTTACCATAATTCAGGAGTTCTCCAGGTACTCCACATCCAGAATTGTAAGAGAACTGTCTTTCTTTTTGTATCCTATAAAAATAACGTGTAAAAAGAAAAGAAGTTATAGTAAGTCTTGAGTGATAATATTCTTGAAAGGTCTATTACTGTCGAGGGAATCTAGAAAAGTTTAGGAGCTCTAAATATGTTATTTTTAGCAAATTTCTACTCACTGTACTATACAATCTCTTCCAATACCTAGGAGAACTGTATAATTACACAGCAGGTACATAAAGTACATTTGACATTTGATTGCGAATGAATGTCAAATTACTGTGCTGCAAAACACAAAAATTGAGTGAATTGCATCTGGAAAAGCTAAAAAGGTCTGGAAAATAGATTTATGTAAGGACAATAAAAGGTGTTTATTTCCACCCTCCGCATTGTCATTGTTTGAGTAGCGGTTACATGGCAGATAACATATGTAATGTAGCAAGAACAACAAAGAAAACAATTACTTACTGGTTTACTGGTGTCCTAGCTGAAGTGCATAATTTATATTTGCTGGTACAGATACATACACCAAAGTGTATAGTAGTGTGGGGCAAAGAAGAATACCTTAGTATGTGCAGTCGTTCTTCCTCTTTGAGTAAGAGAATGACAACTGTACATAGTCTGATTCTGTCAATAAAGTATCAACCTTCAGAGACCCTTTATAAACTTAGACTACTGTGATTCCCTTGACCCATGGAGAGAAATCCCACCAACTTCAGTGAGAATTTCACATGCCAAATCAGGGCAACATTGGCACATATTCCATTGGAAAGTATAGACGATACCAAGTATAGGGAGAAAGAAGTCTTATGGGGAAAACTGGAGTGAAATAAGAATATGTAGACAGCCATAGGAGGGATAAATTGAAGCAAGCATATTTGTATGAAGCAGTGTGTAGCTGATGCTGAGCTTTTTCATGGTGCCTCCAGCACCAGCTTGAGACTGAATTTCACTTTCACTCAGTTGTGCCTCTGTAGTTTAAAAAAACCCAAAATCAACAGGAGATAGTCCTCTCAGCAATCTTAATGACAGAAAAAAAACATTTCTGTTGGTTGTAGCTGTAGGTACCTGCATTCTTAAGAGGATCTCTCTATATTTCTGTTATCGTGTTGTATTCTGAGTATTTTTCTAGGCTACAGAAGAAAAGGTACTGAGAGCTCTGTGAATCTCTGTTTTTAAGATAGGGGTCAAATTTTGATAAATAAGTTGCAACTTGATTTTTGCACTTGCTAAGAGACAAAACCTTTGGGCTGTTATATGCTAAGAAAGGTGGTTACGAGTGGTCATCAAACACATTGATCATCTGTATCCTGTATGAAAGATATTCTACTGCATCAGTGTACATGTCTATGCAAAAATGTCTATCTGATAATTTTTGTTCTTGCTGCTGGGGTTTTTTTATTTATTTTGTGTGTTTCTCTTGAAATTCTGTGATTATTTTCATCTGGGGCATAGATTACACAAGTTTTGAACATTAAGGGTTAAGTTGTGACTGCTTTCTAAAGAAAAAAGAAAAGGCAAACCAGTGTTTGTAAAGGAATTCAGATCTGTCCTTCTCTTTTCATTTGCAAAATGTTTTCATGCTTAAGAACTTGAATGAAAGCAGTGACAAATTCTTAATTTGAGCACACAGATGCTGTTTGTACAATGTTTTCTTTCTGTCCACAGAAGTCATCAAATGCAAAAACAATTTGCATGCAGTCTTTTTCATATGTGTCTGTATAAAGTTGTGCATATGCAAAATGAGTGCTAATAAATAATCCTGTGGGTTGCTCTAGTACCCAGTTAATGTAAAATTTCCACTTACAAAAGTTCCGATGGCTTTTATCAGAAAAAAAGCTTAAAGCTGAGTCATATAGTCCCTCTCAAGAAAGAAATATTTAGCAGAAATATCATTTAACCTCCTAGAAGGGAAGCTATATAATTAATTCCAGTTTAAAAGCTAAGGGCCACATCTCAGCTTAATGCCAGGAAGTCAGCCCCGGCAGAGATGGTGTTTACTCAATATTCACTGCTAGATGTGTTCAGTAATAAAGAATCCCTAAGAGGTTCAGGGCACAGTCCCCACACTCTGGGCCATTTGAGAATGGGACACGCTTCATCCGACTGTTGATTTACCATCGCGTGGGGTTACCTCGGCACAAAGCTGTAGTAACGTGGTAGTGAATCAGGCTCGAACTGCTTAGCATTAATAAAGCTGTCATGTACTCTCTGCAGGTGACATAAAATCTTGGAAGATGCTTGGCCAATCGCAGGTTTCTTTTTCAAAACCTTGGTTTCCCAGACATGTACCACCTCATCGGCAGTCTGCCTGCATGCCGGGGCAGGGCTGCTGTCTGCCTGCCTGCCCGCACTGCAGGCACCGCTTCTCCTGTGCTGCTCTTGCCTGCCCAACTTTTCTCCCCCAACACGCATTATTCAGCTTTATGATATGGGTAGGATTTATTGCTAAATGAGGGAGGGATTTCAACTGGGTTTTATTAACTGCAAAAAGCTGGAGGCAGTGCTCGGTTAAATATTATTACATGAGGTGATGCAGGGGTCTAATATCTGTCACAATCAAAGGCTAATGCAAATGCAGCAGGCACTGTAATATCAGCACTAATAATCAATGTTAAATTAAGATGTATTATCTAAGTAGCATCCATAAAGAAATGAGGAGTCCTGATATGTCACAGCCATTTTTATTAGAGCAGTATCGGAGCTGGGGAGGAAGGTTTGTCACTATAAAGAAACTGTGGTAAAATTCTGCCTAGTTTTTGCTGGAAAATGCGTTGTTAATTACACTGACATATGCTGAAATTAGTCTATATAGTTCTTCTCCTTGATGAAATGAGCTCTGTGTTTCTTATGAGACCAGATTTGAAATAAACTACATAAACAAAGTGGTAAAAACTCCTTTAGTACTTCCCGTCTCCCCTCCCCCATATATTTCCCTTGTAGTTATTTTCAATCTACAAATTAATTAGAAGTGCAGCAGGCACAGTATATCTTTGAAAGTTGTCTCTCTCCCACACCCTGCACTTATTTAGAATATAAAGGTTGTAGAAGTGAGCAAAAGTATTTAATATAAAATTGTTTGAATGTGTGTGTGGGGAGATTACTGCACACCAGAGAGGGCAATGGTGCTCTGTGCAGTATTATGCATCATCATAGTTAAAACTCAGGGCTGTCGGGTGTGACTTTTTTTTAATATAGGTTTTATGTATTATATAATATATATTAGACATATATATACATACGTACATATATATATATTACTTTATTTTTTGGTCTGCCACACATTTTGTCCCCTTTCTCTTGTATTTTCAATATCACAATATAGCATGCTATGCAATATAGAGTATCGCAGATCATCCTTGTTATGCATAATATGTTATCCATGCTAAATTAAAAAACAGGAAGCAACAGAGGGCAGATGCTGCTTGCCCTTTACTATAATCTCCTAATAATCTGTTTTATCTAGTCTGTTCTTGAATTTTAGTAGTAATGATGATTCAACTATTTCTCCCCTGACAGATTATTCCATTGTATAACCTTTTGGACATTTCTGCCTAATGTGTAGTTTTAATATTTAAGTTTTGAATTTCAGAACATTATTTCAGCTATAATGGTAAATGTGAAAGCCATCTTCTATCAATTAACAACCATCTGGGAGAGATGAAACTCAGAAATGAAGCAAAGCGCTGTGAATGATGAAGGGAAAAAACCCAACAACCAAATGAAATGTGCTTTTTGCAAGTGCTTTCTGGCACAGACAGGTGGTGACCTCTTCAGCTTTTAAAAACCTGTTTCTTTTCTCCTTCAGTAGTATGTGGAATTCATAATTGACTGTCCTAAGTGTGTCAAAATCATTGGTCAGTTTCATGTCTTTCGGGTTGTTCCAAAAAGTAGCAGAAAAATAGGTAAACCTTTGAAATTGTAAAAGTGGCTGCCTTCTGGGTTTTTTGACTCTGTGGTTATTTTCTAGATTTTGTCTGGAACACAAACGATTAAAATATTAACACTTAAAATAAGAAAAGAAAGAAAACACATTTTGTGTTATCAAAAAGTTCAAGGGACTCAAGCATTAGGAATTAACCGTAATATTGTAAAAATGTTGGTAACTGAGATATGGTGCTGACAGGTCCTGAATAGTACTTTAGGTCTAGTGAAGCTTCAGCACATTATCCCAGGACTTAGTAAAGCTCTGTTACAGTGCAGGCAAAGCTTACTCCTGACTTTTCTGACTGGTCGATATAGGCTACTTTAAGTTTATCAGATTATGTCTTTTGCATAATCCTCAGGGAATCTAAATAAAGATAAATAATGAGCACTGGAAATCATTGCAGTAACTTACTCTGCTCATCACATGAGAAGAGGGAATGCTGGCACGTTGATATTACCATCATCTTCATGGGTGAAATAGCTTGCTCCTTTCTGCAGGGACCAAGCAGAGTTTCTGATTTCACGGTCAGAGGAGATTGCTGCAGTGTTCTGTGCTGAGCCCCCACAGAGTAGCTGGGGAATCCTGTCCCCAGCCCCATCTCTCCTTTGAGGGGTACTGAAACACAAGAAACCTCACATAACAGCATAACCGGTGTCTAGCCTTTACTTTGCTGCAAAGCCAAGCGGTTTCCCATAAGACTCATGCTGCCAGGAAAATTTTAGCCCTAAAACAACCTAAAAATTTCGCCCTCCACATATGAAACTGGATTTCAGTGGCGGTGTTTGTATCCTGCACTTAACCTCAAACCCTACAAAAGACAACACTAGAGGAGCAGACAGATTAAAACAACACAGTGTCATTCTGTCCCTGAGCAGACAGAATAACAATAAAAAAGAAGAAACTTCCAGCTAGCGGGGACTTCATTTCTCGTTACAGAACTACTGTAATCCATTTCAGCTGTAGGGAAACCCTCCTCCAATTTCATTCTACAGTAGTGTCCATAACAAAAATAAATGTATGTTACCAACATAGATTAAGTAGCTGCTGATTGAATATTACACCATGGAGAGAGTTCAATTGATAGTTCTGGCCTAAATTCTGACTTTTTTTGCCTCCAATCAGTGTTTTTGGTTTTTGGTTTGGTTTTTTTTCCCCTTTTAGTATCTTCATGAACACAAACAAACAAACAAAAGCTACAATAACCTTGAGCCATCAAAATCACTATGTATCGCTACAGTCATGACCCATTACTTTAGAGAAGGATATTCTGTTATTTTTTAATGCAACTTTAAATTTATTTTAAATTAATCACATAAAAAGACAAAGGAAACATTTTATGTATTTTAAGTAATATGCAGCTTTGAAGAGGTTAAATTCCTCCATGTCAGTGTATGCCAGTAACTTCTCTTAATCTGTGTACTGCTAACATAACAGACCATAAAGGATTTTGGAAAGTGATCAGAGGAGTCACGAATCCAAATACACTGGGAGGATTTACCAGCACAGTGGACCTTGACATTTCATTTGATGAATATAGCCCACTTTGCATGTCCCAGTCTTGTAACTCTTTCTCATCTTGGGCAATAGATAGTTCCACATAAAAGTATTATTACTGCCTATTTGCATATCTGAATGAGAATTTAAATTATGTAAAACTACTTAAATTTATTATTGAAGTTGGTTTATATTCACCTCCACTTTCTCTTGAAAATATAATTCATTAGACTTCAGTCACTGTAGACATACTGACAATACTGTTTTCTTTTTTTAAAACCAAATGAGAATTTCTATCTAAACTAATGTTTTAGGGAATCTGAGAAACCCTCTATCTCTAAATGAGTATTTTTCTTATACTGCTGAAGAAATCAAGCTTGTTTTCTAGTGAAATCAACTAAATCCCTATCCTAGAAATCAGTAAGAACTCTCTTCTTTTGAGGGTTGCTTCTTTCCTCAGTAATTTTCAATATCCTCAGGGAATTCACTTACTTACATGCTGTTAAAAGTAGATATTTACATGGGTTCAAGGGAATTGTATAAAAGCAATGGAAAAAAAAAAAATATTGTCACAGATCACTTTGGGAAGATTATCCTTAATAGCCAGACAGTACTACCAACCCGTTCTTAGTTAGGACCACTGAAGGTGGTCTTTCCTCAGTAATAGCTCCTTGTAAATAATCACTTCCTGCAGAGGTTCACAGTCTCAGTACACTTCTTCCTTGAGGCACTGCTAGGAAAATCTCTTTTCCAGGGGGACATGCAGTAGCATAAAGTTAAAGGCATTAAAAAAACAAAACAAAACAAAACAAAACAAAACAAAACAAAACAAAAACAAAAAAAGTGCATTAGCTAAATTGCATGGTGTTCCTAGAAGACAGTAAACAAATAAACTCTCTTCTGCACAATTTAGGAGTGAGTAAAGTCTGTTTGCTTGCACTTACCCTCAACTGCACTGTTGGGAGGAAGGGAAAGCATTCATCTCATGCACAACCAGTTTTACCTTGCACTCATCATCTTACTTTTTATCTCCTGCCCTGACTCTACCATTCCACATCACAAGAAAATATTGTAAATCTACCCACATACGTTGAAAAAACTGTAGCAGTAGTATTAGCAATTTTCTTCATGTTTGGACAATTATGGTTTTACTCCATAGAAAGGTGACCTATTTCATTTATATTTTCCTAGGTTGCTTTTTGCCTTTGAACCTTGTTTAGTAAGTAAGATGGATTTAATTTTGTTTAATGAGTTTCCCTTTCAACAACTCATCTTGGTGTTGGATTTTATTTTATCATCTTTTACATACTCCCAATATCTCAGCTTATGTCAAAATAAATGTAATGCAGAGTGCCAGGCACAAAGATAAAACCTACTGTTTTTAATGGAAGAATTGTCAACTTTTCAACAGTTATCTGTCTTCTACTCAAGACTACAGTCTCCTTTTATTTAAATTAGGCCCTGTTCTCATATTGACAGTTGTTTTATTTTTATCTTTTCTTCTATCATGTTGCTACTTCTACCTAAGTAAGCTTCCTTCAGCCTTAGCTAGATAAGGTTAAATTTACCAAATCTTGCCTTTGCGGTATTTTGGCTGAAGGGTATGTTACTCAGGACAACATTTGCCTCAGCTAATTTTAAAGCTAGAGGTCACCAATGCACATGCAGGTGCATGTAGTGTAGATGTCAGTATCTGAGACATCTAAGCCAGGTCAGGGGAACTGTGTTTCTTGTCCCTGCAGCCTCCCTGCAGGACACTGCTGCCATGATACAAAATGGTGGTTCTCAAAACTGAGATACTGTAGCAATTATACATACTGTTTTGGTATTTTTTGTGATTATCATCCTGTGCTGCTCTCTGTTGTTTCAGAAACTATTACCCTGTTCATTTGCCTCTGCCTGCTACCTCTCCTTAATTCTGCTGGATCCTGCTTATGTCTTCCAGCTGCAGTCCTGCCAGCGACCAGGCTGCCCATCCTTTCCACTGTGCTTTGCAAATGCACCTTACTTCCTTTTTGTGTAAACCACCCAGATAGCAAGAAGACAAGAAGAGGAGACCCTGCCTTACCTAGCATGCAGGAGTGAAATGTTCCTTAGCTTTTTCATTCTGTTTGCTTTACCCTTGTCAGAGCAGATTGCTGTGCAGAGGGACACAGCTACATTTAAAGTGACAGATTTATGTCTATAATACCTAACAGAGAGTGTCAGGAACCAAACCTGGGCCTTGATTCCATATGGCGTATATAGATGGCTTCCATCAGCTCAGCACAGAGCAAGGCCCTCTTATGGCAAGCCTGCCTTCAACAGAACTGTTTGAAAGAAAGAGCCAGGAGAAGACCTGACCCTTAAACAGTGCCCAAGGTTCAGGCTCACAAGCTGGCTTTCTTTATTGTACTACAGTGTGCCAGAACCTCATCCCATGCTGCAAAATAACCCTCCAAAAGCCACCCAGCCATGTGCTGAGTCTGACCCCGATGTTTTCAGTGCATGCAATATACACATGCTACTCATAGATGCAACATTAAGCATATTCCAGATTAGTAAATTAGCACGGTAATAGCAGAGAGGTGCTCTTGCTTTATAAGCAGCCCTGGTTGACAGCTAAAGATCTGGGCAATAGGAGAGGTGACTTCCCCTTTGTCAGAGCTGATTCCACAGAAGCAGCATCCAGCTGCATGAAAACAGCAGTTGTAGATCTGTTCAAAAACCCTCTACTACAGACATGTTCAGGACAGTTCTTGTCCCTCACCCCAGCAAAGGATACTCATTTTGCTGTGAGGGGGCTTCAGTGTTGCCAGAATACAAGGGGCTAGTGCACCTGTGGTAATTCCAGTCCAGACATGCTTCCTTCTTACCAGGACAATGTCTTGCCGTGTGCAATAGTTTGTCTAGCCCCTTGGCTTGTTTTTGAAAGTGGCTAATTGCTCCATTACATTTGCAGTGTGGATATTTCAGACACATAGCCCAGAGCTGTAGCATGTACCTATTTCAATAATAATCTTATTTGCTTATCTTTGTGTAATTTCAGATTGTTTTGTTGTTGGGCTTTTTAAAATCATTCGGTTCCCATTTCCTCAGGCTTAATAACTGTTGAACAGTCTCAAAGTTTTAAACTGTGATTCACCATAGATCATTACAAAATAAAAAGTGATAACACATTTATCTCCAAGGGTTTGTCATGAGCCATAAACCACACTGATAAATGTGAAAAGGAATGCATGAAAGCGTTAAGAGGTGCAAATGTGTTTAAACTGATTAAAATGTTAGATTAAAAAAAAACTGAGAAAAGAAAAAACTTGACTGGCAGTTGACAAAGTGTGAAGAAGCTGAAGCATCAACATAATCTTCCTCTCTGCATAGTTTAACAACTGACTTTTGGATAACACATCTACTACGCAATGAACTAAAAGTTACATGGAGTGGGATTAATTTCACCTAGCTTCAGATGTCCCAGTGTGCGGTAGTTATCTGTGCTGGTTTTGGCTGAGAAAGGGTTAATTCTTTTCACTGTAGTGCCTGTAGGTGTCAGGGACCTTTCCAGCTTCCCACGCTCTGCCACGTGGGCAGGAGGCTGGGAGGGGCGGGGCCACAGCCAAGTCAGCTGACCCCGACTGGCCAATGGGCTGTTCATTCCATACCATGTGACACCATGACCAGTACATTAACTGGGAGAGCGGGTGCGGGTGCGGGTGTGGGTGCTTTTGGTTGTTCATTCCCCCTCACCTCTTCCACCTCGTGCTTTGTGCCTCTCTCATTGTTTTCCTTTTCATTGCATTGTTGTTTCTATTGTTGTTATTGTTTTATATTAATTATTAAACTGTTCTTATCTCAACCCACAAGCTTTACCCTTCTGATTCTCTCCTCTGTCCTGTTGGTGGGGGAGTGAGCGAGGGGCTGTGTGGGGCTGAGTTGCCGGATAAACCATGACAGCCTTTTTGGTGCTCAATGTGGGGCTCAGAGGGTTTGAGATAACAGCTGCTGGTCACAGCACCATGTTCTCATTTTTGCAGTACGTCTTAAAAATTGGTGTTCGTTTGTTTAGGCTGCTGTGTTCTGCTGTGATTAGTGATGTTCTGCCTAAGAGATTTGTCATGCAAACACTGTCTTTCAGCTTTATCTGGTTTTTAGGGTTTGTGCTGGAACCATTACTGTACTTTGGATACCACCTTATTGAGGCAATTAGCAATTATACCTCCTCCTCTGAGAGATTTTATATGGAGGAAATACAGAATAGTATCTTTGCTACTTTCTTCTATGATATTGCCACTGTTATTGCAACAGCCTTTTTGTATCATCTTGAACATCTGGGGGTAGTTAGGATATACTTACTTGTTAGTTTTTGGGCATGTTGTTTTGGTTTTGTCTAAGGTTAGAAAGCAACTTAAGAATATCATCCAGAGATCTGCCGCAAGGCTTGACAGTTATGAGTGGCAGGGCATGTGGGACAGTATGGGCAAATACCTAGGGCAGTGGGCACCCCCAGTGTTTTGGAGTTTCACCCCTGAACAAGTGCAGAATCCTGAAAAACTAGTAGAGTATTTGGAGAAAGTATGTTGTTACCCTGGGAACTCTAGAGAGACTCTTGATTCACATTTACAGAAAGTGAGCTGTGAATGCCATGATCAAGACTAGAGGGGCCCTGACTCCAGCCGGGTGGAGGAAAGGGACAACTGGGTTTACTGGACTGTGTGGATCTGATGGCCTGGCACATCTGCCCCACAGGAGTATAAAGCTTTAGTGGACACTGGTGCACAGTGCACCCTCATATCATCAAACTGTATAGGGGCAGAACCCATCAGTATTGCTGGAGAGACAGGGGGATCCCAAAACCTAACTGTATTGGAGGCCGAAGTGAGCCTAACTGGCAATGAGTGGCAAAAGCACCCCATTGTGACATAAAACAAAGTAAGGTCACAGGTCCTGCTCAGGAGATCCAGTTCTTAGGAATCAAATGGCAAGATGGATGTTGTCAGATCACAATGGATGTGATCAAAACAACGGCAGCCATGTCTCCACCAACTAGCAAAAAGGAAACACAAGTTTTTAGGTGTTGTGGGTTTTTGGAGAATGCATGTTCCAAATTAGTCTGATCGTAAGCCCTCTCTATCAAGTGACCCAGAAGAATAATAATTTCAAATGGGGCCCTGAGCAGCCACAAGCCTTTGAACAGATTAAACAGGAAAGAGATCACGCAGTAGCCCTTGGGCCAGTCCAGGCAGGACAAGATGTAAAAAATGTGCTCTACACTGCAGCCGGGGAGAATGGCCCTACCTGGAGCCTCTGGCAGAAAGCGCATGGGGAGACCCGGGGTCGACCCCTAGGATTTTGGAGTCAGGGATACAGAGGGTCCGAAACCCGCTATACTCCAACTGAAAAAGAGATATTGGCAGCATGTGAAGGGGTTCGAGCTGCTTCAGAAGTGGTTGGTACTGAGGCACAGCTGCTCCTGGCACCCCGACTGCCAGTGCTGGGCTGGATGTTCAGAGAGAACGTCCCCTCCACACACCATGCAACTGATGCTACATGGAGTAAATGGGTTGCACTGATCACCCAGTGGGCTTGAGTAGGAAATACCAGTGACCGAGGAATCTTAGAAGTGATCAAGGACTGGCCAGGAAGCAAATATTTTGGATTATCACCAGAGGAGGAGGTGACACGTGCTGAAGAAGCCTCACTTTATAACAAACTGCCAGAAATTGAGAAGCAATATGCCCTGTTCACTGACGGGTCCCGTCGCCTTGTGGGAAAGCACCGGAGATGGAAGGCTGCTGTATGGAGTCCTACACGACAAGTAGCAGAAACTGCTGAAGGAGAAGGTGAATCGAGCCAGTTTGCAGAGGTAAAGGCCATCCAGCTGGCCTTAGACATCGCTGAACGGGAAAAGTGGCCAGTGCTCTATCTCTATACTGACTCCTGGATGGTGGCAAATGCCCTGTGGGCTGGCTGCAGCAGTGGAAGCAAAGCAACTGGCAGCGCAGAGGCAAACCCATCTGGGCCACCGCACTGTGGCAAGATATTGCTGCCCGGGTAGAGAACCTGGTTGTAAAGGTACGGCATGTGGATGCTCACGTCCCCAAGAGTCGAGCCACTGAAGAACATCGAAACAACCAGCCGGTAGATCAGGCTGCCAAGATTGAAGTGGCTGAGGTGGATCTGGACTGGCAGCATAAGGGTGAACTATTTCTAGCTCGGTGGGCCCATGACACCTCAGGCCATCAAGGGAGAGATGCAACATACAGGTGGGCTCGTGATCGAGGGGTGGACTTGACCATGGATGTTACTGCACAGGCTATCCGTGAACGTGAAACATGCACTGCAATCAAACAAGCGAAGCGGGTAAAGCCTCTGTGGTATGGGGGACGATGACTGAAATATAAATATGGGGAGGCCTGGCAAATTGACTATATCACACTCCCACAAACCCGCCAAGGCAAGCGCCATGTGCTTACAATGGTAGAAACAACGACTGGCTGGCTGGAAACATATCCTGTCCCCCACGCCACTGCCCGGAACACTATCCTGGGTCTCAAAAAACAAGTGCTGTGGTGACATGGCACCCCAGAGAGAATTGAGTCAGACAACGGGACTCATTTCTGCAACAACCTCATAGACACCTGGGCCAAAGAGCACGGCATTGAGTGGGTGTATCACATCCCCTATCACGCACCAGCCTCTGGGAAAATTGAACGGTACAATGGACTGTGAAAAACTATGCTAAGAGCAATGCGGGGTGGAACATTCAGGCACTGGGATACACATTTAGCAAAAGTCACCTGGTTAGTCAACACTAGGGGATCTGTTAATCGAGCTGGCCCTGCCTAGTCAGAAATCCTACATACTGTGGAAGGGGATAGAGTCCCTGTAGTGCACGTAAAAAGTATGTTGGGGGAAACAGTCTGGATTATTCCTGTCTGAGGCAAAGGCAAACCCATTCGTGGGATTGCTTTTCCTCGAGGACCAGGGTGCACCTGCTGGGTGATGCAGAAGGATGGAGAAGTCCGATGTATGCCTCAAGGGGATTTGATTTTTGGGTGAAAACAGCCAATGAACTGGATGGCATAATGCAAACTGCTGTATAATATTGTATGTCATCTCTTCTGTGGTTGCTATGTGCCATATAAATTATATAGTACAAATTACCCAATCCATGGAAGACGGACTTTGATGAATCAAGTAAAATGCAGCAAGTGGTGGAATGAAGACTGACTTGGTACGGAGCAACCCAACGCCACACACACAATCTCTCCTGCCCTGAAAGACTGTTATGACAGATGGAGCCCAGAGTCATGAACTGGGTGAACTCAATGGACATTTTAATGGACAATTTACAGGGAAGGCCCATAAACTAAGGGAATGATGTCTGTGTATTATATCAAAGGATGGGAAGGGGAGGGGTGGTGGTTGGTGAGATCGTATTGGATGGTATGGGACCTGGCATGGTGTAAATGGTATAGAATAAGGAGTGGAGAATGTGCTGGTTTTGGCTGAGATAGAGTTAATTCTCATCACTGTAGCACCTATAGTAGTCAGGGACCTTTCCAGCTTCCCATGCTCTGCCACGTGGGCAGGGGGCTGGGAGGGGCGGGGCCACAGCCAAGTCAGCTGACCCCGACTGGCCAATGGGTTGCTCATTCCATACCATGTGACACCGTGACCAGTACATTAACCGGGGCAGTTAGTGCACAGGGGGTAGTTGTGGCTCAAGGACTGGAGGCATTGGGTCAGCAGGTGGTGAGTGGCTGCATCACATGTGATTGCATCACATGCTGTTTGTTTTGGTTGTTTGTTCCTCCCTCCCTCCCTGCTCCCCCTGCCTTGTATTTTGTGCCTTTCTGATTTTTTTTCCTTTTCATTGCATTATTGTTTCTAGTGTTGTTGTTATTGTTTTATTTTAATTATTAAACTGTTCTTATCTCAACTCATGAGCTTTACCCTTCTGATTCTCTCCCCTGTCCTGTTGGTGGGGGAGTGAGCGAGCAGCTGCGTGGGGCTGCATTGCCGGCTAAACCACAGCATTATCCTAGATTGTCTTCAAAAAGAATAAGCATTCTTAGACTGTATTTCATTACATTCTCAAATCATAGAATCATTAAGGTTGGAAAAGTCTTCTAGGATCATGAAGTCCAACCATTAACCCAGCACCATCATGCCTCCTAAACCATGTCCTGAAGTGCTATGTCTACACATTTTTTAACACCTCTAGGGATGGTGGCTCCACCACTGATCTGGGCAGCCTGTTCCAAATTCAAACCAGCTGAATTAACCTCAGGTTGCTTTAAGAAAAAGTCTTATTGGAGAAACAAGGCAAGAGATCATGTTTTTCCCACTGGCTGGACTGCAAAACAATCCTATAGGCAGAGACTGTAGAAGTCCCTTCATTTAGGGTAGGAGAGAGTGACTCATCCCAGGAACTGAAGAAAAATTACTATTAAGGTCACCACAGGAAACACAAAGATGGAAATATTTTAAGAAAAGTGACGTTCCAACTATAGGAGTAATGGAAGATTTTGAGACAATGTTTTACATTTTTAAGCCTGCCCAGAGAAGTGTTGACTCAATCTAAACTAATAGATGGGAAATGTGTTACTGACAGAAAGCAGATTGGCTTGATGAAATACTGTATTTGGCGACTGTTTATGGAATGTGCATGTTTTCATTTGTTCTGATTTTTTAAAAAGCTGTTCTTGAGCAGAGGACAAAATACTGCTTGTTTGTTCTGTCTTGTCTGGATTTAACTGGAAGACCACAGAAAACAGAAGACTATGCCAGCCATAACAATACATGAACACTATTTTAATTTGCATTCAAATGTCACCTCACTTTAGTTATTCATAGTCATGCTGATGCTTTTACTCTGCTTACTAAAGGAAAAGATACAGGTGAATTCACTTCAAAGTTCTAGCCAAAGTCTGTCACAAACTGGCTAGGCTAGTTTTAATCTGTTTGGGCTAAAAGAAGAATATACATTTTTGAAACCTGAGAATCATATGGGAAACAGACAATTTTGTAAACTTACTTTTTAGATACTCTCCACTACTATGTGGAAATTAGCACTAGTAACTATGTACTCCTAGAACGGAGATAGAAACATATACTAATTTTACTGATTGACACTTGTGAGTACAGATAGTTCTTTGTGCTTAAGTGCCTACAGGAGAATAGCAACTTAGAACCTCAAGAATAATTTCTCCTGCTCTACAGTAGTGTCATATGTATATAAATTCCAGAGTGGAACTTTTCAAAATGCATTGTACTAGGAGTTCATTTGATTTATTTACAATTACCCTCTGCCTGCTCCTAAATCTCTTCCTTTATGACTTAGTAGTGAAGCTTTCTTGTTTATATCTGTACTGAGTATTATCTTGGTCTTCATTAAATCTCATCTCACTAAATTACTGCAGCCAAAGTGCCAGATCTTCTAGATGCATCTTCATTTGTTTGTGCTTAAATACCCCACTTGCCAGAGGGTTAGACTCAGAATATTTTAGGACATAGTTAATTCTGGATGTGTTTATTAATTCAGCACAGAGCCTTGTCAGAACACACTTTTGCTGGGTCTTAGACCTCTTCAAATAAATATAAAATGTGAATTAGTTTAAAGGAAAAAAAAGAAACAAAAAAGAGTGAGTACTTTCAGAAGTGTTTACTGATAGATCTCCTACAAAATCAGAAAGACTTTAAGAAGGCTTTAAACCATGAAGTGTATCCTGCTAGTAAAATCTTGCAAGTGTACTACAATTTTAGGTAATATGCATGCACAGTATTGAAATTCTAAGTATTTTGCGTAAATCATTTTGTCTTTAACTACCTGGAGACACTGGTTTCTTTTCCATGTAAATGAACATAATTTAACCAGAAGTGAACACAAACTGTCCTTCCCCTTCTTCTGGTTGTAAATACAAGGAAAGACATCATATTAAAAGCAATGCTGTAGTTTACTATGTATTTTAGGTGAGATGGTAATATAGGTTTCTTCGTTCTGATAGGAAGGGACATATTCTATAAGTGATGGCAAAATGAGGTTACATATATAACCTAGAGCAGAACCAGTACAGACATTGGCCAAAGAAGAAAATGTCTTGATGTTCCATGGTGTGTCTTCACTGTGAAATGGAGGAGATGTTTATGACTGTGGAGACCCAGGCTAAGAAGTCCATGATGTGCACCACCATGTGATGTGCATTGCAAAATTCATGTCCAGCTTCAGCCTAGGCCCAGTAATACTAAAGTTTAACAGATGTGATGCACGGAGTCAAGATGCACTTTGGCAGTGTTAATGTGGCATGGTTTCTTTTGACAGTTTTTTTTTCTGGCTGCTGTGCCATGTGTCAAGCTAGATGATCTTGTGCCTAGCTTGGTGCTACTCTGTACAAAGCAACTACCAAAAATCTCTGGTAGATCTTTGATGTACTTCATTTTAGACAGATGGTATATATTACTTGAGTCTAAGACTTATCTTCACAATATGTGCCAGTTCTCAATTTCTGTCCCTGGTGCCTGTTTCGAATGGCACCTACTACTGAACAACTATCTTCTTCCATGACTGATAAATGGTGTTTTTCTTTTGTTTGGCAGTGCTCATGCATCTACTGCAGGCCAATGTAAGTATGAAAAAGGTCAGTGAAATATTTTAGCAAAAGTAATTGCAACCTCCTGAATTAAATATTTTATTCATAATCTCTGGAGTACTACGGAAACATGATGTTTTCTGCCAATACTTTAAATTTATGTACATACACATATATAAACCCACATATGCCAAGTCATTGGAGTGCATAAACATGAATTAAATTTATGTTTCATATAGTTATATGCTCTTTGACTACTTTTTTTTGTTTAATCAGGTTTTTACTTTCTTCTCATCTTTCAAATCTTTTTGTCTCTTGGAAGCCAAAGATTAATTAGTTGATTCTCTCTTCTTCTTTTCTAATTCCATCTACAGTTCAGAGGCACGTAAAACCACAAAGCAAGCTAATAACCAATAAATGGAATAATTAATTCAATGCACTGAAACTAATTTTAATTTATGTTTCTCAAAGAGTATCACTAGGGAATGGAGAACCTGGAGTTCTAGGGACTGAAGTGCTCCAGTTCTGGTTGTTTTGAATATGTTGTGGGTAAAAACTGTTCCTGTAAAATTGGAACTTGCAACATCTAAAATCAGAAGGGAAATTAATAACTGAAAATGTTTAAAAATGAGCAAGAAGGAGAAAAAAGCTGAAAATTATTTCAATCACAAACTATCTTTTTTAGTCAAACCTATCTTGTTTACCTCACAAGGTACACCAAACACAACTAAGTATCTAAATTTGTTGAACAGATGAAGTCAGAATCTGGATTATCCTATGCCTCATTTCTCCAAAGAGATCAAGCATTTTGGATGGGCAGTAACACAAATACTGACTTTTCATTAAAGATAGCAGGGAAATATTAAGGGACATGGATTCTTGGTTTGCTCATTTTGAAAAGCATCAGAGATATTTTAAATATCTGATGTATCAGATATATTTTAAATCTGATAGATTCACAGAATCACAGAACGGTTGAGGCACCTCTGGAGAACATCTAGTTCAACACTCTATTCAAAGCAGGACCAGCTAAAGCAAGTTGCTCAGAATCATGACCAGTCAGGTTTTGAATATGTCCAAGCATGGGGACCCCACAACTTCTCTGTGCAACCTATTCCAGTGTTTAATTAGAGATCGTTTTCTTATATTTAAACAATTTCCTGGGTTTTAATTTGTGCCCATTGCCTCTTGTTCTGAATCTTATTTAACCCCCCACCTCAGGTATTTATACACATTGTTCCAGACTGAACAGTCTCAGCTCTCTCAGCTTCCCCTCATACATGTGCCCTGTCCCTTAATCTTCTTCATGATCACTTGCTGGACTCTCTCCAGCATGTCACTCTCTCTCTTGTACTAGGTAGCCTAGAACTGGACACAGGTCTCCAGGTGTGGCCTCACCAGTGCAGAGGGGAAGGAGCACATCATTCAACCTGCTGGTGATGCTATCCCTCACAAGTCCAGGAGGCTGTTGTCCTCCTTTGCTGCCAGGGCACATTGCTGGCTCATGATGAACTTGTCCACCAGGATGCCCAGGGCCTTCTCTGCATAGCTACTTTCCAGACCCAGTCTGTACTGGTGCATGGGATTATTCCTCATGTGGCATTTGTCTTTTTTGAACTATTTCTCCAGCCTATAGAGCTCCATCTAAATGGCAGTACAACTGGCTCGAGTATCAACTGCTCCCACACAGTTTTCTATTAGCTGTGAAAATGCTGATGACTCAATCTCTCCCATAGTGCACATTGTTAATGGAGATGTTAAAGAATATTGGACCCAGTATCCACCACTAGAATTTACCATAAGTGACTGGCCTTAATCTGCAGTTGCAGATCTGCAGGTGGAGCAGGAGCTGTCCTCGTGGTTACAGAAGTCATGAGCTCCCAGTCTTTGCCCCCAGGGAGTCTCCCAGTTTCCCGACTCAATAGGCATAGGCTTTGCCTGTCCTTCCTTCAGTGCAACTGGGGCTCAGACTCTCACATGCTGCAGGATCTCAGAGAAGAGCCAGTCAACCTCTTTCTCATCATCCCTGATGCAGTACAGCCTGCTGACCTCCTCCTACAGCTCCTTTACTTGGTGACACAAACCCTTGCCAGTGCTCACTTCCTGCAGGTGAGGAGCCCACTATCCCTGGCCCTGAGATCGGTGAGAAGGGCCAGGCATCCCTGCTGTGCCAGGCCTGCAGACCTGCACCTGCCTTCAGGAGCTCCAAGCGTGTTAGGGCTCTGATGTGCTGGGAGAGTGGCTTCAGTGGGTGCTGAGGACTGGGCCTGTGGCACATCAACACAGTTGCTGTGCATGTGTACCCTGTCCTCAGCAGAGTTTCTGGCCTGCTGTCATGTGTCCTGCTGCTACAGCTAGCTAGAAGTCACATCCTTCATAGTTATCTCTTCCTAGCAGCACCACGCATGCTGCAGTTCCTTGAAGATTTCTCTTGATCCCAGATCTGTATTTGTGTTTGGGATCCAACTAGATGCCCCAAATCTTCTTTGCTAAGTCCAGACCCTCTCACGAACACTGTCTTATTGTTTCTGCTGTCCCACTGCTCCTGGTCATGACTAAACCCCTATTCCTTGTAAAATCAGTCAGTTCAGTAAGACTGATCTGCTCTTTAACCTGTAAAAAATTAGTACCAAAGAAAAACATTTTAGGATTAAACAGATAATTAGCTATAAGTCAAACCTGACTGAGAGGTGTATTTTCTAAAAAACGAATTCTCTCCCCTTCAACTTTAGTGTACATTTTGCTTCCCAGCCCCCCAAAATCCAATAAACAGTAAGCAGAGGCTTAATTTTTGAGCTGAGCTTTAATTATCTACATTTCTGCCTGAAACCTGAGTTCATGTATATTCCTTTTTCTGTTCCTGAATCAGCATAACCCAAAATCTATTTTAATACTTAATATTTTCTTAAATATGGGATGAATGCTGTCTTTTGTCACTCTTTCCTGTAATACTTCATGAGGTTAAACAAGGACAGGTACAGGGCACTGCACCTGGGTCAGGACAAACCCCAGTATCAGTACAGGCTGGGGGATGAAGGGATTGAGAGCAGCCCTGCAGAGAGGGATGTGGGGGCTCCTTGTGGATGAAAAGCTGGACCTAAGCCAGCAATGTGTGCTTGCAGCCCAGAAAACCAACTGTATCTCCATCTTTTTGTCCCCTAAAAAGATGGGGACAAACTTTTTAGCAAGGTCTGCTGTGACAGGACAAGGAGTAATGGTTTTTAAACTAAAAAAGCATAGATTCAAACTGGATACAAGGAAGAAATATTTTACAGTGGTGGTGGTGAAAAACTGGAACAGGTTTCCCGGAGAGGTAGTAGATTCCCCATCACTAGAAACATTCAAGGTGAGGTTGTACGGGGCTCTGAGCAACCTGATCTAGTTAAAGATGTCCCTGTTCATTGGGAGGGAGGTTGGACTAGATAAACTTTAAAGGTCTCTTCCAACCCAAACCAATCTATTAGTCTATGATTCTATGATATACATTTGTATTCGTGTTATAATGTTAGTGCTTTGAGATGATTGCAGGGAAAACCCACTAGATACTACTTTTTGCCCAGTGCTTTATTTCATGTAATGGATTTAAATAAATATCCTTTAAGCACAAATCAAACAAAAAAGCACCCTGTAAAGAACCCCACTTATGTGCCAGCAAGGGAAAATATTTAATGACTGGAATCACCAAAATTACTTTTAATGTTGTCTAGTCCAGTTTCCAATTAAATCACAGTACATTACAAATGTCATGGAAGTGACAGCATAGGAAGCAAATAAAAACTTTAGAATGTGGCTCCATATTTAATAAACAACTGTGATAAAAGTGCTACAATACAAAACTTCATAGTAATTATTCTATTGCAAATAACAAAGTAACTTGTGGAGCATAAAACTAACAAATATTGTATGATGCTAGTTCGAGCACAGTATGCTTTTAAAATGCTATCAAACAGTAGCAAGCTATGCCAGAAAACACAGCCTCCTCCAATGGCTTTATGCAAAATACAGACACTTACCAAGTCTTAAATTCTACTACAAAGTACTATAACATGTTCCTAGGCTTCATATTATGTTGTAAAATGCAACACAAAGGCCCTAAGAAGCAAGCAAAAAGATTTCCTCATTTGCCTGCCAGGTACTTCTAAGACATTTTTTAGAGCTTTTAAAATAATACCATTTTGTGTGATTCCTTTTTTGGTTAAGCTTTTCAGCATTCATGTGGTCCTTTATGTTTGTTCTTTGTTGACAAGAACACCCTGCCAAATAAGGTTTTTCTATCTGTCTCTTCAACAATACTAGCATATTTTCAGTGCCCCTTGACACAGAAACCTAGTTAGTATACATAGCAGTTGTGTTCATTGGAGTTATAAAGTGAAATAAAGCAGGTTATTTTCTGGAAGAAAAACAATTTGGATCTTGGTCTAGAAAAAAAAGAAACGTGCGTAAAGGGTGAGGGCTTCACCTCAAAATGAGTAATTGTCTTGTGCTCTGCAGAACCCTGAAGGACTAGTTTGACGATACCTGCTTACTATTCTTTTTGCTGCTGGGTTAACATAGTAGAGTGCATTCTCCAGACACTGAATTTGGCTTCAAGTCTCTTATTCATGCCTTTTAGATTTCAAAAAAAAAAAAAAAAAAGGAAGGTGCTATGATACAGACAGCTCTTTCCTTCACTGAATGTATTCATTTACATAGTATATATTTTGGTTGTGTAACATGCATAATTTTGCAACTGCAATATACTCACCTCTTAGTTGGGTCTGCTCTTTATGACTTACAAAGATGTTACTCTATGGCTTAGCAAGAACAAACGTGGTACTGGAGACAGATTAGTGTGTTTAAGGCCACTTAATGTTCTATGTAAACAGTCATATCAACTGTTGTTGAATTGTTCAGGAACAGTGAGAGATTTCATACAATGATTGACCAGTAAGTTTTGGAATAAAAACGTCAGTAAGACACCAAATTTCTACATTGAATTTCAAATTTCCAGCTAGTTTGACATTCCAGTTGGAGATTTCCAGTGAAAACTAACAAAATATTTCATATTCATATCTGGTCTTGATGTGAAAACTGCAAATGCTCAGGGCTTGGAGGTCAGCTTCTAGTTTTGTTGCATCCTTTGAATTCTGTATGTCCAGTGTGTGGCTAACAACCATATTTGTGCATCAGTATTTTCTGGTTTTGCTAAGAGGTTATGGCTGTAAACATGAACAAAGCATTTGTCTCTCTGCCCTGCCCTGCTGTCTCAAACCTCTACTCAAAATTAGAGGAGTATTTATCTCTTTCAAATTGCTGCCACCACTACAGTTATTAATTAGTAGCCTGTAGAGAACCATGCGTTCTAATGGGAATGGAGTTTCCAATATTGCTGTATACCTAAGCTTAGGAGTATAGTGATATTTTGGCAGAGGCAGAGTAGAGAAACTTGTACTATAAGCTGTTCATGCTGTAGCTGTCCTGTGAATATATAGAGGCTGTCAACCACCAAGGTTGCTGTGTTTTTCAGCAGTCACTCAGTGCCAAGCAGCATGATAGAGGGTTGCTACATTCAGCATCTGAGTCCTAGGCGATCCATACTGTATAACAGGAGTCCCTGAATAATATAAAAAGACAGCAGATGACAGTGACTGCTTAGGTTTGGCTCATCTGAGCCTCTTAAAGGTTTAGTTTCCCACATCCTTCTTTCCCTGCCAAACATAAACATAATGCAGAATTTCCAACTTTTATAAGATACCTAATTGCATACCTCTAGTTTTAGGGCTGCTAGGTGCTGCTGTGTAGCTCAGTGGGCCTCTCTGAAACATCAGCATCATTGTTACCAGATGGCAATAAATCTTTTCTTTTTGCCTGAGACTCTGAGCCCAGTCTCCGAGGGCTCAGATGCTCAGCCTGCTGCGGCTGTAGCTTGTCTGAGACATTTTGGGGAAACACAGCCAATTCAGTGCCATTTATCTCCCTCCTTTCTCAGATCTGGAGAAGGTGTTGCTTATTACTTCACAGTATATGTCAGTTGGAGTGACAGCTCATAAGACCAAGAGGATACCTCTTGTGATATCGCCTCTATTTGTGACCATTGTTTCTCGTTGTGGTGTATACAGCTTCATTTTTGTGATGATTCAGCAACTGCTGGAAGCCCAAACCATACCAAGGTGCTTCCCCCTCCTTTTTTTTTTCTTCCCCTCTACATCTGCAAATTCCCAGTAAGTCTGACATCAATGGTTTTGGTTTTCTGTTGAGCAAATGTGAGGAGGTGACAGCCCATGCCTCATTGGCATTATTCAGGAGGCCAGATTGGATTCTACAGCCATTTTTCTGAAGTGCTTAATTACTTTGACACTGTCACTAAATCATTAGACTGGGGATCACGTGAGAGGAGCAGCTAGATGTCTAGACCCATATTTCACTGCAGAATGCCTAGACTGAAGCCCACTGAGCTGTGGCCAAGTATCAGATGTTGATACGCATGGTCACCTGTTTAGTTGTAGTATCCTTACAGGATAATAATTGTTTAGGACAGGTAAATTTTTTTTCTAGCCAGTATAAACAAATTTATGTCTACTTTGTTTTGAGAAAGAAAAAGGCATGAGCAGGATTTTCCATGCCAGTGGACTGGTCCCTTTTGACTGACTGGAAAATGTAACAAAACTTGATAGTTTATTCAGTGTCACTGCTCCTTTTGGGCAATTTCGAGTATCACTGACCTTTCCCTAATTGAGCAACACTTAAACCTGTGTTATTTCTAAGCAGTCTCCCAAATGTGTCAGAAGCATTTCTACTTGTTGAGAACTGCAAGCTGGCGCCTTAAAAAACCTGGGGAGTTTTGAGTACCATAAGTTAACAAGTATGTTAATGTGTCATCAAAAAGCAGGCAAAAGAAGTAGCACATTTTTGAACATGCAAATACTAAGCAGTCAAATGGTGTTGTGTCAGACTGTTCTAAAATGCCTTCTTTGGTCTGAGAATAACTTTATGAGCAGATAATTTATATGAAGTTATAAGCCTCTGAAAACATAGGATTATATTGAAGTGCATCCTTAAATACAACTTAACTGTTGCTACAGTGGTGATGTTATTAATTCAAATGAAGAACAGCAATTAGCAGATAATCTCCTAAGTAACTAAGATCCAGGATCCACCATGCAAAACATATTACATCTCAGCAGTATTGTTTCTAAATACCATTAATCACAGTCTTAGACGAGGCATCGACAGCAATTTTTGTTTGTCAGTGAAGGACCTATTTTAATTTTTAAGATAAATTCTATACTGTTTGTGTTCTTTTAAAACACTTTGAATAATTTCTAAACTATGTAGGATAGAAGTGTTTATATATTTTATATATGAAGCATAAGATTCTTTTACTTTCCTACAGTGGTTATTTTGTATTCCTCCTTTAACTGGTGTAAATTCATTGGTAGATGACTTGTGGTAACATTTGTCCTGGTAAAATGTTAGTCTAAACACTATACACATTAATGTTTTTGGTCAGAGAAGTCTGTTTTTTTTCTGTGAGGTTGACCCATCAAGTAAAGATTAAGTCTTTCTGCACTAGAACAGAGACTTGAAGAATGAGCAAACCTTCCAAATTGTTGGTTAACTTAACTGGTGATGATTGACTGTTTCTCATTAGTTTTGGTTGTTCTGTTTTGCAACAGCCTATCTTTCTCACAGTACTGTGTACATACCTAGTAAATATATGCCTAGACCAATTTTGCTGTCCAACCGTTCACAATTTCTAAATATAAAAAAGTGTAAAAGTATATAATTGGTGGTAAAATAACAATATAGGCAAGACGAGAATTGGTTATCTTACTGGCTTAAACTAATGCATATTTCCTGCTGAAGTCAGTTAAAAGCAGCGCGTATTCTGAAGATAAAATTTATGAAGAGGGTTTTCTTCTGCCCACAGGTCTCACTTACCATGGAGGACATAGACCTGTGTCCCCTTGGAGCACCCGAAGGACTCAAGTGAGTCACTGTTCTCTAACCCATGATTCATCACGTTTTGATTTTCATAGTCGGGGCAAGAAAGTGGTGTGTGTATAGGCAATAAGTACTTTGAGCCAACACTACATTTCTCTGTTTTTACATAGAAAAGGTCTTTACAGCTCAAACGTACAAATGAATTACTGCCAGAAATGAATTGTCATGTGTAAGCTGAGCCGTTGTAACTGTGGCTGAGTTTGTCTTGTGCCACTTTGGTTAGATGTCTGCATCTAAACTCATAGGGTCCCTAGTAAAAAAGAAATAGGTACTTTTAAGGCATATTTCTTCTGATATATCTCAGCTGTCTACTTTAGAATGATATGAATCACTCCACACAGCTGTCATTTCTCCCTGAGCTTTATAAAAGGCATCTAGATGACTAAATCGGATGTAGGTAATTACTTTGTACTTTGATTGTGTAACTACAGGAAATGTAATATGAAATGCATTTGCTTAAGTCTTAACAAGAGAGGACATAAGCTAGAGCATTTTTCTTCATATTTGCAGTGGGGTAACAGCATGCATATTGTCAGTTATTGAAATTCAGCTGACACAAAATAACTTGTGAAGCCATAATACAATTTTACCTACATTTTCTGTGGTATTGAAAGTAGTTGAAACTATCCAAGCTCTTTGCACTGGAAAACCCCATATTAAGTATGCTCAAATGTTTCAGATTTAATTCAGCTCCTCTGTTATTTTGAGTCAATTATGTGTATCACTTGGAGATCGATCAATAATAATAATAATAATAAATTAGGTCTCTGCTACTGTGTTTCCTGGCTGGCTGCCTGAAGAAAAACCTTTCTCCTTTGGCTCCCCCTTTGTGCGTACTTAATCAAATTAGCTCAAAATAGAAAAAGCGATATACAGATCAAAGGAAAATGTTTAACTATAAATTACCTGCTTGTCTCTTGGGATTACTCTACTCCTTTCAAATACAAAAGGAAGTACTAGAGTGGTTTTTTGCCTTTTAGCTGTTTCCAGTCCATAAAGGACATTTTACATAGCCTGAGACCAAAAGGATGTAGGGCAGTCCAAATTCTAATCTCCTGTGAACTAGTGTAATTGATGGCTCAGAGCCTACAGGAAGTGAGATGCAAAGACTGAAGTAATTATCATCACACATAGTGAAAGCTAGGAGTGATGAAGAATCATGGCAATATAACTGTTAGGCAACATTGTTCTTACATTTTATTGTATTAAATGCAGTATCTCTACTTTTTCCATCTGTACTGGTGTAACTGGCTTTTTCAATCAATTGGCATAGGAGTTATAAGAAATTTTCTGAAAATCTGGCAGTTCAGAGTTGAGAACTTTAAATTTTTCGAAGTGAAATTTCATTCTATTTTATGAAATAAATTCATGATCAGACCATGTGAAACAGATTATGAGATGTGTCAATGATTTAGCAGACTGAAATCCCTAACACTTTCCTGAACACATTTCCTATCAAATAGATCTGAAGTACAGAGAATAAAGATATTTGGTTTATTCTAGCTCGACAATACTTCTCGTGCAGATAAAAATAATTTGGTCTCAAGTAGTATTGACCCTAGTCCTCATGCAAGTATTGAATTTGCTGTGAATTTCTCTAAAAGAAGAGGCATCAGCTTACTTCCATTCAAAAACAAATGTATATTTGTAACTCATTGTTTCATATGGTACGTCTTTAAAAAAATAATATAGAAATGAAATTAGCTTGTATGTAGTATAATAGTCATTGAAATAATTTTGGATATTCAAGGAAAGATTAAAATAAAATTATTCTGAAATATCTAAAATGCAGTCCTTTTTTAATTTTTTTAACTAGGCTTAGATACACAGTTATGTTAGGCTCTGTTTATTATTATTGGAAAGATGGAGGCACTTTCAAAGATCTCTTTCGTATGATCTGACAGCAAGTGGATTGCACCCAAGAAATGCCCATCAGTCTGTACTGATTGTAGGTTCAGTTTTGAATGACTCTCACACATGGATATCTAATGCCAAATCATCCTCTGGTCCAACGAGTTTCCTCCCATCACAAAGGAATAAAATGCCCTGATTAAAATTACCTTAAGTCATTTCCAATAGAAACTTAATTAAGATCATTTAAATTTGAACTAAGAATTAATGCAAGAATTAACATTCATTTTTTGTCTGAACCCACATAGAGAATGCTTTCACAATCTAAATAAGTGTTGCACTCAGCCATTATACATGTTACCCTCAAAATGGTGAAATGTTTAGAAAAATGTTCTTGTCTGTCTTTATAAAAATATTTGTTCAGAATTTGGTGATAGAAAGTCTCCTTTTTTTCCGTGTCCCAGTTGTTCATAACTTGGATACAGAAATTACCCGTGGGCTAAAATTTGATATTTGGAATGGAGAACATTAAAAAAATAATTTTGCCTTTTTTAAAAAGGTCTTTGAATGCAAAAGAAATTTTTAAAATTACATTCCTTGCTGGAGATTTTTTTGGTATATAGCTCCAGCTGCACTTGCACAACAAAGAATGGTTAAGCAACAGTCATGAATATGAACATTGACATTATACTACTTAAGTTTAACATTTCAAACAAAACCACTGCAGATGAACAGCACCTTTTTAAAAGCACTTACGATAGGAATCATAGTGCTCCATATCTCTACAATAATCTTAATGCTGTAATAATCTGTTCCATCCTACAGAAAAACCATAAAACCATTTGAAAATACTAGACACTAGACTTGAACATCATTTTCAAAAATTACTAACACTTTTGGGTAAAATTCAAAATGAGCCTTAAGCCTGTATCAAATAAAAAGTCTACCTCTTACAATTAGAGCAATTTCCAGAGTTCACAGGTAATTCAGATCCCTTCAATGAATATGGTGAGTCAGGAGCAATTTCCCCATTGGGAAACACCAAACTATGCCTTCACTGTGTCCTCCTTAACAAAGCTTAGATGTACAACATAGAGTTGCAAGGAGCCTATGTCCATCTGGGATCAAGTGTCTTGCATCTTTTCAGAGGAGCTAGCTGCCCCTCTTCTTCAAAGACAAAAACTCAAAGCAAAAAAAACTTCAAAGCAGAACTCACTGGTTTCTTTAGGCATGTGCCCTGGGAAATTGTGTCTATTCTACACTGTTTAAGACTGTCTTTCTCTTGAACAGATGGGCCAAATCCAGACTACCTATCACTTGTCACTGGTCTGCCTGGGAATTTGTGTGTGGACTAAGATATAATGGCCTGCAGCCCACTGGAATATGATTTTGCAGCATAGGTCTGACAGTATGTGTTGCATACTTTGTAGCATGGTATAAACATTTGCAGAAATGTTTGTGGCAAGACCTGTTGGGAATTTGGGGAATTTGTTAGACGATTAGATAGGTTGGAGGGAGTCCAAATCAATGTGATTTCTGTATTGCTATAGGATGTAGTAAACTGTTCCCCAGAAATTTCCCTGAGTTTGATCTTGGAAGGAAAGGGTTTGCTGGAGAGCAAAATTAGAAATACCCAGCAGTGTTCAGTCAAAAGGCCAGGACCATGAAGGACCTTGAAAACTAGCAAGAAGGCACTTGCTATTTTTTAAGAAGTTAGAGGCCCAGTGTTCAAAGTAATCCCTTTGGAAAAGGTGATCTGAATTTAGTGCTGTCCTGATACTACCTTTCTATATGTACTAGAAGAGTAATACACTTACCAGGTTATAGAATATATAAAACTGTGTTCAGTTTTGGGCCCCTCAGTACAAGAAGGACATTGAGGTGCTGGAGCATGTCCAGAAAAGAGCAGCGAAGCTGGTGAAGTGTCTGGAGAGCAGGTCTTAGGAGCAGCTGAGGGAACTGGGGTTGTTTAGCCTGGAGAAGCGGAGGCTGAGGGGAGACCTTATCGCTCTCTACAACTACCCGAAAAGAGGTTGTAATGAGGTGGGTGTTCGTCTCTTCTCCCAGGTAACTAGTGATAGAATGAGAAGCCTCAAATTGCATCAGGGGAGGTTTAGATTGGATATTAGGAAGAATTTCTTCACTGAAAGAGTAGTCAGGAACAGACTTCCCAGAGAGGTGGTGGAGTCGCCATCCCTGGAGGTGTTCAAAAAGCTTGTAGACATGGCACTTAGGGGGATGTTTTACGAGGCATGGTGCTGGTTTGACGGTTGGACCTGACGATCTTAGAGGTCTTTTCCAACCTAAATGATTCTATGATTCTATGAATATGCTAGGTATCTGCCTTACTGGTGCTGGTTCCTGAGGAGGGGAGTGCAAGATGCATCAGAAGACGACGAAAGGACTATTACCCTGCATACTACTGCTTAGCAAAAGAGGAGTTCAGGCTTCTGTTTTCCTCATGATTTCTAGCTTCTTGTGGATTGTTTTGTTCTTCATTTGTTTTTCAGGAAGCACCTTAATATAAACTGAATAAGCACTCCTGGAAAGAAAGACTTGTTCTCTGATTCTGACCCCAGTGCTCTCAGATTCTGCACAGTGACACAGTTTCAGATGTGCAATGATGAACCCATAGTCATGACACAGAAATTAGTGACCCTGTCTCCTCAAAGTGTGTTTGTAATGTTCAGATGCTGTTATAAAAACGGACTTCATCAGTAGAAAACAGACCTAAAAGTTGTTTATTCAAATAAGTAATTAAGTAATTAAGGAAAAAAAAAAGAAAACAAAACAGGAAAGCTACCTCATGTTGGGAGTGAATGTGTTACATGCTCTGAGGTCACCTTTCATCTACCTCATGGGCATCCTCAGGCAGAATGTTATATTTCTTCCTAGTTAGGCTGAAGCCAGAGACAGGCACCTTGATGCACAGATATGAGCTGTTCCAAACCCACTTAGAAATGCAGTCCTTAGAAGGTAGATTACTGTAATATCATAGTGGGAGGTATATGGATAAAATATTTTAGCTGATAGTTTGTCCTAGGACTCCTACAGAAAATTCACCCTGCCTAACTGAGGCACAGATGTCAAGAACCCATTGCTGTAGACTTAGTATTTCATGAAGAAAAAGAAGCATCATTTTAATGAGATAAATTATCTTCTTGGAGCACTTTTTCTCTTTGCAGAAGGAATCTACGGTAATCTTTCTTAGGTATCTCAGTGAAGTGCCTAAGGATACAATGGTGATATTGCTTGCTTTGAATTCTACCCATAATTTCTCACTTAGGTACGCAAATCATTTACATCAGTCCCAAAGACACCAGGGTGCTTAACTTCTAGCTACCTAGTCCCATGGTAGAATTCATAGGTCTATAGTCATATACAATGCCTAGGAATGGGGTTGCAGAAAGAAGTAATGGGACCTTTGCACTCCGAGAAAAGGAGGAAAAACTTGAACTAACTACTCAATAGAGAAATGCTAAAACATGTCTTCAGTCTTAACCACTCCCAGCATTCAGGGACCTCCATCCACTAGGGAGATATATGTATAAATCTTTATTTTTTTCCTTTCAGCTTTTAAGCTACTTAGGGTCTTTTGTAAATGCTACCTACTGACTTTCAAAATGTAACAATTTGCTCTTCTTTTTGTTCATTAAGATTTATTAGAGAAATCGAATATTTTTCACTGCCATATTAATACAATGACAGGCATACAAGACCTGACAAACAGACTTGTTCTCTTGGTCTCATTGCACAGGTTGTGGAGATGTATAGAAGCATTTTCTTATCACATGCAGGTGCAGTTTGGTGCCAGAAATAATTTTCCTGGTATGTTAGCAAGTGACATTCTGGCTTTTGATTCATGTACCACAGAGCTGTCAGCAATCAGCCAATTGATGAAGGGTTGGCTAGCCAACTCGCAACGCTTCTTTTTTTATTTTGGCAAAGATCTGATTCTAAAGAGATGATATTCATTTAATTAAAGGCAATTGACACATTGATATATCTCTCTATATATCTCTTTGAGGTAATAGTGGATTATAGCAGACAGCATAAAGCTGTGTTGCAATACCTGTTTTGGGTGTAAAGAGTTTCATTATAAAACCAGCAAAACATAGAGGTCCAGCTAGGCTGATCTTTGAAGGGACCTTTGAATTAATAGGAATGACATTCAGAGTTGTGCTTAAGGACAGGATGTATTATACAGATCAATCTTTGAATGTGGTGCCAGATTTTAAGACAATATCTCTAGGACTGCTTATGTTTTGCTTTGTTCTGATGGTCACTGCACAGAATGCTGAAATCTCTGTTGCAACAAATTAGCTCTGTCATGAGCATTGCGGCAAGGCAAATTCTTTAAAACACCTTTAGTGGCCTGGATGGAAGAGTCAACAGTCAAAAATGTACATAAGGATCAAATAAAAAGGAGAAAGGTGTTGCAAAATTAGAGCTAGGGAAACAGTTTCTTTAATAGAGTTTTAGCTTATTTTTGTATTTTTTTAAATGAATCAAGCCTTTAGGGCAGGCATAGTAAAAATAATAATGATTTCATTAATGAAGGAACTAATAATATATGTTAAACAGACTTATGTGATGTCCCTTTGCCACTTTGCATACACTGAAATTTTTTTGCCAAGAACACGGATGTGATAGAGGAACCTAAGTTATCCTTTAAACTAGGTATCAGAAGACAAAGCATTGCACTTGTCTTTTGCTCCAGATGATCTAGATTCTGCTCTGTCCCTTGGTAGATGTGTTCTCATTTTTTCAATGCTTTCAGATGGAATAGTGTCATTTTAAAATTTGTTTACTGTTGTCTTGCAAAAATGCAGATAACTGGTGCTGAAAGGTGTTAAGGTAGTGGAAAAAAAGTACGTCAAATCTTTGCACAGAAGCAAGATGCAATCATTGATTATCCTGAAGCTTTGTAGACTGCAAGGTACATTGCAGCAACAAATGCCCAATGTGCTGTAATAAAAACCTGTTTAAAAATATAGGTATATGGCAATATAGTCTTTTTGAAACATTTTTTTCATGTTTGTTTTACTAAAGTATAATTTGCTAACATATTCCTAGAGTGTTATTACTTTGTATTTAGTATTAATATACCGATACGAGTATATATGCATTTTATTTGCTTAAATTTAATTTTACAGGCTATGATAATAGTAGATACTAGTCCGTTGCTATAAATGCATGAGTCTAAACTCTGTGGTTAATAAATGAAACAAGTTTTCTTTTCTTCTGTGAGTAGTTTATCTTAGCATACGTGTTTTTCTCATACAGCTATTCAACATTTATTTCAGAGGGTTACACATCACTCTTGTCCTGAATACCTACATTTTTACTCTTTTTTATTTAGAAATAATCTGATATTACAACAGAATCAGACAATTTATCTTATATTCTTCATAGTTTTAAAACTATATCTTCCTATATTTTTAAACCTTGCTTTTTATTTTCTTATGCTATTGTCCAGCATTACTTATGGTCTTTGTTTCAAATATGTACGGTAAATGTACTCTGTGTTGTTATTTTCCATTTTCTTCCTGAATTGCTTCATACTTGAACAGAAAAATATTTAATATCAGTTGCACTTTTGCAGGTCTATCATAATGCATTTTTTGTTGTTCCACCTACATTTTCTTTTTTTATTACAGATTTCTTGGACAGTTTTCTGTATCTTAATATTAAAAGAGCTTTCAAAGATACTATTTAGAGTTAAATTATATATGATGACTGTCATCTTTGTAGAGATGAAACTTTTAGAAGATGGCAACTTTGCATTACAAGATGTCAGTATTTCAATAATCCTCCCCACCTATTACTTTCTGCCAAACCTTTTTGAAAATTCCCAGTCAAACCATGTGTTGATTTATAAGGTATGAAGTAATCTTTAGCTGATTCCTTTTTTTAAAATAACATTAATCTTATTCTTTTATGATGACCAAGCTATGCAAGGATGAACGTCGTGCAAATCAGTGTTTAACTATCACACTCTTGAAATAGTTTGAAATAGTAAGGGTAATTGTCTACTATTAGTAACCCCATTCTGCAAAAGCAGTACTTTCCCAGAATTTTAAATGTGTAATCTGTAGATTTTTCTTCTGTTTGTAAAACATAGTTACCACTAATTTTTGTTTATTCCACATTGGTCTTCAATGTTTATGACAGAAGTTGTACTGAAAAGGCTAGGTTTGTTGATGACTGGCAAGTTAGCAGCCATGCAGGGTGACAGCGTCTAGCAAGCTTGTGCATGAATGCCATAAAAAATATTTAAAAGATTTGGATATAAGTACCGATCAGATCACTGTTAAACCAAAGAACAAAAGAGATTTGAGACACTCTCCAGTGCTGAAATAAAAATGGAGTTATCAGATTATAGCTGTCATGTTCCTGAGGGGCAGAAATAGTAAACTGTCAAAAGGCATGCAGGTCATCCCAATGGTCCTTCTCCCTTCCTTCTCCCTACTCGGCAGTGCTATGCATCACATCTCCCTTGCATGTTCACCTCTACATGCTATTTGAAACAATTTCAGAAGCACAATGGCAGTATTTATTGTTACATGGAAGTAAATGCCCTATAAATGCTTGATCAAAACCCACCAATTTAACTCATATTTTAATTTTCAAAACTGAATTGATTATAATGCTCTTTTCATGAAGTTTTCTACCCAATTCAGCTGTGCTGAGCATCAGAGCTTCTCTAATCTGTCTTCCTTCTGTGACTTATATTTCTATATACTGTGTATATTTCCCAAAAACTGTTACTTCTAACAGGATACAAGCACTTTTATCTGATTACCATGGGACACTGAATAATTCGGATAATTGAAGTTGAACTGTGCAGTGAATTCCTTGCCCTTGCATTCCTAAAATGAGGGCAGCTTTAAATCATGGGTGGTTTCTACTAAGTTTAATTACTCTCCCCTGTGACTTTGATAGTTTAGGCATGGGCTACTAAATGAGGGCAGTTACTCTTATTCTCTCTGCTCTTTGCTGCGGTTCTTTTTATGGATCTTGTAACACAACATGAAATATAATTTTCATTATATGATGAATATGGATGTTGGTTATACTTCTTTCATGGAATTGGTTAGTATTGTTTCTGTCTGACTTGCACCTCACTTCATACACTAAAAACATTCAGTAGGGAACAAAATATTCTTCCTTAAAGAGCTAGTAATACAACTTCATCATGTAGCATTTTGTTGTCACTTCTCATTGAATTCAGTCCTCTAATCTTTACATTTGCTATGTAATTGCATGGGTTGCGCCTGTAGGAAAGGCACTTATACTTTTGAGCACTTAAGATGAGGAAGCCGTATTGGATCAGCCTACCTTCTCTGAGAGTGATCAGATGGCAGTGGGGACTTCTAATCACTTGATTACACCAGTATTAGGTACTGCTGTTTGCAGGGGAGTAGTGAATTTTAGAGAATGGGATAATCACTTCCTTATCTCATAGGGTAAGTTTTTGCTGAATATTTGCCGACTAAATATATTGTCATTTACTAGATTTTCATAGTCATATACATCATAGTAAGAGGTTTATTTACAGCAATCACTAGTAAAGAGATGTTTTTAGAATGTTCTGTCACTGAGCTCACAACATAGCCAGACTGTTGTGGCTATTTTATATGATTTTAAAATTATATTCATATGCCTTTATTGTTGTGGTTGTTTTTAAGTATTTGATTTCTTGTGCCAGCATTCTCTTAAGCAACATCCATTGACATCAGCAAAGTCTCACGGTGATGTGAGAGAGGCTTGTGTTTAAGCCTGTTCTAGTCACATTAATCGAGATATTTGATTTAAAATGTTTTTGGAGAATATACAGCTATGGTTATTTGGAGATGATACTTAGCACTTCTGTGTCTGATATAATTTACAAACAGTGGTCAGTACAGTATAAACCCCAGTGGACTTGAAATATATCTCTCTCAGCTGGGGTAGAAACTGTTTTGGTTAGGACAAGGCGTTGAGGGCAGAGGTTGGTTTGGAGGCAGGAAAACTGGTTTGGTTAGGACAAGGAGTTGAGGGGACAGGTTGGTTTGGAGGCAGGAAATTACATAGGACTTTGTTAAAAACAGATGATTTTATTGTTTCTGTAAGAATTTATTTGGTAAGCATCACTCATCACTAGCTTGTGAATATCTTATCTACTAATTTTAAACTGTATTTGATGAATATCACATATTCAGTTTGTGAAAAAATACTCTATGATTTTCTTCTATAAATATCTTCACTGAATAAAGATTTTAAATTGTGCTCTGGTTTATTTTCAAGTAGAATAGGTGATATAATCCATGTAGCTCTGTTTGGTCATATAACTTGAGCTACAAATACCCACTCAAGGAAAGAAATGCAATTTTTGTTTTCATATGAACTTGCACTCAAATACTGCTGGTTACCTTTCTGGCCTACTGTTAATTGTTTCGGTTAATACTCCTTTCAATGAAATGTATTGTTAAAATGTTTATTCTAGAAAACAAACTAGAATCATGAAGATATATGAAGGGAACACATTAGAAATTAGAAATTAGAAAAGTTATTAATATTATTATGACTATACATTCATTGTTCTAAGAATATCAACATTTCTCAGTAAAAAGACAGTTTATTAAAATGTATGTAATACTAAAAAATAACTGGAATCTTCCAGACATGGACATATAAAAATTTATATCTTATTTAGGATCTTTGTGTCAGGGACCATAGTACCTGTGATAGTGTAGACACCTGAAGTGATGAAACTATGAACTAAAGATAAGATTTTTTATTTCAGTAGAACTTGGTGAGAACACTCTTTGTCCATGCATCATAAACAGCAGTTTTGTAAAATCTTGCCTTAACTTCCAGTCTTCCTTTACAGTATTATATAGTAATAACTGCAATTATTTTTATTGTGTAAATGCTTGATGTTCTGCACATTACAATTTTTGGATAAATTTTACAAAGAAAAAAGAAATGTGATCCTTATTAGTTAAAAATTACAAATTAAAAAGACCACAAGGGCAACGCCAGACTTGTTCAAGACATATCCAAGATAAGTGGTATCAAACCCACATATGAATCCCAGGAATCTTTTTTTTATCTTCTTTTCTTTCTTATTTTGGTTTCCTCAGAGATTTAAAATAACTCTGCTTCATGGTATTATGTTTCTGTTATCCCTGCAAAATTTAATTCATATATAACTATAGATACATAATCAAAACTTGCCAACCTCAAGTCTTCAACCTTTGATGGTTGTTACAGATGTTATAGTATAACGTTCTTTCAGGCAGATTTCCTTAACAGAGAAGCCGAAGCTCAGAAATGGTAACTGTTGAAGTACTGGTGAATATTTGGGTGTCTTGTCAAAATGAGACTGAAACTCTGCTAGAGATTCAGGGGATTTTGAATTGATGCTGTGATCTGTTGGTGTGTGTGTAATCTGTGATACCAATTTCACTGGATTAAAAATGTCTGGCAAAACCTGTCTTTAAGCATGCACTAACATGGCAACCGCAATATATGGGGAAAGATCACTGAAAAAAAAAATCTTTTTCTTGGGGTGCTACTATATTTTAAAGAGAACATGACAGGAAAATCACTCACTCTTCTTGGAATCCTCAAGATTATTTCTGACTGCTTGTACCTGAGGGAAGGAAGAAGCAATTCTAGTTTTGGCGCATCTTAATCTCTTCATGCTAGTTTCTCCGTATATTGTTCTAATACTATTTTCCTGTGATGAAATACCTACTGGAAAGCATCTTGGAGTCATTAACATGAAATGCCCATTTCTGAGTGCAAAACTGGTAATAAGACTTGCTTTGTGTTGTGGAGAATGTTTCATACAATTGTTCAGCGTCTTCAGATAGCATTCCAAAAAGAGTAAACTCCATTCGCCTTTTGTGCAAGTGGTATATGCAGAGTGAAGAAATGGTACGGTAGTGGTCACAGAGTGACATGCCATCCATAAATGCTGATTATAAGGTAGAAAAAGGCCAGTACTTCATGCAGGCAAAGCACTCAGAGTGGCTATTAAGAATAACTCTGTTAAATCTCGCTGGTGGTGAGCTGCTTATGCATATACACTCTACCACTTAAAGTATAAGGGCTCTGCCATGCACTTAGGAGTTTCCTATTTCAATGCCTATTGAATACCAAAAAGGAAATATGTTTAATACTGTAATTCTTTCATTGTATTTAAATATTTTCAGGGCAGGAAATTACCATGAGAGCATGTATGCTTGGATTTCATCCATCAAAATTGGATTACTGTAATGGGCTCTACATGGGGTGGCTTCTTAAAACCACTCAGACTTGATCTGGTGCAGTACACAGCTGCTCTCCCAGTAAGTGGTGTTTCTTACAAAAAAAATATTACTCTACTGTATTTTTAGGTGTATCATAAGTTTAAACCTATGTTGTACTTATAAAGCACCATGGTCTTGTACAGCCTTTGTAGATCTCAAAGGAAGTATTTCTATAGCCTTCAGTGCTGCAGAATCAAACCTTTAATGCAATGAAATAGCACGTGTCCAAGGCACTCTTTGACCCTAATTAGATGATACGTTCAAGAACAGATCCTGGGGATTAAATGCAAAGGAACTAGAGGAAGGTTATTTGAATCCTTGGATTTGGAAGTTGCTTCTTTGACTAATTCATAAGCATTTTTTACTAAGAGAGAACTATGTGGATCACGGCAAATAGTGGAGGACTTAGGTCTTGGAAAATGAGGTGCATTTTTAACACTGGATTAAGGTGATAGCTTAGGCATGTGTTTTTCCTATATTTTGTAAGGAACATTTTCTTAATTTCTCACTTTCAAACTTTTATGCTACAAATCAAGCTAATTTTCTTGTCTTTTAGGGTTTAACATGAAGAACAATTAATCTTTTTCCAGACAGTAGATTTCTGTCTACTAGAGGAGTCTACATTGCTTCATTGAACCAGATACCATCTGGGTTTATATTTATGGAGAGAGGATGAAGAGAAAGGGAGTCAATCTGAGCTGAAGAGACCAAAGTGAAGCTGAGTGTAAGCACCATAAATGGTGGGAAGGTTACATTGGTCTTAGAAGAAAGAAATGTTTGTGATTATTGATAAAAAGCCGACTAAAGAGGTGGGGAAATTTCTTCTGTTCATTTGAGGTAAGACTATTAAGCTCTGCAGAAATGTATCCACAGACTTAGTTGCCTTTAAACTGTGTCCTTCCCCCCTACCCCCTACCCCCCTAAAAAAAAAAACCCCAAACACAAACACCCAAATTGGATCTTTTGAGGTAAAAGAATTTCAAGTTTTCTCCAATTATAAAGTTAATAACATAATCTTTTTTCTTCCCTGGGGATACTCTTACCCACTTATATCTGTTTTGTCAGTTCTTCCTAGTCCTTACTATGAGCCTGCAGTGTCCCCATTCAACCTGTCTAGAATAATATTTTAATGAAAACAAGAATCATAAACTTATCCTGTTTGAATTGTCATTCAAAATTTCAAATCTGAAAATTCTAATTTGAATTTTCTTCATCTGTTTTAAGAGGTGGTAGGTCAGTGTTCAAAGTTCAGCAATGACAAGCTATGAGTGGCATACCTGAGGGTCCAATATTGGGGTTGAAATTATGTATTGTCTTTCTTAAGGATATAGGCAGTGGGCAGAGTGCACTCTCAGAAACTGTGATGGGAAACAGCTGGTAATATATTGGAAGGCAAGGCTGAAATTCAGAGATCTTTTGAAAGCCTGGATGGATGGATAAAAAACTCATGAAGCTTGCAAGAGGAAATGCAATGTCCCACACCTGGGATGGAATAACTCCGTACACCAGTACAGCCTGCGAGGCAGCTCTACGCCTTAGAGAATAGTAAAGCTGGGAGCTTGGCAGTAAATGACAAAACGTCTTGGAGGATAATAAGTTGAATGTGAGTCAGCAGTGTGCCCTGGGGCTGATGGCAGGGTGGGCTGCATTAGGAAGAACATAGCCAGCACTTTGAGGGAAGTGGTCATTCCCCTCTGCTTGGTACTTACGAGACCACAAGTGGCTTGATGCATTCAGTGCTGGGATGCCCAGTACCACATAGATGTTGACAAAATAGACTGAGTGTAAGGGAGAGTTGCCATGGTGGCCAGGGGCTGGAGCACGTGACGCAGGACTCTGAACGAGTTGGGTTTGTTTAGCCTTAAGAAGAAAGGGCTGAGGTGGATCTAGTTGCCATGCATAACTACCCGGTGGGTGGTCATAGGGACTTTTGACAGATACACCTCACAAAAAGCCAAAAGGCAGCAGACACAAGGTGCGTCAAGGCAAATTACACCTGGATTTAAAAAAAAAAAAGACCACAGAGAGGGTGGTTGATCGCTGGAAGAGGTTGCCCATACAGGTTGTGGCTTCCCGTCCTAGGAGATGTTTAAAACTCAGCTGATCAGTGAACAAGTAACCTGTTCTAACTGTATTTGTCCCTGCTATGAGCAGGGTTTGGATTAGATGACCACCAAAGGTCTCTTACAGCTTAAATTATCCTACATATCTATGAATGTGGATACTTGGATCAAGGTGTAATAACCTCTGCTCCTAGGTTTTCTTTTCCGAGTGGGTTTCCTTAATCTTAGTTCTTGAAGTTGTCCATTATGGTCTGATTCTATGTAATTTTGGACTGTACATCAGAATGTACTGCAGTCACTATAGTCTTTTTAATATGCTATGTGACTGCAAAATTTTTAATGGAAATAAATTTTCTCTGAGATAGTCTTTTGTATCAGTAACATTCAAGGGCAGAAGGCAAGCATATGAGCTCAAAGTGAGCTTTGATAATAATACAATTAAAACCCTAGATATCAGCAGGGACAATTAACACTGGAGTCTGTTTTGTTGGATTCAGTTATCACTCTAAGGAAAAGTTGCTATAAACTAACACACCATCCTTCATCTATCCCAGGGTATCTATGTGTCCTTTCAGTGAAAAGATGAGATTTCATTTAGTGGTTATATTAAATGAAAATATAATTTGCCCATAACTTTTGTATTTTCAGTGAACCATGTTTCAGACAGAGCTTGTTCGGGGGAATTCAAAGGAATAGAACTCCCCCACAAAAAGACACAATGTACCAGCACACAAAGGGTTTTTTAGTTCATGTTACTAGATGTCTTCATTTTGTCATACTTCACTTGGTTTTCTGTACCTATGTCAGTTTGACAATGATGTGTTTATTCATATCAAAACATTTTTTCCTGAGAATAGATACAAATTAGCAAAATAATATTATATCATTCCAAATAGTCTAGATTTTCAGAATATTCAGTTAAAATATCTCTGCTATTAAGACACTTCATAGCTCGTGTTTTCACTTTATGCAGGTTTTGTGCAGTAAACCAGTGAAACAAAAGGAATGGATAGGCAAGCCCTACTTTGCAGATGTTACAAAGAGCATTGAATACAACTCATGTATCAGGTGTAACAATTGGCTTGTCAACGTGTGAGAAATTATTTCTGTGGGTGCCAAATGGCTGTCAAAGTCACTCTGAAGCCAAATGAGGACAATTTTGCCATGATTCTCAGTATCTCTTACTGCCTAACTACTTGCTTACGTATTTTTTTCTTTCTTTCTTTCTGTTAACTTACTTTTTCTATAGCCTGGGGCGATCCAACAGTTAGGAGTAGCAGTAATGGGATTACACAGTGACAATATAGCAGTCACTGTTTATATATATGTTTATATATATGAAATAGAAAGAAAATAGGCAGAAATCACGGAGGAAGACTTTTGTAGCACCTCCATAGCTGTGTTTCTTTAACAGTAAGAGTGCTCCTTCATTTCTCTTCTTATACTCTGCCTCTCTGACTCCAATACCTCTATTGCTATCAGCCTTCGGCACCCTAACTCTGGTAATCATTTATGACCCAAGAGCATTTTCTATTTCCTCTTCTTTCACTCATCCTGATCTGCTGTATTTATCACAGATAACATACACTATATAACACAGTCTAGTTTCCACATATCTAGGCTGAAGAGTGACATTCTCACACACCTAAAAAGGTAGCTGTTTTGGCAGTTCATTTGTTTAAAATAAGCAGTTTTGCATAAGCAGTGTAGTACTTTCTCATTTTAGTAGTCAACCTAAGTGATGTTCTTAGCCTTTCTCAATCTGTCAATAACATTTATTGCACTTCACACACCCCTAATTTTTATAGAACCTTCTTTTCTTGTCATCTGTGCTGTTTTGGTATATGCCCTCTCAGTTCAATAATACACTGTAAACCTTTCCCCCACTCTAGCTCTCAGTAAGGCACAGCTTCCACAATTGTTCTCTCTCACTCTTCTGTGAAATCGCTTATAAACACATCACATAGAGCCAATGAATTATGGAAGTTAGGCAGAAAGAGAAACAGTGCACAAGTGCAAAGTTTTTTCTTGCAGTAATTGTACAGACTGATACCCAGGGTGCCTAACCACAGAATATCATTTTGCCTCTTGGAAAATCCCACCCTGTTTATGTAGTCCCATCAGTGTGACTATCTCTCCACAAGAGGGATCCCAAATCTGCTTGCTTGACCCTAAGTATCACTTCAGTGACTCAGATCAGGGTGGGCAGGTGTCTGTATGCAGCTGGCAGGATCAAGGGGCAGACGAGGAGCATGGTATAAACTAAGTGGAAAAGATGGGAAGACTTAATGGGAAGGGCTCGAGCTGGAGTTTATGGGTTTAAGCACGGATTTCTGGGAAAGGCAACAGAGGACATTTTCCATTTTGAAATGTAGATTCAGATCTCTAATCATCATGGAGATACTGCAGGGGCTCCTGAACATGTGTCAGCTGTTCTCAGACTTATTTCTGAAACTGTCAGAGTTTATTTAACACCCTTATACTTGGATTTGTTATAAAAACTGCTAGACTGTTTCATTACTGCTGTTAGCAGTATTAAAGCTAGGGGAGTACCTCTAATTTTGTTCTGGTCCTGTGCAAAATATTTTGAGAAAAATCATTCTTCCTTGCAACAGTGAATATACTTTCAGTGCTTCCATGAGGCTGTTTTCTTTGTACAGCAGAATTAGTCTAATCTTCTCATACCTATGCGCAAAGGCATAACATTAATATATTTAGACCATTCGATTGGTTGCTTACTATTTACACTGGCATAAAAAATTAATACCATCACTGGAGCATGAAAATTCCAAATTAACAGAAACTAATGCTGCCACTGAGCCAGCTTTAGCACTGCTGAGAGAAACTGAGGCAATTCGTAAAACATAGCATAGCATGTTATAACTATTTCGGATTTAAAACTGATTTTTCATTTGTGGTAACCCAGTGTATTAATCTGTTTTCTTTTCTGCTTCCTGCCACAGTGCATATGGTTGTAGCACTACCTTTTGCATTAAAGGAGCTTTAGAACGGAATTACTAGAAATGTGGTGTGTTAAAACTCATCTGTATTAATGTCACCATCCTACAAAATATACAGACAGTACCTAGAGAAATGCTACCTTTGTGCAACTTGTTCTTTTTTTCTGCCAGCTCAGCAGATGATAATATCAAAAAAAGGGGAAAAGATAAACTACCTTGGTCTTGATTTACAGTCACTCTTCTCTTTTTGATCAATCCACCTGGGCTTTTTTTTGCTTGTTTTTCTTCTTCTCTTCAGATTACCCTACTGAAAAAAACAAAATAAACAAAAAAAAAATCCCCAAATAACTGAATTGCTAGTGAACCAAATTTCCCCAAGCCCAGTTTACAGTGATGAGGTTATCTGTGAGAAAGCCCTAGTCTTGGTGAGCAAAGGCGCTAATGAAAATTAGCATTCCAAAAGGAACTTCTGCAGCTGTCTTCATAAAAAGAAACTGATTAGTGGTTTGGACGGTGCTAACTCTGTAAATTATCAAACAAAATACAGCAGAAGCATCCATTTACGTATATGAAAATTACAATTTGAACATCACACTTACAGCACATTAATCAACTTCATTCTTTGTTTTTAAGCCTAATGAGGCTTTTCAGAAAGGTAAACAGCTTTCTAAATAAAGTTGCCTTGGCAAAAATGGCTTACGTTCGTCCCTATTTGGTATTTATTTCTTTATTTATTTTTAGTCCTTTTTTACTTTATTTATTTATTTTAAATAGATATAATCTGTTAAGATGTGGATGAACATCTGAAGTGATTAGGCTTCTGCATTATATACACGACACCAGCAGAAGCAGAAATAAATGCAGCCTATTCTTGTTCTCTCCCTTTTCTCTTTATTGATTTAATCTGTTTCACAGCAATCCTACCTTGTAATTGTGCAAGAGTGAGTTTTTTTGCAGGCTAATAGCTATATCTCACCAGCTTTTGTCTGTGTCTTCTTCCTGTTTAGTCTCTGACTGTCAAAAAGGCATCCTTCGTCTGCTTTCCTCTGTGGGTTTGGGGCTGGCGGTAGCTGCTGTTTTTCCCCCCAAAAGATCTGCATTTAAGTATTGTTGTACTCAGACCCTTAAAAACAGTTGCTTTAGCTGTTAGGAGAAAAACCAAAACCCACTACCAAAACAAAAGCAAACAGCACAGGCTTTTGAACTCTGTCTATTTTTCTAGGCGTCTGTACTGATTGTCCTGATTGTTAGACTTTTAAATAGCGTCCTGTTGCAGAAGGCTTCCAGAATTAATGTACTGATTCAACTCCTCAGATAAACCTAGTTTTTTAGAATAAAATGGTATGCTAGAAATAACCTCAGTTACTCTGATTTCAGCCTCAGCACCATGGAACTGTGATGCTTTACTTGATTACACCAATAAGCTTTGGATTTACTCCATTAAAGTCAGTGTATCAAGGCCACAGCAGTGCTGTGCTAATTGTTGGCTGCATATGGATGCTTCGTCAAGCCGCACAGACAAACTTGTAATCTGTTTTATTTGTCATCAGATGCCAGAACACAGTCTGCTCTGCTCCAGGTGAGGGACAGCTCAGTTCTGTGCCCTTCAGTAAGCAGTGTGGGGATGGCACAACTCTCTCCCTGCTACCATCTGGATGGGGCAGGAGCAATGACTTGTTATACCACCAGTGATACAAACCATTACCTCATCCTTTTCTGCCTTACAGTGGTTTGACAGTCCTGGCTGGTGCTTCTGGGGGTAAAACCCAGAACCTTCTGACTGCTTTGTATGACTCATGGAATTAGCAAAGAAGAAGTGGAATCGGCTGGTGCTCCTGTGGGCTGCTAGATGCTCAGGAAGGATACTTTACTCTGTATTCTGATACTGATCATCTGTGCATATCACACAATCCTGCTTGAAGGTTTTCACAGAACAAAAATTGCCCATCTTTACTCTAGAAGACACCCTAGAAGAAAGTCCATCTTTACTCTAGAAGAAACCCTGGCATTTCAAGCCAGGGTTTGTTTTCTCCTCAGTCAATATCATTACATGAAAATGTGTGAATTAAAGACCTCACAGGTGGGTGGACTTTGAGTGTCATAAGCAGAGGACAGAATCTCAGGATGATGTTACTTTTTTCACTAGTGCTTTGTAGATATGGTATTTCACATAAATGTCTTGTTAGAGCTTCTGGTAGTCAAAAGACTTGGGAAACAGAACTGTTTCAAACATTATCTTAATGTTTTTCTTGCCAGCGAGCAGCTGACAAAGGAAGAGGAAAGATAGATCCCAGGAGTGAAATGTACAGAAAAAACAAATGAGAAAGGAAAGAAACTAGAAATGCAAAATGTTCATCTCCCAAATTTTTGCACACCAAAAACCTCCATACATTTGACTTTGAGCTCAATCCATTTAAAAAAAAAAATATTGCTATCAACTTGTAGAGCAGCTGTTTTGTGCAATATTTACTTTGTGACCTTAAAACTTCTTTTTCTTACCAAGAAAAGCTGGGAAGCAGATACCCTGAGTGAAGTCTGGCTCAAAGCATCTCAACAGGGCTCCCTTGGCGGTGATGGAGGTATGCCAGTTTACACCACCCTTGTTTTTACTGATAATGGATAGGACATGGATTAGATAATATCGTGTTACTGAGAGCTAGAACAAAGGTCTGGGAATTGAACTGTCTATTGATCATTGGACTAACATATGGAAGCTAGTTAATTCTCCTTTAGGAAGCAAGTGCCCTGAGCTATTTCATATCTCCTCTACAGAATATGCTGATCTAACATGCACCTAACCCTCCCCTATTTTATTTATTATACTATATTAGCAAGGTTTTACAACATATTAAACTACATCTTTGCAAAGAGTGATCGATATATTTGCTCAACATGAGTGTACACGGATTTACCATTGCAGTGGATTTCATTATGCTTGTTTGTTTTTAATGTTTAAAGTAAATTAAACTGTTGCCTTAAATAATATGAGTGCCTTTCAAACTTCTGACCTCATCATGGCAGGTGACCCCACGGGTCCAGGCTTACAACAAGGCCAGGGGTAAACGCCTGGCACTGGGCCCTGAATGGCGATCTGCCAAGAATCTATTTACAGCGTGCAGCCCCCTTTACAAGAAACCTAAATAGCAGGCAGCACTCAATGGTAGAAAGCCTGCCAGGGTGCTCTGATTTGATAACAATTTGTTTCATTGGTAGCTGGAATATCTCTTGGTTTTCTGTTAGGTTAAATAAAGGTCGCCTTCTACTGGCAGAACATCTAGAGGAGGCTGCAGAAATGCTGCTTACCATCTCTCTGGGGTCCAGGTCACCTGTGCTGATGTGAAGATCCAGACAGTTTCTGACTGAAGCACAGGAAGAAATGAAGGTGGAAGGATATAGGATTGAAACTTTAAACCCTATTATCAATTATAATAGCATCTGAACCCCTCTAAACATCTGTTCTATACCTTCTTTGAGAAAGGATGATACAAATTCTTTTTAATAGGAGGTCTATTAATGAAAGTTCATAAGAAGCAGGTATGTTACAACATGGTCTTTCTCCCCTTTCTTTCCTTTTTCTTTAATCACTCATCATTTTGTCAAGGATATTTCTGCCTAGTACAGGCCTTAAGCAATCTGCTTCACACGGTCCTGGTAGCAGAACAGTTAAGTCTTATTCTTTTTCAGAAGACCCAGAGTTAAGTGTTGTGTTTCAGCTATCACAATTTAACAAATAGCTCCTACTAATAGGAGCAGCCCCACCCTTCATGCTTGTCTTTTGTTGGATGTCTGATCACACATGAGTAGACTCAGAAATGTAAAATGTATTTGAAATATGTGTCCTCTTCCCATTTCACCCAAAATAAAAGACAAAAATAAAAAAACCAAACAGTTTTGTGCTGGTTTAGATCTTTGCTCTGGCTCACTTGAAGAGCTGATGAACAACTATATGGGTGAAAAAGAAGGGACAGAGCTATATGATCAGGAAAAGGGCAGGGTTGAGAGACAGAGCTGTTCCTTCATTGCCAGGGACCTATCATATTGGCATAACTACAATGTGAACACTTAGACATCTTTGCAGAGTAACTGCTCATCTTTCAAAAATATCCCCCCTGCAGATCTGCATTCTGTGCCTGTATTTTGTTCATGGTGAGCACAGAACCTCTGAGTAAGTTTGATAGGCTTCCCAGATTTAAGTGGTATCAATAAATTTATCCAGATACCTCGTTATCTCCTGTTTTGTATAAGGGTGTGGGTTTGTGGGTGTGTATGTATGAGTATGTAACAACAATATAGAGTGATCTGATAGTGATCTGATGGGCTGTCTTCCATCTGCTGTAGAAATAATTTTAGTATCTTTAAACCTAAATAAAAACAATACACATATTTTTTCCCACTTACTGCACAACTGTCAGAGAATGGAGTATAACCCTATATGAAGCTGACATACATAATTCTCTAAGAAATTTGGCACTTCAGAGATTATTTACTTAGTATGGCGCCATGAAGCCTCCCATGCACCTTACTTTTCAGTATTCAGCTGCGTTGGGGAGTATTTTGCTGCTCTTGTTTATTTCTTTGTACCTCATTCATTGACCCCATCTTTGTAACTTTTTTCACCTGCCCACTTATTGACATTCCAACTCACTTGATAAATGGACTGCCATTTCTACAAATGCAATAACTACAGTTTGTTTGGTAGCAGAAAGGTCTGATCTCCCCAGCTGTGATCCTCATATATTGTTACCACCCCTCTTGGGTGCAGAAGCCATTAAGGCAGACTTACTAAAAGCATTTTTAACAGATCTAATGTTTCATATGAAATTCTACACACATATCCTGAATTAGAAATCTTAGTCTACAGTAAGGACCTTACTCCAATTACCCAGTGTTTGATGTTCATAGTTTAGAGCAAACACATAATGTTTATGTTTGGGTAAAAATATACCTTTCAATAATGTTTTAACATATTTTAATAACAAAACTTCAGATCTTGTGAAGGCCCAGCAACATTCCTTTAACTCTCTGGTTTATGCTGATTCCTTCTGGATATACTTTTTCCTAGAATATAAGTAGATATCAAGATTTTTGTCCACCTTCATAGTTGTGACCTGGAGACTTAGTACTACAGGAAAAATCAGCTCGAAGCAGGTGTAAAGCTGGCTTCACTGGCTAGTTAAATTCTTTTTGTTGCTGTCTTACACTCATAGAGAAAGCCAATACAGCCAGAAAGTATTAACACATATGGTGCAATAGGTGCACAAACATGACGGAAGATTAACTTGTTTTAAAACCTTCATAAACATATATAGATTTCTTTTTCAGTCTTTGTGCAGTTCTTATTACTGACCAAATCCTGACTGAATTAAGATCTGTTCTTTGCAAATATAACAGATGGACTTAGCTTTCTTAAAATCTGTTTTGAAAGTTTTACTTGCAAGTTGAAGTCAATAGTTTTGAGTTTCTGAATATCTTTTTTATAAAACTGTATCACCTCTTACTGATATGTCCTTGTCAAATACTGACAATTTCACAGAAATCCTTTCATATTTTAGCTGTGGAGGTTGGAATACAAGGAAAAAGAAGCACTTCTTAGTGACTAATTTTATTAATTTCTTTTTGTCAGCTCCTCTGGAGCAGCTTATTATAGCATTATTCCTAGTAGTCACAATGAGCGACTGCACGTGTACTTAAAGGCTTGATGGACATGGGCCTAGCTGCTAGGAAATGGAGCCATATGTAAAAAGGTACAACTCCTTAAAAAGCCAAATGCATGATTTTGGCATTATGACATCTTCTTTCTGTAGATCAAAATTGGTGCAAACTATTGGCCTTGAGAGAGATAAAATTGTTAATGCAAACTTGTTGGACTATACCTTTCCTGCAATACCTTTGAATAAATAGGTGTCTAAAGTAGGCAGGAAACTTGTCTCTCATGGCTGTAGAGGAAACATACATACCTAGCTTAAAGCAGACACAGCATTTCAGATAACCCAAGTTAGACGAAGAGAATCTTGCATTTACTGTGTAGAAGTTTGGACACAGCCACAGCTGGGAGATGTTGATTTCAAATATCCACATGTGAGCCAAACTCAGGTTTTGATTTTGCAATGCATTCCTTACAGCTGAGAAGACCCAGCAAGGTCTTCCTGTAAATTTTTAGATTAAGGGTTACAAGTCTGGCAGAAGCATTTCTGTTCTATAGGTAGGCTGGTTGAGTAAGATAATTAAGCATATGTGTATCTTCCAATAAAAGTCTTATTCTTTGTTCAACTAAGGTTCAAATCCAAAAGTAACACTCATCTTAACAAACAGATCATGTAGAAGTAGCATTTTAGCTACAGAACAGCTGCAAGAAAGGGGAACTCAATGTTTGGTGGAAGGAAGCAAACAATGTTTGACTGGAGATAAGTGATTACAGTGACCCAGAAGGAATATCCATAAGTAAACAGCTAAGCCTGGAAATCAGTATGCAGAAGTAACGTGAGAAAGTGGACAGTACATGAAAGGCCTAATGACTGAATGAAACCACCAGAAGTATTTGATTTCTTGACCCATGTAACACTCAGAACCAGAGACTAGTGACAGAAGCCCTGCATGGTAAAGAAAACTTTGGGGAAAATGCTCTGAAGACTCCCAAGAATCAGCAGACCTGATTGATGTGTGGAAAACTGTACTATGGTTGACATGACCCATCCTTGCCTATGACTGAGCCAGTGTCTGTGCCTTCTTCCAGGTCCTGTTGGGATAGGTGTGTGGGAGCACGACTTCCCTGGGGAAGTTGTGGCCTGTGCTGTAGATAGCTGTAAAAGGACATGTGTGACACACATGCTCTCCCGAGGACTGGAGGGTAGCCAGTGCCACTCTAGTCTTCAAAAAGGGCAAGAAGAAGGACCTGGGAAACTTCGGCCAGTCAGCCTCACCTCCATCCCCAGAACACTGATGGAACAGTTCATCCTGGAGGTCATCTCCATGCACGTAGAGGAAAAGAAGGTTATCAGTAGTCATCATGGATTCACCAAGGGAAGATCATGCATGACCAATCTGATAGCCTTCTATGGTGGCGTGACTGGCTGGGTCAACGAAGGGAGAGCAGTGGATGTTGTTTACCTTGACTTCAGTAAGGCATTCAACACTGTCTCCCATAGCATCCTCACAGGCAAGCTAAGGAAGTGTGGCTTAGAAGAGGGGACAGTGAGTTGGATTGAGAATTGGCTCAACACCAGAGCTCAGAGGGTCGTGATCAACAGCACAGAGTCTGGTTGGAGGCACATAACTAGTGGTGTTCCCAGGGGTCTGTGTTGGGTCCAGTCCTGTTCAGTATATTCATCAATGACCTGGACGATGGGATAGAGTGTAACCTCAGCAAGTTTGCTGATGACACCAAGCTGGGAGGAGTGGCTGATACACCAGAAGGCTGTGCTGCCATCCAACAAGACCTGGACAGGCTGGAGAGCTGGGCTGAAGGGAACCTCATGAAAGTCAACAAGAGCAAGTGCAAGGTGCTGCACCTGGGGAGGAGCAACCCCATCCACCAGTACAGGTTGGCGGTTGATCTGCTGGAAAGCAGTTTCTTGGGAGTATATTAAAAGGAGTGTTGCCAGCAGGATGGAAGAGGTTATCCTCCCCCTTTACTCTGCCCTAGTGAGGCCACATCTGGAGTACTGTGTTCAGTTCTGGGCTGCCCAGTTCAGGAAAGACAGGGAACTACTGGAGAGAGTCCAGTGGAGAGCTACCAAGATGATCAGGGGACTGGAGCATCTCTTTTACGAGGAAAGGCTGAGAGACTTGGCTTTGTTCAGCCTGCAGAAGGGAAGACTGAGGGGGGATTTCATCAATACTTATAAATATCTAAAGGGTGGGTGTCAAGAGGATGGGACTGGACTCTTTTCAGTGGTGCCCAATGACAGGACAAGGGGCAATGGGTACAAGTTGGAACACAGGATGTTCCACCTCAATATGAGAAAAATCATCTTTCCTGTGAGGGGGCCAGAGCAGTGGCACAGGCTGCCCAGGGAGGTTGTGGAGTCTCCTTCTCTAGGAATTTTCAATCCCATGTGGACATAGTCCTGTGCCCCCTGCTCTAGGTGTACCTGCTCAGGCAAGGGGTTGGACAAGATGATCTCCAGAGGTCCCTACCATTCTGTGATTCTGTGGTGTGGGTTTTTTGTTATTTTACTGCTTTATGAATTTTAATTATTATTGTTTCATTATTTTTAGCTAAGATGTATTTGAAAACCTTGGTAAAACCACACCCACAGAAATAAATCATCACAGCATATTGCAATTAAATTTTGTGATTTTGTGTATGGTGTATAGGCAGATGGCGTTGAGTGCCATGAATCCACCTTTGCATTGCGGCACCATGGTGCATGCTGGCAAATTGATGGAGGCTATGGGCAGCATGAAGGTGCTACAGATGAGTTTTGGAAAGCAACACAAATATTGTTTATTTCAGTACTCAAACCAGACTTTTTCAGTCTTCTTTTCATCTGAAAAATACTAAATGATGAAGCATTCATTCATGATGATATCTATTTAATACATGCCTGAGATTAAAAAATTCCTTAGCATTTTGTCTTTTAAAAAATATGACACTATGTTTAAAGGAAAGAGGCATTGTGGTTTTGGTTTTGTTTTGTCTTTTTTTTTTTTAACAAAAAGGGACTACAGATTATAGCTGTTCAGAGATATCACTCACAAACAGCACATGCCTACTTTTTGATTATTCCCTTGAGGTGGATAATCTACAGGAAAGGAGGCAAGGAATTGTCTCAAAACTAAGAACAAACAGCTCTGTTAACTGACCAACACCGATGGAGAATTTCCTATTTCTATATACGGGCTAGATTTTGATTATAGCATATGAAAGCACAAACGAAGCAAGTATCAATGTGATGGCTGAACTTCTGTTCTGAGAAAACAGAATACTTACAGAACAACTAACATTTAGAGAGGTAACTGCACTTCCAGGAAAATGTAGTTTTGTTTTCACTCTGTTGCAAAAACTCTGGGAGTGGGTAAAATGATTAAGTGTCACCATGAGGTGTTTTTGTTTTTCCTCTGACAAAAGACGCTATATTTAAAACTACCTACAAGGAGGCTGGGAAGAAGGTCGCCTTCTGATTTGTCAACCAAGGAAGCATATTTTCAATTGAAAAAGAATGTGTCATCTTACTAAAAGAGATTAACATTAAGCCCACAGCGTAAACAGCTTGGGTGGAAAAAAGGAAGCTGATTAGCAATTCAAGCTTTATCTTTACTGAAAAGCGGCTGATGCCCAGAGAGTTTTGGCATTCTTCACCTTTTGTTGACCATCTGTATCTATGAGCTCCCCAGCAGAGATGCAGCTCACTTGGGGACAGAAGAGCAGAAGGGCATAGCCTCCTCTACAAGAGACAGAAACCCAAAGCCACGCTAAACACCATCAATTAAAATTCATTAGTCCTGTAGGAGCTGCCCATTAGAGTGTTGAGTGTGCACAGATGCCGCTATTACAAGCATGACACCAGTAATTAGGCACCAAAAGTAGGAGGACTTCACAGCCTATTTAGCAAAGATATGATCTTTCTGTTCTTGCATAAACTTTGCCATAACTTTAATTGCAGTAGATTTCACCTACATTGGTCAAAAGAAATATTGCTTTTCTTTGTATAACTGCTAGGACTGTTGCTTTCTAATTAGGTTTAAGACACATAACAAAATAGATGAGATTACTTCATGGAAAAAAATGCTGTGCTATTAGAAGTGCATTAGTTATGATAGATGTCTATACTTAGTCAAGAAAAATTAAAGCCCAATTTATTCTTATACATTTTCATGTTGGCTGTCACTGCTGACTGATGACTTGTCTTCTGAATGTATCTATAATTCTTTAAAATAAATAAAAAAGAGATAGTTATCTGTATGTAACTTGGTGGCACATGTTTTCAGGTCCATTTAAAGCTTGGTTTTCCAAGATCCTCACAAGTGTAGAAAAGGATTGTTTTTATTTTAGTTTTTCTCCTTCACAAAAAGGATGGCTATAGGAGAGAGTTTGTCTGACAAAGAACAAATAACTATCTTATTCTATCATCTACTTACGAATGACTATCTGTTCTTCAGTTAGTCTTGTCTTTTTGCTTCTTACTTAAATAGTATTTATGCCACAAGCCTCTTGCTCAGAGCTGTTTTAGAAAAGGGAGGAAGAAGTGTGCCAGACAAATTTGGAGAAAGTCACAACTTAATTTGCCCTCTCTTCCCCTTTCTCTTATCCCCTTGTTTGAGAGCAATGCATGAGATTATGTTCCTTAGAATTCAGATTTAGTCTCTTATTTCATTTTTTGAAGCTTTATGAACTTACCTCTGGAAAAAAATAAAGAACCCACTTTAATTCTAGAAGGTATGAGAAATTGTGAGCAATGGGGTGGATGCAGATCCCAGCTGCACACATTCTTTCGTTGTTCCACAGGTGACAAGGTGGAAAATATCCACAAGCTGGACATGCAGGTTCCAGTCTCTGCCTACGCCTTCTGCCTCCCAGGAGCTGGACAATAAAAGATAAATAGGTCATGTTGCAGCATTTTTATTGTGGTACAGAGAAGGGAAAATAATCTCTCTTAAATCAGGAAACACGACAATAGCCAGCTCTTTTCCCCTAAACTGTCTAATGCTGAGAGATTAGCTATGGAGGGTTGCACTGTGGATTTATGGAGAAACAGAATTAATGTGCCATTCATAAGATTTCTAGTGTATAGTCATTAGAATAACCATCTCAATGCCAAATGTTATCCTATTCAAAACGGGAAATATTATGGCAATTTAAAAAAACAAAAGACAAAAAAAACCCCACCAATAACAAAAAAAAAAAACCAAACAAACAATTGAAAAGACAGAAGATAATTCCAGGCATAACAGTAACAATAACATGACAAACAGCAACTTTATGCAGAATAAACTGTAGAACATGGTAGGAGTCCAATAATATTTCTAGGATTATATAATCATGTTAACTTCATCAAACCAAGAAATAATTGTGTGAATATGAGTCTTTCAGGCACATTTTAAACTTTATATTTAGAAAAGTAACTGACACTTTTGCTCAGCAGAGACAACAACAGCCAGCCAATGTTTTGTCTCTGCTGGTGCTCCTGCTGTTACCTCCTTGGTGGCAGCAGGAAGAGCAAAAGTTTAAGGGGAATGAACACCGTATAAAGACCGCAAGTCTTTAAGTGTTACTTGCAACCACTGCTTTTGTGACACAAAGGTGTAATTACTTCCTGGCAACGTATATACATATGTGCTTAGCTTTGGTTATTTTTGACAGGTATTTTGATCTATGCCTGACAGTGAGGTCTCCTCTGCTGATATCTTTTCTTCTGCAGGTTAGCTACAATGAAAAAGGGAATCTAGCTAAGCCTCCTATAATAGTTAAGAAACATTTTTGTTCCCGTTTACACTTTGATCGAAGTGCAAAAGCTCAAAAACAAAACCAGCTAAATATATAGTAGAGAAAATAGTTCACATTCCTTAGTAATGAAAAATATACCAATTTATCACACCCTATATTATTCCAGTTTGGCTTCCATTTTTAAAAAAAGTGAAAGGAAAATTATAGGTATGTTTCACAGAGGCATAAAGAACTACTGGAACTTCATTATAAACTGTGGCCATGTATGAAAAATGAAAAGAAGGTGCCATACTGGTTAAAGTTGAGCCAAATAGAATGGGAAATAATTGAACAGATTGAAAATTTCTTAAAGTAGTTGTAACTGACCACAGGTAGCTGGTGGTCAACATAAATATTTTCAGTACAAAGCAAATGAAAGAAACTTACAGTAATGAGAAGTGCATACAATAAAAATTGCTGATCCAGTCATGAGTCTAATAACTTACCTTACCTAAATCGTAATAAAATAGTTGCCTGTATTGAAAATAAAATACATTTTTCATGTACTTCATGAAGACAATAACTTGCAAATTAGATCTAAATAGCAAGATTATGGTCTTTTCTGATGCTGAAAATACTGTAGTCTAGCTCTATTAGTGTAAATATACATTAAAAGCACACTATAACAAGGGTAATCTTGAACCAATTGTACAAATACAAATCCTATTTAGATCCAAGTAACTCTTATGTTGTCTTCAGGGTACATATGACTCAGTGTTTTACATTTAATTATCTATTTTTGACAATAAATATAATGATATCATTTATGTCTCTTTGAAGCTGGCATGTACAACCTGTATATAGCCTGTAAAACAATGGTTAGTGCTGCATTAATGGTCTCTCAGTTGCCCAGATGAAGTAACTAACCTAGGTATAGTGGAACTTCCTTCAAGTCTATGTAGCCACCTTCCCACCATGTTCTGATGGTTAAAGCAAAGGATGAGACCTGAAAAGGACTGTCTACATGTCAAAACCCCCATTTTATTTCTTTTTTTATCACATGGGAGTCTGAAGTATCATGGTGTTACTTCCTCTCGTTTTTTTTTAATAGAAAGCATTATGGTGTCTGTATTCAATAGTACAGCAAGACACAATGAATGTCAGCTTTTTAATGTTGGTCAAGGTACCACATGAAAAATAATACTACATAGGAAAAACAGGAAATACAGGAAAAATCTAAACTAGGTAACATTGCAATGCATGAGTCAGCTCCCAATGGAGTAATTAAGATTCCTATTAATTTCAGTGTTTTGAGCTGAGTTTCACTGAAGTGGAATCGTAAACATTATTTACATGCATATGGACATTATGCGGAAAGGGTTTTATCAGGGTTTCTATAAGAACTCATCAGTTAGGTGCCCGATATGGCAATGACTCCCCCAGACTCATTATCAGAGACTGCAGTCTGCCTACAGATAACACATCCTCCAAATGTTATCTCCATGGAAAATGATTCATGTCTGGTATCATGCGTACAAGAATGTAGGAATGGTCTTGACTTACAGCAGAGAACACTAGAGATAACACTTAATCAGATTATCACTTCATCCAGACAAAGATTGTTATTTACAAAAAAAAAAAAAAAAAAAGATTTTCAAAGCTTAACGATTTCTTAGTTTCCTGCAGAAAGCAAAACCACAGGAAGCTGCAAGACTGCGATGTTGTTATTCCTGTGGTGCAATACTGCACTAGACCCCTGTCTCCTTTTTTAATCCAGTAGATCAGCAATGGTTTTATTAGGCATCTGTGCACTGAAATGGGGTAACAGCATTGGGATTTCTTATTTCACCACCAGAGCAGGAATAAATAATCCTCATCACAGTTGAAAAGGCAACACTAAGTGTAACTTTTATTCCACACAGTCAACAGGCTACACAGTGTCTCAACAATTCAGTAGAAACTATCAAGGGTTCTCACCCTTCTTTACCAGAAGGCATGACCTAAACAAATAGCGAGCCACAAAACCAGGAGGTCCTAAACAAAAGCAGGCTATGCAAACTGCTTTCTTATCCTTACTAGCATTCGCACACCTTGTGTGTAGTGAAGATCAAGAAGCTCTGAGAAATATTAATGCTGGCACATGTGTATTCCTATCCATCCTGGTTTGGAGAGAGCAGTAATTAATAACTGTAAATAATGCTAATGGAGAAAAAATAATCCATATGTGTTTTCAAAGTGTACCTGCTTGTGTTGCCACAGAGAGGCCCAAACCTCAGAAAGTGAGCATTCAGGAGAGGTGACTTGTCTGGAGTTTTCCATTTGCAGGCAAAATCAATGTTCAAGTAGAGCTGACCTAGCAACAGCATAGTATCACCTTTGTCAACAGCTTGAATTCTGAACAATGATATTTTGGACTGGCACAGAGCAGCATCATTCCTCATAATAAAAACCCATGTACTTCTTCAAGCAGTAGAAAGTATTTTAGATTTTAGGACTGGTATTGCTTCATTTTTCCGCTGCTTTGACCCCCATCAACCTGACATATCGTTGTCAAGACTTTATGACACTGTGGGAGTAGTCTGTATAATGTTACCATGATTCCAACCACTTTTTTCCATATCCATGTGAACCATGAACTATCCACGTAATCTCTTTCAGTTTCATTGTCTTCAGGGATCAGGCATGGTTTTAACCTTAAAAAATCTTTTACTAATGTTTACTAATGTAAGAAGACATATTGCCAGAAATATCCACTGCTGTATATTCAGCCTCTCTGAATACAAGAACCTTTACAAGTGTGTATGCCTGCAAAAAAGCAGTATTATGCTTTTAAATTTATTTAAATGTATTTAATTTAATTTATAATAAAACATATAACATCCAGAAGGTTCATCTACTTCTACACAAAATCTGCTTTGAAGAATATTTATGTACATTCAAAATTTCAGATGTAGCAAGAGGTGCAAACTTTTGGCAACTGGTTTGTGTGTTAGCAGGATGTTTAGGAAAATGTTATTACTTCTCTCCTTTCCTTTTTTCCTATTGAATATAACTACCTCTGTAATGTGGTTTCAGAGTGGGAAAGAGTGAAAAAAATTTTCTTCTTCCTTCTCCTGCCTCATCCAAAAACTGAAGGGGAAAGGAACCTGCAACTGTAAGTATGCCCAAAATATATACTCTTAAAGAAGTGTATATCTGACAAATCAAAATCTTTTTTTTTGGAACATTTGAAACCATATTTATTAAAAGAATCTTTTTATAAAATGTTACATGATTTACTCATCAACTCAACCTGTTCTCTTCCTTACTCTGTCAGAGTAGGAGGCTCTCCACCAAGTACACTGAATACTTTTTGTTACCTAAATAAAGTATCTCCAGTTACAGACAAGTGTTTGATCTATTATGTATTCCAAACCTTTAAAATTTCTAGCTTTATCCTTACTTTGGTCTCCTTTGAAAATGACATCCCATAAAATGGGTAGAAACTTTCCATATATTTCAGTGAACCTTTTGAGAACCCCATACACAAAGGCTCAATTCCAAAATTTAGACCAAAAATGCACTGAAAAAAAAAATGTGGATCTCAAGCACTGAAGTTCCTCTTAAAGGCTAGGTTTTTTTCTGTTTTGAAAATCTATATGATACGAATTTTCTATGGACCTTTAAATCTTAAGTTGCATTAATGTTTTTTGCTTGTCTGTTTGTTTTTAACACATCTTTCTTGTAGTTGTCTGTCCTATGATAAGAAGATATTTTTGGTTAATTGGTGTCATGGGAGTGTAGAAGCTTTATGATTATATTCCATACATGCTGTATACTTGAATTCCAGGCCTGCAGCTTTATGCCAAACACGGATATACTGTGAAAGGCTAAACAACAAGGAGAGGAGTACATGAAGAATACCAATGAAGCATAAAACAATCCAAAAGCATTTAAAGGACTCTTTTTTTTTTTTTTTAATTAAAGAGAATTTTTGAGTTACCCTGAATTTCTACGTAACCATCTTCCTTTGGGCTGGGATTTTGTTTTTAATTGCGTTGTCATTGTTAAAAGAATTTTGTTTACTGTGATATTTAATACATTCAAGATGCCCTTGTCTAATGCAAAATATTATGTTCCTTAATAGTTTTTTGTTATGGTTGCTGTTAGGAGAAAAATCCTTGATAGAATTAGGCAACAGACTGGGCAGATAATGTACCATGTAGGTGACTTAGCACATACAACATGTGATTTAAATTTTGAACTTATAGTCCGCTCTAAAAAAGAAACAATATACTAAAATAATTTCTTTCTGTAATCATTTATTTGTCCATTGCTTACTCAAATGGAAGAAAAATCAGTAAGTAAATGTGTCATATTACTGCTTTCCTGGGATGGAAAGTCACATTGATAATTGGTTAGTTCATTTCTAAGGGATGCTGCAGCAGATTTTCTGGATTTTTTTTCCCCTTGTATTATTGGTTCAGCAACTCTTTGCGAAGTTCAATGAGGTTCATTAGCTTAACTGAAGAAAATGGATCTGGTACTTTCATGGCAGCTTCTTTCTGTGACTTTTCTAATTAAATCTCTTCCATCAGACAAAAAACTGCCCTTTTTACTTGACAAACATTTGTTCAAATTTGGCCTTCGCTGGTTTTTTTGGTGCTTGTACTCTCTTTCTCTTTCTCCCCGCCCCCCCAGCAGCAGCAGCTGTTAGTCACAGGACCACACTGTCTAACATTTACTCTGAATGTACTTGCATATTGAAATATTTCACTGTTAGACAAGCTTATCAGCTGAAATATACAATAAAAAAGTTCCAGTATATTGGGTAAATGACTTTCTAAAAAATTTGCATTTCTAGTGTGTTAGTGCACAACTGTTACTATATGTACTTGTAGATATAAAATTAAATTCGCCTTCCCTGGAAGGTTGTTTTGAAAGCTAAGTAATCAAGCATTAGTCAGGTGGGAAGTCCCAGTCTGCAACCTAGTAATACACTGTATATAAAAGAGACTGAAGTTTTATAGGGACAGCATATTTGCCTACTCCTTTATCAATGCCCTCCAAAAAATTGTCAGGACATTGTCAACATTTCAAGAGTTGTGCTTCAGAGTGGATTATCCTATGGGGAGAGGGAAGAATGTTCAAGAAAAGTTTAATTAAAGCACTTTTTCACAATGCTCAAAAAACCTTGGTAAAAGATTTCTGTGGACAGGCAGATCACTGATTAATTCTTCAGATATGTACTTTTCTCCTATGTGAAGTAATGTGATATGAGGTTAAGTGCTCATTGAGGAACTAAGAGTTTGGGCTTTCAGTTTTCACATTAGACTATGGGAAGATATGCTCAGACTGTGACAAGCATCGCTGTATACAGTTTATGCTGCTATTCTTTAACACTCTCCAGTGTCATTAGCTTGCCAGCCATGTAGTCTGTAAGTAATAGGTTGCAATAGCAGCTAAAATTGACAAGTGCTTAGCCCAGAGCATGGATTGAATGTAATTCATAGTGTTCCTGAGTTAATTTCCAATACCTGTTTCATCAAGGCAGACTGATAGATGGCTGCCAGCATCTTCTGGCTTTATCTGTAAATCCCTGTGTCTTTTACTGCCATCATTCTGGAGTTGCTGTTATTTTTTTCCCCTTCTCTTTCATTCCCTTCTCCAGCCCCCCTTTTCTTTCCAATCTTTTGTTCTCTTTCTTTCTTCTTCTGTCTTTTTTTTCTTTTTAGCATTCTTTCCCTTACATTTGCTCTTTCCTATTTCCATACCTCTAAATGGAGCTTACTCTATAGGCACATCATTCATTTAGATTAGAGGCCCTTGCAGCTAAATGCAAGACCTTCAGATGTTATTGAAGTGCATTTTTCCATGTGGCCCTGTTTAAAGTGATGTTTCTTTAGGGACTGCAGGGTGAAATATGAAGTTATCTGGGAGAGTAAATCTGAGATGTTGGACAGATGGTGAAGCGTCAGTGCATCCACAGAAATGCATTTCATTTTTATATAGGAGATGCTTTCAATCAGTTTCAGCCTGAGAAAACAGTTGCTCTTATTGCATCACTGGCATTTCATGTGGTTTTTTTTCTTTTTCAGTTCGGTTTTTTTGTTTGGTTGGTTTTGGTTTTTAGATAAATTGTTAGGTCAATAAAACCATAAAAATTTTTTAATGTATTTATGAATGATTTGGTTGTGCTTGGGAGAAGAAACACAATTCAGGATACCGAAATTGACAGGAGAAAAGCAAGAAAATATTGGAAAAGAAATAAATATTGTCCAATGAGGTCACAAAAAACTGTTTGGTAAAAAATACACCCACTTACTGTGGATTATGCAAATTAATTTCTCACATCAGCTATATTTCAGAAATATGACCTGATGCAAATTTTGTTATTTAAACTGTGCAGAGTAACAGTTATTCCCATAGACCTCATAGGTGCACTGCCAATTTTAAAAGTGATTTTGGAGTATGTCCTCGTGTTACAGAGGAACTATTTTTTGAACATTTGAGAATCTTTTTAAACAATTGCTACAAATAGTATGCAAGGACACCAATAAAGTCTCGTTTTATCTAGGCATAATCACTTGTGTTGTGTTGGCCAGATAAGGTTTTTGTGTTCTTTACTAAAGGAAATCTCTAATTTGCAGATAAATGTTTCTTCAATTTAATTTCATTTTTTATTAGCTTTTATTCAAACTATAGGCAGTTCTCTGCTCCTTATTTTGTGCAGCTATAAAACCACATGGAAGAATCTTCTAAACAACTTTTGAAAAGAGTTGACAGTCAAAAGTATACAATCTTTGCTTTCCATTATGTCTTGGAACTGGCTGGTATAAATCTGTGTTGCCATTAAAGCATACCCATTTGTTCATTTTTAGTTTGCTTGGCTTTTTTTTTTGTTTGTTTGTTTATTTGTTTTTTGGTTTTGTGGTTTTGGAGTTTATTGCTGTTGTGGTGGTTTGGGGTTTTTTTAAATGAAAAGGATGGAGGCATGCCATCAAATTTCCCTGTTGTGTTTCCCCAATGACAGCATATAATACCTTCAGTGTATGTTATTGCAAGTCTGAGTGATCTACTAGATTTCTCTGCTCTCCTGGAGAAATCAGTACTTACAGGACCCTTTTGAGAGTCATGTCAATAAAGAAAGAGTTGTAGGAAGAACGAAAACAAATCAGCAGAAATAGTAATGCACAGGGCACAAACAGCCAGTGTGCCAGCCTCTGGGGTGGTCACCATTGCTGGATTTGTAGCTGCTAGCAACAGTGGGGTAAATATGTCATTAAAAATATATTTACTAAGAATACAAGCCATATCAACACTAGGGATTTCTTAAAATAGAAATATATTTTAGGGAACTCTTTAAATTCTGTAGTTTCTGTAAGTCTGCCTGATTTTTAGCTAAATCCTTCCTTGTGGAACCTGTTAGGTTTTGTTCAGTGTTTCTAAGAAATAGCAGCATGTCTGCGTGTCTTATGATTAGTTTGCCACTAGCTCTTAACCTCTATTTTTTTTACAAGAAAAAAGTTTTCATTTCCATTCATTTTTTGGGAATATGACCTGTTTCAGGACATGATACATCATAGAAATGGCATAAACTTAGCTTGCTAACCTATTTAGAACATTTTATTCTAAGCTTATGATACCTAACACAAGGTCAAGGAGTTTAGTTTCTTTCCGTCAAGTGAACAGCGATGAGAAAAACACAGCCTTTCCCATTGCTTATCTGGGTTGAACCTTCTCATTCATTTTGTACTTACCTTCAGCTCATGTGGTCAAAACAATTAAGTAAACAAATACTGTTGCTATTTCAATTGTTTATAAATAATATAAAAGGGGAAACACACCTGAATAAGTGCATGTATGGGGTGCACCTGGAGGATGTTGGCTAAGAAAAAGCTCCTTGAATATGTTCTTGTCCTTTCTTGCTGTCATCATTTTGGAAAACAGAAGTGTTTGTAAGTCTGAATAGCCACATACAATTATTCCATGAAAAACATTGAATCAATGAACCCAAAATAATTTCGGCTGCAGATGCTTAATGAATTTGCCCTTGGCTGTTCTGCAACTTGCCCCAAATATACAATTTTCATTCAAAGTCCTTGAATGACATATGGTAAAATTCAAACACAGCCTAGTCTAGAGTTATTTTTGTTTTAATTTAGTTCTAGGGATGTTTGCAGACCAGCATAGGGCATCAGTGGCTATCCTAAGCACTACAGAGACATAATTTAGTTTGGGGTGCTCTAAAAGTCAGTGCATATCAATTCTGACTTGCAACCTGACAAACCAACCTGTGAACAGCAGGTGGTGGGTAGCTATTTCATGGCCTGGGAGGCAGGAAAAATGATGGAACTTAATATTTGAAGGATGGCTGTTCATCTAGTTTCATTTCACTGGATGTAACCTGACATCAAATGGCAGAAAAAGTAGAATGCCAGGAAACAACAGTTTTATAAAATGTTTTATATAGGCTATTTACAAGGTCACCTTAAGTTTCACTACATATCTACTGAGATTTCCTGCTTTGTCAAGATATCATTAAAACTTCCTGTAGCTTCTGAAATATTTCAGCAATGTTATCCTTCCAAGTTGTGTTTATGTCAGAGATTATTGTTTTTAATAAAGCCATCTGGATAAACTTCAAGGTATTGTTTTATTAGCTTATGTGATATTTAATTGGTAATCAATCTTTGTTGAGATAAACAGTTTGGTCTAACTTAGCAGGGTAACAAAATCTGTTGGGAAGAGATAAAACTAGTTTTATTTGTAAACTAAGGTGTAGATATTACTTCTATTAGCACCAGTTCTGCTTTTGTTGAATACTTTCCCAGGTTTCCTCAAATCATTTGTGGAAAGACCACTTCACTTAAAGGCCTTCATAATGTTATACTGCAGATTGCTGCAACCTGTACACTGACCGTTATATTATATGTTGATATAAAGCTGTATTTGGGTGAAGCAATATATGTAATCTGAAAAAATGAATCCCCTATAAAGTAAACCAATTGCACTTTTATTAAATATTTGTGATGATTTGTGAGTTTAAATTTGCATCCTTCATTTTCTGAAAAAATATATGGGTAAAATTCTTTGAAACCTTCTGCCGAGTGAATGTTTCGGTACCAACGTTAGAACACGTTTAAGACCAATGTAATTTTAGGACTGGGTGGCTGGTTTAGGATAGGGGTTAATGGAGTTCACCATGTTACGGCTATGACTGCTGAGCTAGGAAGAAGGCAAAGACCAAGACTGTACTAAAAGTTAACTTTTAGCTAGTAAATTCTGGTAAATAGGCTATGTGGCTGTGTTTGAAGGCGGTTAGGACTGGGCACTTGGGTTTTAGTAGAAACTGACAAGTTATAGCTGGAAATGAGGCCACTGTGGACTATCAGAACGTGGTATGGGATAGCAGAAACAGCTGGATAGGACTAGATCTCAATCTGCCAAGGACTGATGAGATTACAGCTAAGAACTGGATTCCAGCTTCTGGGGACAAATACACGAGTGGTAAGTTTAAGTATGGTAGGGATACAGGGGTTTGGCTTTGTCCCTGTCATCCATGTATTATGTGGGAGGGATCTCAATGGGAAATTTTGCGGTATACATTAGTATATGAATCTGTGTATTTGTGCAAGGAAGTACGTCATGCAACGGTTTAAGCAAGAGTTATCATATAAACACGAAAAGTGCATGTTATTAATTTTCAAGATAACACTAACAAGATGAGAATATTTAGTTGTCATACGTTCCATAGCAGAAAAAAAAGCCCATTACATTGTAAATAATTTTGTAACTGTCTCCTACACACCACTTTTTGCACTTGGCCTGAGTTGTCATATAAGCATTTCCAAGACCTTGGGAATAACCAGAAAAAACCTCACTCAGGGGTTCTGCTTGGGTGTATTTCCAAATCAAATTATGAAATTCACTAGCCCAGAAGCATAGATTTAAGCCAGTCAATGCTGATTTGGCTTTGGGGACAAATAACAATATTTACCCTTCTTCGATTTAGTACATATGTTAGACATAACCTAAGGTACCGCTTGGCCAAGGTCAGGCTGGCACTTGGGAGCATCTCTTCCCCCCTCACTCCCCTCTTCCTGTGAGGTTCAGATCTG